>NC_064472.1:2698383-2998383 GCF_023343835.1 Lagopus muta | reverse complement strand
CTGGAGGGCTTGGTTTAGCCCTGTGTTGGAGCATTGTTAGATATTTCACTCCGTTTTCATATGGTGAATGAGACGGTTATTAAAATGGAACCTAATTTATGAATGTTCATTAAAATAATGCATAAAATTGGAGGCATTCCTCAGAGGAACGGGACATTTCCATCCCTCAAAACAAATACATCAGCCACAGACACCCAGAGGACAGACCTCCAGAGAACCAGCACTCACTACCCTTTTTTTTTTTTTTTTTAAAGAAAATACTTAATTTTTTTTTCCACACTGGGATAGCAGAAAAAGTATATTGAGGAGCAACTGCGATGAAGTGGAAACTTCATATATTCAAAAACAAGATGTGCAGAGCTGAGCACTGGCTCCTCTGAGCCAAGCGATGCTCCTCACATAGAAATGACCCTAAATTGCCATCTGGGAGATGGTGGAATTCCTGTGAGCTATAAGTGGGAAGTGCCCTCCTCCAATGTTTTCTGTTCTAGTTTTTACAACATAAACAGAAGTGAAGGAGGTGACATGGGGATCAAAGAGCCTTTCTTCCCCCTCTTTCTGTGCCTGTAGGAAGGAGGAAGCAAAGGGAGGAAGCAAAGGGTCATGGTGACATATATTTGCCATAGGGACATATATTTGCCACCCTGGCATGAGCATGGGACCCCAGTGTGAGGAGGGATATGGGCTCCTTGGGGCAAGGAATGACCCATGGGTGCATCCAGAGAGATGTACCACAGAGACACCCAAGGTCAGACTGGACAGGGCTCAAGCACCTGATGGACTTGTGGGTGTCCCCGTTCATTGCAGGACCAGGTGGCTTTGAAGGGTCCCTTCAACTCAACCCGCTCCATGGTTCAATGATACACATGGGGCTTGCTCCAGCAGCAGCAGATTGGAGCAGCATTAAAAATAACACTAATAATACAGACAGGAAAAGCAAGTCGTCGTTCCTGAGAGACACTGTAAGCTGTCCTGGTGCACCTAGGTGTGAGCTGGGGGCAAAGCAGGGGAGGAGCAGGGCCATAGGGCCCCTGGCTGGGCAGGGAGGAAAGGAGGACCGCTTCCAAACTGCGTGTTTTCTTAAAGCCTACGCGAAAGTATTACTATTTGCCTAATGAACAAGCACAGTTTTTAGATGAAAAACCACAAAAAGAAAAAAAAAAAAAAAAAAAAGAAAAACACACACACACACACAAGGAAAAACAAACAAACAAACAAAGAAAAAGACAAAAAAAAAAAAAAAATTGGTGAAGAAAAGCACCAAAACTCCCATGGTCCGGTGTGAGTGACTGATCCCGCGGTGCGTGAGGACCTGCAGGTTCCTGTGTGGGTTGGAATCGTGTGTACACAACAGTAGGAGGAGCTGGAATAGAAACACACACTCCAGGAACAAAAACATTGATAGTTTACAGGGTTTTGTGAGTTTAAATGCCTTATATTTAACAATCATAATTTATGACTAACTTGTAGATATTGTGGGTTCTTATTTAATTATTTTTATAGTTGGTTTTTTTTGCATTTTTAATTATAATTTATTTATTTAGAAATTAATACTAATTTTTTTTATTACTCCTATTACCTCATTTTTGCATTGTTTCTGGGAATGGAATGCTTTGCATGCGTCGGTACTTTAAAAAGAAATTCAACATGGGATGTCGGGGATAATGCTTATCTTGTCGAAAACAAAAGAAAAAAAGAAAAAAAATCAGGGTGTGTGATTACAAACTGTATTACTGTGGTGCTGTTACCTTGGATACATTCCATAAAAATGCAAACCTTTGATTCTGTATGCTGTGACATAGTGGAAAACTGCAATATAGTGACTGTGTTTAGCACATATATATGAATATTATTTGCACTCATAATCAAACTCTGGTGATCCTTTCACTCATGCCCTTGTGCATTGAAGGGGATTAATGGCGTTCTCCAAAACCAAAATGTTTCAGTTGGTTCCTGCCCTGTCCCAGTGCCACTGGTGATGCTCCCGCTCTTGCTGCATGCTTCCTGCAATAATGAATGCAAGGCTGTGCTAGGGGCAATGCATGCCTTCAGTGCATGACTCTGCAGATTGCTTCATACAATGAGGTAGGGAGCCCCGGTGCTGCAGTTCTGTTTAATTTTCAGTGCTTGTTCTGGCTATGTGCACCCTGTCAAACCGTCTCCATGAGCACCCAGCTGGGTGCTCCAGGGGAGGATGCAGGAGGGAATCGATGAGCTCACAGACTACAAATCCAAGGGTTTTTCTGCAGTTTGTAGAAGCCAAGCCTCCCATCTTTTTTGACGTGGAGGTCCTGCTCCTCATGGTGCGGTGCCATCGGGATGGTGGGACTTCAGCTCCTTCACTGCTTCCAGATATGGCTAGAAGGATGGGGTAGAGAGGGATGGGATGGTTGTGGGGATGATCTGGGATCCATTTGTAACACCGGGCCACAAACACTGGCTATAATCCAGCTGTAAAACACACCTGGAGCAGAAGCCCCCCAAAATGACCTTGAAAGCCTTTCAATCAGTTTTGCTCCCTCAGTCAGGGCAGAAAAACCTCAACTTGAGGCTTGTTAATCCACTGTGGAGCTGGGGCTACAACCCTCCTGTGACCTCGTTGGGTCACCCGAAGGGGGACCAGCTCCCAACTGATGTCCCATTCCTCTGTTGGTCCATATCTCCATCCCCAGTGCAGGTGTCCAAGTGTCCACATCCCCATCTGCATCCATGACCACAACACTGCTAACACGCTGCCCCTTCTCCAGAGGTGCCCAGATACCCAGTGCTTGCGCCATGCAGGAAGGTTAAAGCACCCTTGACACTACTTTAAGCTTTAAGCCATAACTGCTCTGGGTCCACGCAGATGCTCAGCCACGCTGAAACGGAGTTTGATGCATCTCCACCCCAAAAGGCTTTGGATGCAATTCTCTTTTGGGGCTGGAAAGCACAACGTAACCGTACCTTCATGACTCCTCTTTTCCCTTCAGGGTGCTGCTCTGCTTTGTTGCCTTTGCCTTTGCCTTACCCTAAGTTTCAGACTCACGTTTTCCCTTTGCTGCTCCTCCCTTGGAGCCTGGAGCCATGGTTTTGGGCGGTGTGGGGATGGGGGTTGGTTGTCAACCCCGCAAAGACACCGAGAAAGGGACGCATAAAGCACGGGGCGAGCAAACAAAAATCCTCTCCTTTAATGGCCCGAGCCAGTGAAAGGATCACCCACATTTTTGTACTCCTACTGCTGTTCTGTTGTGCTGTGCAACATTTTGCTACATAGACTATTTTATAGAAGAAAGCTAGAAAAATATTTATTATTAATATTAAAGCAATAGTGCATTGAAGAAATGAAAAGACATTAGAAATTGTGTAAATGCTTAGATTCACTTTTGGTGGATTTTTTGTACTTTATTTATAACTAATAAAATGAACTGCATTGCTAACTATAAATCTGTGCTGTACAAAATGAGCTGGAACGGCTCTTGTGTGGTCTTTATTTACCATCCTGACCCTGACTCCATTCCATCATGTAAAATCCTCTCCAGGTTGATGCCTGCAGCCTCTTTAGGGCGAATCCTTTAGCAAGTGCATGGTGGTAGACATTTTTTCTGCCTCTTCCAACCCTGAATCAGTAGGAAAAGAGAAATCTACTGGAAAATGGAATTTAAAAAAGCACTTTTATATTAATGCAGGGAGAGCTGAAGGCATTTTCCATCCTTTTGTCACCCTTGGAGAACCAAAGTGTGTCAACACCTAGCTTTGCATCCTGTGCAGTCCCTTTGTGATTGGGCTGCTTATAATAGGAACCTGCTGGATCCCCCAGCAACCTGTAAGGCTGTGTAAGGGAACACCATATTCAGGCAAAATGAGAGTGCCTTTACA
The DNA here is from genome assembly GCF_023343835.1 of Lagopus muta. Classification (NCBI taxonomy): domain Eukaryota; kingdom Metazoa; phylum Chordata; class Aves; order Galliformes; family Phasianidae; genus Lagopus; species Lagopus muta. The sequence goes on along the minus strand of NC_064472.1, from coordinate 2,994,528 downwards.
GGAAGCTGTTACAAATCCCATCAGAAAACATGGGAAGCACATTTGCTCACTGAGATCTCGCTGATGTCCTTCCAAAGGGTTACAGCTCTGAGAGTTGCTTGAGATCGCAATCTGTTTTGCTTCAAAGCTGCTGCAGCAGAACACGAGTCTGCCTCTGTGATGTGATAACAGCCCCACTGGGCACTGCAGTGAGGAGGGAGGGAGTGGCACCCTTTAAGGGACAGCAGTACCGACCATGGTGTGACACTGCCATTCACTGCGAACATTCACTCTCCCCGTATCACCTCTTATTTGTTTTGTTTAAGGAATACAAGCCTTTGGCTGGCCCATGGGTTGCAGCCCAGAGCTGTACAACACTATGAGTAAGTCTTTCTCCTTCTCTGTTTTCTGCTTTTCCTTCTTCTTCTTCTCTCTCCTTCTTTCTCCTTTATCTCCTTCCTTCTTCTCTTTTCCCTTATTTAACTTCTTTCTCTTCTCCTTTCTCCTTTCTCTTTCTATGTCTTTCTCCGTCTTCCTCTTTCTTCCTCCTTCTTCCTCCTTCTTCCTCCTTCTTCCTCCTTCTTCCTCCTTCTTCCTTCTCCTTTCTCCTTCTCCTTCTCCTTCTCCTTCTCCTTCTCCTTCTCCTTCTCCTTCTCCTTCTCCTTCTCCTTCTCCTTCTCCTTCTCCTTCTCCTTCTCCTTCTCCTTCTCCTTCTCCTTCTCCTTCTCCTTCTCCCTTTCCTTCTCCCCTCCTCCCTGTCCTCCTCCTTCTTCTCCTTTCTCCTTCTCCTTCCCCCTCTCCTCCTTTCCCCTCTTTCTCCCTCTCCTCCTTTCTCCTACTCCTTCTCCTTCTCCTTCTCCTTCTTCTCGTTGCACATAACAAGGAAGGGGAGGTTTTAGGATGGACGCTTCATAGCCTTCAATTATTCTCCCTTTGCACACACGGGGCTGGTATGGGTAAATTGAATGCCACCAGATGTTTCACAGCAACTTTGTGGAGATTTTTGGTTTGTCTACATCCTGCAGCAAGAAATAGCCCATCCCTCCCAGCATGTGACACTGCAAAAGACTCCTTGGTCTCACTGGAAACACAAAAGTGTTCATAGTCATGGGAACATCATTGTGATCCCCCAGTAATGCGGATTACAGAGACAGTGGGACAGCCTGCTTGTGCAGGTTCCTGCTGGGTGCCACCATCCTTATCCTTTGCTATTGCTGCTCACTCACATTTATGGTTTTTGGCTGAAGGCAAAAGTAAAGTGCAAAAAATAAGGTAGAAAGTACAGGACAGTCTTCCCAACGCATGGCTTCAGCAGACTCCTGTTCAGCAAGTGGATGCCCTGAGTCCTGCATGAGGACGATTTTGTTTGTTTGGTTGGTTTTTTTCCTCTCCATTCTCCATTTGGCCAGGAATGTGTTGGTTTTAACAGCTTAATGTAAATCCAACCCCTGGAAAAACAACTCCACTCTGCTTATTACTTTTGTAGCACTAATTGTAGCAACAGGCTGACTCCCCAGAGCTGGGGTGGAGTAGCATTTTGTACAAAGAAAGGGCATTTTTAAAGTCTTTTGGAACAAAAAAAAAAAAAGCTTTTTTTCATGTTTTTCCATGGAGACAGTGGGGCTGCTCATAATACATCAGCAAATTCCCCCTGGTGCTTCCTAGGGCACCATAGCCCAGAGCTCAGCACAGCTCTTAAGTTGCACATACCCATCCAGGGATCCTGGCCTGGTGCTCTGACTGCCAAAGACTTTCAATCTTGCTGAATGCAGCCCAGAGGCTGTATCTGGTCAGGGGGAGAGCCTATAGGCAGAAAACATCCCCCAGATCCCATCATGTGAGACCCAGATACTTGCTCTCACATCTGAGCACAACCCACAGTGATGTTCATGGTAGCCAGAAGTGGGTCAAAACTCAATGTCTCAGCTGAATTTTCTTATATATTTTGTCTCAATTTCATAATTCTCAATATTCACCCCAAAAGGTGATAGTGTAGAAGCCAGCAGGCTTTTTCAGCCCCAGCAGGGCAAGATGCTAAAAGCAGAGGATGGGATCTCAGCTGCTAATGGAGTAGTGTACGGATCAACTGGTTGTGATTTCCAATAGCAAATACAACAGAAATGCATTTGTTTCATTCACAATTTTTTATATAACTTAAAAAAAAAAAAAAAAAAGACAAAACAGAATGACTTCTACAAAATATTAAACCCAGGAAGCACATCTTGTCACTGAAAACTTCTCAATAAAAAAGGCAGCATTTTGAAAAGGAAAACACAATATAAAACCGTACAATGAGAAGAAAAAAAAACAAGAAAAAGTAAAAAGGAAGAAAGAAAAAAAAAAAGATACACTTGTGCCAAAGGGAGCAAAACCCTCCTCAATACCTGGGAAACAGATCCCTCCAGATTAACCCATCGCCCCGATTCTCATCCAGCCACTTCCCGCAGGGAAATATGGTGGTCACACCGGTGGCTGAGTTGGTGATCTCCACCCTCTCCACCAGCCAGCCGGGGGCCAGCCCACTGTTGTCATGCTCAATCCGGACCTTTTTCAGCTCCCCCATGTCCAGTGTTTCCAGGTAGAATCTGTTGGTTTTGCCCCGTTCAAAGAGGTTCCTGAATTTCTGCTTCAGGGCTCGCTTCCCTGAATCCCCATTCAACCCAAAGATGGTGATGAACACGTTGGCATCCGTCCCCGCACCCTTTTCAAAGCCAGTGACCACGATGGTCTCGTATTTGACTGGCACCAAGCTGCGGGCTTTGCTGGCAAAGCTCTCAATGACCTTGGCACACTCAAAGACTTTGTAGTCCCGTCGCTTGTACCGCAGAGGGATTTTCCCATTGCACTTGAAAAAATACCTGCAGAGGAAAGCCAATGGTGTGTTAGTGACATGGGTCACATCCTTCTTGTGCAGTGGATGGGGCATGCTACTAAAGAACTCAGTCTGCCAAGAGAGGCTGTGGATGCCCCCGAACCTGGAGGTGTTCAAGGCCAGGTTGGATGGGGCCCTGGGCAGCCTGATCTGTATTAAATGTGGAGGTTGGTGGCTCTGCATGTGGCGGGGGTTGGAGCGTCACGATCCTTGAAGTCTCTTCCAACCAGGCCATTCTGTGATTCAGCTCAATATCAGCACTGCTTCAGTACAGTTTTCCCACTATATGCTAGCACAGCAACTGCTGAAAATCCCATATTTCCCAAGACACAGACACCCCGCATTGCAAAGCCTGGCATGGAGCTCCTGCCACCTTTCCTACCTGTGGAATGGCACCTACTGCAATGGTATCTAATACAGCTCTGGTCCCTGAGCAGGTTTCATCGCTGCAGCATGGAAGGAGCTCGTGGAAGCACACGGAAGGAGCTCAGCAACCACTCTCACTCCCAGACTAGTGATCGCCTTAAGAATTAGGAAAACATGCACTGGGAAAGATGGGAGGAGGAGGTTTAGATATCCCCCCTTTCCTCATCTGCACTGCTCAGCCCATTCTGAGCCTGCAGAAGAGTACCGAGCACAGAAATGACAGGTCCCAGGTGCCAAAAAACTTCATCTTGTGGTGGGGAGGTGACATGCAGGGAGCATCCATAAATCACTGTGCACCTGGTACCCAGCCAGAGGTGCTTTTAATGATGTATTTCATTTCCAATGGTGCAGGTCATTTCCAAATGAGATTTTCCCTCCTCCTCCTCTGCTAAAATGCAGCAGGTCCTCCTGGTGAGAGCATAGCTGGATTGCAATGCACATTCATAAAATGGGACGGTTACTGCTGTACAGTGCTTTTAAGCACTTCTAACATTTCTGACGTTCTCTTCAGCTAAATAAAAGCTCTCAATTCCCTGGGAAGAGGTTTTGTAAATGAGAAATTCCAGTGGAAGCAAAATTTTAGGCTCAGGGAAAGAAAAGCTGCATGAGAGCACATGGAGAGGCTTCCTGGTGATGAAATTTTATTTCCTAGGCTGCGTAATATCTCATGGTCTGAAGTTATGAAGGAACATATGGGTTCTCAAGAAGGGCAGGGAGAAAGAGGATGACTTTTCTAACCCTGGGACTGTAGGAAAAATCTTTGAAATATGTCTATTTCTCATATTGAGACCTACTTAGAATGGGGGAGAAAACAAACAAACAACAAAAAGTGAAAAACAGAATTGCTCAAAACAATGCTACGCCATTCCCACAACACTTAATTTAGTCTTTGCTTTGACTGGGAGTTTTCCCCACCAGGAAGAAAGAATACGTTTTAGGTTATAGCTGAATTAGTTTTCATTCAGCAGATATTATTATGGCTCTTCTGCTGCCTGATTAATTTGCTAGGAGAGACTCTTAGCATCTCAAAAAGTCACTTCAAGGATTTCTTCTTAAACACTCAATTGTCTCAGCAGGAACAAAACCCGTATAATGAAATTCCTTAGCAGAAATTAAAATATCATGGAGCAGAAAAATCCTTCAGCATTGTGGGAGAGGAGCTTGTTTTGCAAATGGCCAGTTGTCTCCAGTTCCTGCGTATTCCCTGTGCTATCAGCACCATAAGTCAAGAACATCATCCCTTCCAAACACAGGGCTGAGAGATGTTTGTTCTTCCAGTATGGGTCATTCCAGTCCTGTTCACACCAGAGCAGCCAAGTGTTTGTGGTTTGGAAGATGGCTGCAGCCTTCCCAATGGGCTTTCAGACAGTCCTAGAAGGATCATCCAACCTGAGTCAGAGGTACAGATTTTGTCTTACTCTCATCCTTTTTCCTAGGAGTTTACAAGACTTACCTGAAAAGCAGTCTGTGCAGAGCATCCTTCACACCCCTTAAATTTATGTCAGTATCAGTACTTTCCACAAGGTGAGATGTTGATTTGTCCTAGCTGCAAGATACACTCCAGCCAACTTGTTCATGAACGCATCTGCATGTGCAAATGCCCTTGCTGAGAATTCAGAAAGAGCACATCAAGACAGGGGGGAATGTGTGAATCTACACACCAAACTGCCTTCCCTTACATTCAGTAAAGGATTAAGATCTGGCAAGTCTTTCCATGATGGCTGAAGTTGTAAATGCTTCAGGAGGATGCATGCAGAGCTGCTCAGATTCCCTCCTGGAGGGTTCCCTGCAGACAAGAGGACACTCACTTGTTGCAAAGCTCCATCTCCGTTATGATAATCTCCTTGACATGCCAGTAGACATCAGCTTTTGCAGATGACTTCTTTCCATCCTTTGGACAGTGACCAACACAGATGGCTGCAATATCACCAAGGTTCTTAGAAGAAAACTGGAACGTATCTGTTGATCCTCTATAGGAAACAGGGAGCGGAGTCAGTTAATATCTTGAATGCTGGCAGTGACTTGTCTCATATGGACATTAAGTAATTTGCACATGGCTAAGGAAGGCAGAAGATAAGCCTTCATTTAAAGTCATTTGATTCACCCTACAATCACTCAACACAAAGTATAATTTCCATATTTAAATTCAGCGTTTTCTCTGATTAGGGGTGACACTTTAAATTACTGCCACTAGGACTTTCCAGGATAAACTCAAGCTGTTCCACACACAAAATCAATTTGCCTCGTTATAGATAAAGCTAAAGAATGACTAATTTCCCCTCCAGCATTTATTCATTCATTCCTGACAGATATGGTATCTGTTACACATCTACCCACCATAGCTGTTTTAAATCTGCTAGTTCAGCCACCCTTCCTGCTTTAGAAACCCAGTTTGAAAATAGTTCAGAGGAACAATAGGTCTCTGTCAAATGCTTGTCTGGCTCCCTGTCATGTTCCCTACATATCTGTTAATTTGCTTCCTTGTCTTTGGCCCCTATCCCAACCTGCCACCAAGGAGGGACTGTGACTAATGTTTCAGGAGATGGAGTCTTCACATCCACAGTAGTAACCATCAGCTGAGTGTCAGGAGGAAACTCCCCTGCTTCTGTTATGTTTCAAATAAAACCTCAATCATTCATGCTGGAGTCCAGATCAATTCCAATTTCACCTTTTATAGAGCCATGGGGAAAAAAAAAAAACAAAACATTTCCTCTCTGAAAATTAACTTAGCATCATCAGAGTCTGTGGCTTGGAATGTGTTTCCATCTCCCAATAGCATATCATGTCCTTAAAGCCCATCCCACAACTGGAGCATCTTGACCACACATGGGAGATGTCTGATACCACTGCCAGTGAGATGCTGCAAAGAGAACTAAAACAACTCCAGCTTCCTTCAGCTCAGAAATACATGGCCTCCCCAAGGCTCACCAGAACCCCATTGGTGTGCATTGGTACAAAAGGACACACATACACACACACGCACATAAGCATAATCCACGTTTCCTTTTACCAGATGCTTTTTTTTTCACATATTTTTAAGCCTGTTCTTTGTCATCTCATCAGGAAGTCCTTTTACAACCTTCCTTTTGCTTTCTGGAATGGTGGTAAGAAAGAGCATGGCAACAGTGTAATTGTAGATCACACTGAAGAAGAAATGGTATCTGTGGAAGTCACACAGCTGGTGGGGAATTCCTCCATCCCCTCACCCTGTCCCACTACCTTTCAAATCTCCTTTTCTTGGAGGAGTTTTCCATAAGGAACTCTTTCGAGCGGCCCAGCTTTCCTTCCAAGATGATCCAGATGTTCTCCTTTGTTTCTGCATCATCTCTGTCGCTTGTTACTGTGACAATTTCATAGGCTTTGGAGTATAATTAACAGACATGTTAAAGCACCAAAGGAAGAGCAGGTGGACAAAGAAATTTCCTCACGTGGCTGTCACCCTGGTTAAAAACCTTCTTCCCGGTATTTACTGCAGCACACAAGAAAGCGTTTGCAAAACAGGGGTGGAAACACACTGGGATCTGTGGGACTTCTGACATCTTTGTGCCCAAGATATCACAAAGGGACAGAGTACACAGAAAATGTGTTCTTCTGTATCAGCAAGTAAGAATAGATGGAGCTGCTCTTGATCCAGCTTTGCCCAGCTGCTTGTTTTGCAGGACAGCCCAAATCCTTCAGTTTTTTGCCACCATAACTAACAATAAGGAGCAGCCTCACAGGGATGGTGGAGGTGTCCAGATACCCATCAGGATGTGCTCAGATGTTACGGTGGCATGTCAGCACCCAAGATGGCAATCATTGGGTGGCAATTTTGCAGGGACAGAGTGTGATCACATTGAAAAAATGTGATTCTTAACTTCCCAGGACTGTCCTGAAGAAGAGTGCTGGTTTGCAGGAATTTCTGAGATGCATGTATATGAGATTTTTGAGAGCATATTACCAGTGTGATTGAATAACATACATACCAGTGTGATTAAGTGGAGCTGGGAGGATTACCCAATGGAGACACTTGCCCAGGTTTCTGGGTTGTTAAGCTCAGCTATCATCATCAGCTGAGATGTGTGAGCTTGTAGCCCAGAACAAGTCTGGGAGCAAGTTGGAGCAATGTTGCTTGCAGTGCATTGAACTTATTTTCCACCTCAAAGTCTCAAGCCCATTATTTCTAATGAGCCCATAACCACGTATCCTTATAGCTTATTGTTGGATTGAACCACAGCAGATGGGACCCTCTTCAGTTTCAACCCAGAATGAGATGCTTTTCTTCCCCATAAATCCTAATTTATTTCTCCCTTAAAATAACACTACATTTTCGAACTAAACAGTAACTTAACTCATTCTATCTATAGAGCCTGTAAACACAAGTTGCCATTGCATGGGAATCCTCAATGGAGCAGGCTCTAAAATTTGTGGCCCTATGGCCTCTTTGCACCATTGGCAATGCCCCAAATTAACTCTACACTTACCAGTCCGTTCCTTCAATTCCAGGATGTCATTATTGGCACAAGCCAGCTCCCTTATGAGCTGCCCATCATCTTCACCTTTAGCCAGCCAGCGATCGCACTGGAAGCGAAAAGTCTTGTCTGTGGCAGAGTCCATCACATCAATATATTCCAAGTGCCAACCTGGAGCGATTCCTTTTCCATAAAACAACAATGTAATTAAAAAATAAGATATTTTCACATTGCTTGGGTAAGGAGGTGAGAAATCCCTCGCTGTAATGTTCTCAGTGTATGTGATGTTGCTTTGATACCAAAAACAACACTGACCATCTCAAGACTATAATCTGATTCATTACACAGCTTTTGAGGGGCTTGCTGGCTTGTGATCAGATGTAAGGATATTGGAATATGGTCTTGTGTAAGCAAGGTGTCAAGCTGTCTGGACGTGGGGCCATCTGTTGTCCTTGCCCAGCATTTTGCATGAGACTAATCTCTGGGTGAGGAATAATCATCACAAAATGAAGCATTCCTACAGTATAGGAACAACAAAGCCTTACAAAACTCCCAGCAATTTCAGGGGTCTTGAAGGACTGTTTACCAAAGCTAGAAGCTTGAAATGTCCTTCAGTTCAGTGGGTTTGGGCCAAAATATAGAACAGCTGCTGTTCAGAAACCGCTGCTGATTCTTCTTCCACTCTAAGGGAAATGTGAAACATTAAAGCCGAAAGAAAAACATGAGTGCTAGTTGGGCACAAGCTCAAGGTGTAATGTCTTTCTCTCTGGTCTCTATTACTCCTCTCATCCCTTCACATTTTGATTTGAAAGAGGTAAATTATCATTTGTTTTTTTGGCCCTATCAGCCAGCATGTTTAAGGAAACTACCCATGCTGTTCTTGCTAGGCAACAAGCACATGCACACTATGAATAGACTAATGCTATAACTACACACAATCAGTCATTTATTTTTCACCTTGTGGCCTTTTGATGAGTTGTAGCTCCCTCTCTTAGTTTTCTATTCTCCCTTTATTTTTTTACAGTTGAAAAGTAACTTGGAAATCAAGAATGGGGCATTTTGGAACATTTGCTTTCTTGAATTAGCAGAATCTTTTGTTGACTTTGGGGACATGGAAAGTTATCACAGTTCTGCTTACAAGTTCTGTTATTACTCAGACAAAAGGTTATGTTCATGATGAAGCATCTCTGCTGAATTATTAGTTACATCCCAGAAATATAAAATAGCTCTTGTCCTTCCAAGCACTCACAACCATTTGACTGCCTCGTTAGTTTCAAATACTAATCTTAATTAACCCTAAAGGGTAATGATGGCACATTTCTGAGCAACGTCAACAAATCACTCTGCCCTGTGACATGCCACAGCATCACCATTGGCTTTTTCCTATCAGCCTTGAAGGTATCCATGTCCTGTACACTGGCTTTCTGAGCCTTCCCCATGGTAGGAAATCACCAAATGAACAGGCACAAATATCAACCAAAGACACTATTTTCCCTTAAGCTCCGATTTAGGTAGCACAGAATGACAGAATCATTGATGTCGGAGGGCACAGTTGGAGACCATCTAATCCAAATCCTGTACCTCACTTTGTGCCCATGACCTCTTGTTCTATCATTGTCTGGTTCCATCCTCTTTATTCCCCTAGATACTTATATACAGTGGTGACATTTTTAGATTGGATATTAGGAACATATTTTTCTCCCAAAGACTGGTCAGACACTGGGACAGGGCTGCCCAGGGAGATGGTGGAGTCCCTTTCTCTGGAGGTGTTCCAGAGCCATGAAGATGTGGCACTGGGGGACATGGTCAGTGGGCATGATGGGGAGGGCTTGGGTTGGATGTGGGGATCTTGGAACTCTTTTCCAACATTAATGAATCTGTGCTTCTATGATTCCTCTGAGTCTCTTCTTGTGAAGAGCAAAGATGTGGAGGTTTTGGGGGAAGGCTGATACATGACACCTTTGCAGCTCCTCATCAGCTTAGTGCCTGCTGGGCAGATCTTATCAAGTCGCCCACTGTGCTCTAAGGTACTCTGTGGGGCTGTCTGGGATTTCATTCTAAGCATGCTGGCAGTGTCAGCCGTTAATCTTTTTTGTCAGGCTTCCCTTCCCCTATTCTTTTTTGGCATTTCCATTTAAGTTCAATGAACATCTCTGCATTGCATTCGGGAAGCTGCTCTGCTTCCATCAAAATCTTCGTTAAAATGGTTCAGGATGAAAGAAGGAAAACATCCCAGCATTCTCCAGTGAGAGACACCAGTGGTCGAGGACTATGATGGAATGCATCGATGATTAGTGAACCTCTTGACTGGGACAGGATCAGCACTAAGCAGCAGTATCAGTAAAGGGCTGAACAAGACCTGCACTCTGTCCTTCTGCTTCTCCACTCCTGCTCAACAGGACAGCAAAAATCTGCACTTTTATCATGCGGAGAAATGAAGTAGTGCTGACTTTCCAGCATGTACTGGGGGCAAAACAAGAATAAAGTGCAGCTTAGCTGGTGTTCCCTGCAAAAGATGAATTTATCAGCTTTTATCATCATGACCTTCAGTGCCACAGCACAAAACTATCTAAAAGCTGATATGGACATTAAAGGATTTATGTGAAGCTGAAGAAATTATTCTCCCTTACCAGAAAAGTTCTATTTCTTTCTTCTCTCAGACTGGGAAAAATATAGTTAACGTATTTTTGAACTAGAAGCAAATTAAAATCTAGTTACGCACAGAGTCTAAATGTGAGAATATGTGGACCTAGCTCTGTGTGCCAATGGGCACAACAGTGGAAAGGAGAAAAACGCATTTGCAGGACCCATTTTCAGATCATGAAATTCCTTCTTCAGGATTTCTGTCCCTGGGTAGAATCTGTAGGGCAATGAGCTCAGAGACCCTAATCCTAACCTGAAAAGCAACAGGAAAGGGAAATACATCCCATGTGGATGTAGTCCCCAAGGCTTCAGTTCCTCAGGCTGGATGGTTAATAGATAGGCGTCAACCAAGAAACAGGGACGAGAAGCCAGCAAGGAGTACAGGCATTGCCAAGGACGATCCTTGGCCACTGTTTGTGAAGCATGAAGAATTTGGAGAATCTCTACAGTGATCTTATCAGTCCTTTCACTGGGTGCCAAGATAGCATTACATGATGGATTCTGCCCTGATGTAAAAGGCTACAGTCAGTCCATCACTCAAGTTCCATCACTTGCTAGTACAGATCTGTTTGCATCCTTTTGGGCACCCTGACCAACAGTACCAGGATTACCAGGGCACAGACACAAGTCAGTAGCAAAAATGCCTCAAAAAACATGAGTTTTTCTGCAGAGACTTCAGGACAGACCAGGCCACTCCATTACTGAGAAGAGAGGAAGAAATAACGTGTATCTGAGCAGCTCCCACTTGATTCTGCAGGTTTTGGTCTTTAATATGGCCATCACTGTGACACTGCAGACAATCTACCATAACAAATGTTCAATGTTTGTAACAAAAGGAGCTCCACTCCAGGCCTGCTTTGCTGCCATAAAAATCCCCAGCAGCAGTCCTGCCCTAATGAAACCTACGGCTGTGCTGCGTCAGCCCCTTAATGGTCTGCAGTTGGAAGTGACATTTTCAATAGCATGCAAAACATTTCAGATGTAATTAGAGGAGGAGAAGAGCTTTGGGGAAAACAGAATCGTTTTACTTGCTTGTCTCTGGCAGTTGTATAATTTAGTGTCATGTAGGGAAAAGCATTCTTTTCCCCAAGTGTCCCTATCCAAAAAAGCAGCAAGTTGTCCTATTTATCTCCCTTTAGTAAAGAGCCCAACCTGACAACTGAGTGATGCTGGGCAGGGATCCTCTGTGCATGTCTGCATGGGACGGGTCTTCATGGGACCACCTTGCTTTTTCCAGGTGATGCTGAAGGCTCACACTTTACTGATGTTAGACAGAGAGCTTGGACTGTGAGCTCCTTGTCATGCATTTCTACACTGATGAACCACTTTGGGGATTGCTTTTAGAAGTAGTAGATACAAACAATTAAGGTATCTGTTCAATCAAGGAGAACTCCAACTTGCAGCATCAGAAGTCTCCTTTGCCTCTCTTGGGAACAGCTTCCACTTGCCCCAGCCAATATTCATCCCTAAGATCCTAAGCTACTCTGACACATGCAGAACCATTTACTGAGGATGAGAGAAAAGGAAAGAAAATGACCCCTGTAGTGGTGAATTTGCCAGGAACCTGATCTATATCCTTGCTGTAGTGAAAATGAGCTATTCTTTGTGAAATAGGATCTGGAGGGATCAAATCCCTACTGACAGACCAGGAAGGTAAATCCAGGAATACAGTGCCCATGGAAGTGAAATTTCCTCCTCTGCCTCTCTCTTTTTTGCAACACATCTTTACTTTGTTTTTGGATGTGGTTGTTAACACTGTTCAAGGGTAATAATAGAAACATGAAGGTTGGAAAAGGTCCTCAAGATCCCCCAGACCGAGGCCAACTCATCCCCACCATGCCCACTGACCATATCTCCAAGTGTCACATCTTTACAGTTCTTGAATATCTCCAGGGACAGTGACTCTACCAGGGCAGCCTGTGCCAGTGCTTTGCCACTCTTTGGAGAATAAATTTTTCCTAATATCCAAGCTGAACCACCCATGACACAAGTTAGGGCTATTACCTCTCATCCTTATTGCTTTTGCCTGGGAGAAGAGGCTACAGCCTCCTTTCAGGCAGTTGTAGAGACTCTCAGATCCCTCAACCTCTCCCCATAACATGGATTCTCCAGACCCCTCACAGCTCCATTGCCCTTCTCTGGTCACACTCTATGGTCTCAATGTCCTTCTTGGAGTGAGGGACTCAAAACTGATCACAGCACTGAGGTATGGCCTTACAGAACTGAGTACAAGGGGATGATCAACTCCTGGTTCTACTATGAGTCTCCTTCTCTGGAGAAATGCAAGAACTGCCTGGTTGCCTTCCTGCTCAGCCTACTGTAGGGAACCTGCTTTAGCAGGGGTTGGACTCAATGATCTCCAGAAGCCCCTTTCAAATTCTGTGATTCTATGATTCTATGATAGTTGTCCTTAATGACATTGAGGTTCCCATAGGAGTAAAATAAAAGCTGTGCTTGGGACACTGAGTGCTCAGGGACCAGCCATCCACAACCAGTGCTGCTCAGCTCCTAACTTCATTATTTTTCCTTTTTCTCTTCACGTGTTCTGAAGCACAAAGTAGTGAACATTACAAATGCAATTCCTTGGCCTCGTGTCCTACAGCATTATTTATGCACTGCCTGGTTATGTGGCTGTCCATCCTTACGCTCCAGCACATGAGATGTCATCCAGAAAGTGGTGGGAGTTTGGAGAGCCAGGTTGCTAGGAAGAGAGCATTAATTACGAGGTGCTGAAGTCACAGCATCTAGCTTTGCATTGGTACACCTCAAAAAACTGTAAGAAGGTGAATAACTTTTATCCCTAATTTACATAATTGAAAATGAGGCAGAGGGATGTGATTTGCACAAGGTCATTCAGCAAGACAGCAGCAGAATAAAAATAGATGCATTTGTGCATCTCTCCTTGAGGATCACAGGAGCTCACACCACAGCATTCCTCATCAGAGCAAGCATGCAGTGCAAAACCTCTCACAACCTTTGATGAAGCAAATGCTTAATGCTTGGGACAGCTTTAGAAAACAGATTTACTGCTGCCCTCCTGAGCTGCCTGTGCAATGTGTTCAGTGCAAGATTTAAATCAGGGCAAACCCAGCAATAAATTAAAACAACAGCAAACAAGCACACATCTTACTGATAAACTACTCCAGTGCAACAACACATAGGAGCCCAGTGAAGATATAATTGTTTCTCAGAGAATATTCCTGCGATTGAAGCATATTTTGTGTTTTATTGAAGCGTACTTGATGCAAAAGCTTTTAATAAGGGTGCAGGATAATTTGTCACAAGCAGGGAAGGCTTGTAGCAAAAAGATTTCATGGGATTAGTATTTTTACAGCTGCTAGCTGGTCTGGTGTCTTCCTTCCACTCTGTAGTGAATGGTTATAGGAAACTGGGAAGCAAGGAATGACTCTGCAAGGACAACAGTGAAGTATTTACTTTCTCTCTGAGTATGCTTAGAGAGTTTTGTTTCCTTAAATCCTTTTTTTTTTTTTTTTTTCTTTTTTATTGTCAAATCTGGGCTGTGAGATTTCTGCTGTGTCTTCTGCTTCTGTTGTGATGACTATAGCATAATTCTATGATAAGACAACGTGCTGTAACGAGGAAACTAGATAACCCTTTAGGGTCCCTTCCAGCTCCAAGGTTTCTAAATCTGCCTCAGCAGGGTCTGTGCTGGGGTCTCCTGAGGGCTAAGGGTGGATTTGGCAATCCAAAGGACTAAGCAGCCACATTACAGCTGCTGGCATCCTACATGGACCTGGTGTGCAAAATGATGCCTTGTCTGACTCCAACCCGTGCAAAAGAGTCAGGGTTTTAGGTTGTCTTTCTCTCTACTGAGCCATCAACAAAGCAAGGGGATGGAGCAGTCTTCTCTCCTCGAGCAGCTTTATGCGTCTGTTTCTCTTCCTTTTTCTTTTTACTTAAAGAAGAAACCATTCAGTGCCCCGTGAACCAGCAGATTTATGAATGAGCTGGCAAGTGCTGAAAGGAAGGCTTAAATATGACCTTTCCAAGTCTGATAGCTGAGCCAATGCTTAGAGAGGGCAGAAAACCAGATATTATTTTTCTTTTAATATATTATATTCTACCAGTGCTCCCAAAGGCTTGGAATGATGTCTATAGATTGCAAAAACGTATCTCTGGATGTGCAGTGTGCTGTGAGTGCAAGACACACTCGATTTCTAAGCTGGTCCTAGATTCTGCTTCTGAGAAGGCAGTTCCTTCAGAGAAAGAAAAGGAAAAGCATGGACATAATGATGTTCCTGCACTGCATCCAGTTCAAGAAAGGTGAATAAGATACCTTCTCCTTTGGCAGACGCACCCAAAAGGAGTCACTGGGGCATTAATGCTGTTTAAAACTCAATCAGACAATGTCATAGCTGGCGTAACTGGGAGAAGTGCTATGTTGAGCCACAGAAGTTGGGCTCTGCAAATGGGTTATTTTCTTCTATCTTTGCTTCTCTAATAACACAAAGAAGTCTGGTCTGTCCACAATCAGGCCGTTCCTGGCTCCTCTGGGCTGATGGCAACAGGGATAATCAAGAATCTGAAATTAATGACTTTAGAATGACAGTTTATCATCTGAGTTCAAATCTACTCAGGCAGACGAGGGAGCTAGATCCAGATTTCCCACATCCCCCTGCTGCAAAGAGAAAATGGAAAAAAAAAAAAAAAGTTTTATAAGTAAAAAATTTCATTATTGAGATGCTGCAAAACTTCAAGTCATTCTTCCAGAATGGTGATTTAGTCCTTAAATCAGAGAAAAAAAGATAAATGCATTTAGAAAGCCAGCATTTCTACAGGCGTGCTGATACCGATCTTGCATAAATGTAGAAGTAAATGAATGGAGATATGAGAAAATACATAGTGCCTATCTGAGATCAGGAGATGGGGAGTCTGGAGGCAATTACATTTGCTCAGGAATTCTAAATATATTAGATTGAACACCAGTACCTCAAAGCAAACAGGGGCAGGATAAAAAGATATGAAGCAAAACAAAGCTAAAATTCGTTCTCACCAGCTCACTGTCACCAGGCATTGCTGGTGAGCTCTGAGCACCTGGGAAGTCAGAAGCAAGCTCCCTGAATCTGCACTGCAAAGTCTCTGAGCTGCCTAATTGTAAGCAAGCACTGACCTCTTCCACGCTCAGTTCTACTGAAGTCAGAGGATTGGATGGGGGCATCTTTTGTGTTTCATTTCTCAGATGGAGATGCCACGTGGTGGGTTTGGTGGGGAAGATGACGTTAAAAGCATTAAAGTGGGACTATAAAGCCAGCATTCTGGCATGTTTTTTCCGGAGAAGACAAACAGTGTTTGTTTTAAAGACCTTCTGACAGTCTTTGCCATTGCAATTACTGTCTCTTCAACTGTGAATAGCCTGGTACAGTAAAACCTCAGTGAAACGATAAACAAAGGACAGTATGAACAGGTAGCAAATCCACTGCAGCAAAACTTTGCTCTTGAGACTGAGTGCTGAGCTGGATTTCATGGCAAAGCCACCACACTGGGCCAGTCCTGCAAACGTTTGTTACCCCCAGATGGGGACCATCCCATTCACTCGCTGGTTGGACCAGGTTGTGTTATGATGCTATGATTCTATGTTTGAAAGAAAAAGAAGACGTATTAGTTAGCTGTTCTCTTAAGCAGCCCACGGGATAACTGCTGAGTCAAACCAGATTTATGCTGCTGTTAAAGCTAATTATCAAGAAATTTAGGAAAAGAACGTCATCCATGTTTCAAGCATTCAGCATGTGAGGAGCAATGGAATGGTCCACTATGAGGCTGCTTTCTACAGAGCTTTGGCAGACAGCCATGTAGTTCAAAATAGTAAGGAATTAGTAGAACTTTTTGCTTGAAACTAATGGTAAGTAACAGCACATTTCTGTTTAATACCCAGAGTCTCCCAAGCATCTGATAAAAACCATACATGACCCTTGGCTCCTGACCTCACTACTTCCATCCAAAATAAATGAGACAGGAATTTCTAACCACTTGACAAAGCCAATCTATAAAAAATGTATATAGAGAGAGCATGTACGTAAAGAACAGCTATAGCCTGGAATCCCAGCAGTGATAAATATTCTAGCCACCCAACAAACTGTCATGCTTCATTGTGTGAAGCTGTAGATAGGATATGCCTTGCACATGACTAACACAAGAACAATGAAGACAACATATGGTATGACTTAAACTATAGTTGTCCTTCTTACTGAGGGGAAAAGCAACTACATTTATACTGAACAAATCCTTAGCATGTTGTTTTTCCAAGGTATAAACCCATAGTCAACATGGCCTGGTAAAACACTATGTGCTATTTTTTATAAATGGAAAACAGTGACTTGGGAGAGATAAGGAAAGAGAATATGCAGTTGCAATGTGCATTTTTTATAAATATGAACTATTTTTCTTAGGTTCTGGACACATGTTTTAGCTGGCTTGTGGTGACTACCTGGCAACATATTCTACCAAAACCAAAATAAAATTAGTTGAAGCAATTTACTTCTTGGCCTAGAGTAGGCTCTGTAGCCTTCTTTCATCACCAGCCAACAGCATGCAGATAGCATTTACCGTAGTTCAGGTGCACGGTGGTTTCTCTATAATCTGTATCAATAAAACCAACAGTGGCATGGAGAAGATGAACAGCTGCCCATGGCAATAGGGTTGGAACTTGATGATCATTACAGTCCCTACTAATTGAAGGCATTCTAGAATTCATTCTAACCATTATCACTTGTTCAAGAAGGAAAAGGCACCGATGTAAGATAAACAGAAGTTGCTCATCATGAAGCAGAGAGCAGACCCACTGGACTCAAGGCCATGGGATGCCATGCATGCTGAATGTCTCCTGGAAAGCCTGAACAAGCCCTTCAGTGAGCAAATTCACTGCAAGTTACTTAACAGACAAAAATGATATCCAGCTCAGTAGATGCCTTGAGCTACATGTAGTGAGAAGCAGAGAACGTTGCAGGATTACACATGCTCGCTCTGTTCCTTCACTTCCTCAGGCACCCAATGATTGCTGCTGTTGGAAACAGCTGCTGGGTTTGGCAGACCCTTGGTCTGACCTGATTCTTGCCTTGTGTGTCCATTCCCATGCCTAAGCCCTGAAGAACAGCTCTGATCTCGTGGGCATGTTTTGTTCTGTTAGCTTGACCAATGCCTGGGGAGCCACGAGGTCTTCTAAGGGAAATGCTCTCTGTATACATTTTTACTGATAACATATTTAAAGAGGAATCTGCAAGTCTACGTTGATTTCTTGCTGCCCTCAGAATGACATCCAAACCACATCTGCAACTACAGGGATGTCTGTTTGCTGAGTTAAAACTCTGATGGGTATTTTGACAGCCCTCTCCATTTCAGCATCTGAACAGCAGGTTCAAAGAACAAGTATTTTGGCAACTGAATTCAGATTAAATCAGCTCTCCAGCCACCAAGTTAAAACCAGCCCATGGGTCTCTGGGAGCTATCAAGCTTCATGTCTGGGTTTAGCCTGCCGTGAGCAATGCATTCATTGTTATTGCAAAATCATTCTCTTCAGCTGAAGGAGTTAGAGGGGCAGGATTGGGAGATGTCATCACAGCAGTGTGGTGGGTGTGTTTGTTGCAAGATGCAGTTTCTGGGACCTGAATAACAGCGCAAATGACTGTGACAGCAGTACCAAGCACTGCTGCTGCTGCTGCTTATGAAACCAGTTAGGGTGTCCAGCAGCAGGGAAATGTCAGCATCTCTCAGCAGGGCTCTGCACACCCTCTGTGTGATGCACTGATTTTAATAAAGACAGACACAGATCTTCATTTCCATCTTATACAGCTCACCATCCTATGCCAGGCTGCATTACCCTGTGTGTTGGTGTCAGGTTGATTAAACTGCTAGGAAGGTGCCAGAGTGGCCTGTGACAAAACTGTTTCATTAATAGAGCTGCTGTGCTGGTATGCCTGTGCTTCAGAGGTGATATCACTGTCTAAGCTGCAGCACTGCTGAACTGGGGAAACGTTAGAGCAGAACACACAGGACAGAATCATGGAATCATAGAATCATTAAGGTTGGAAAAGACAACCATGACCATCAAATCCAGCCATCAGCCCACCACCACCATTCCCTCTCATAGATCCATTAAGACTGGAAAAGGCCACTAAGGCTGTCAAATCCAACCATCAGCCCACTGAATCTCCTGCATGAAGGCAGGGTGTCTAGGCAAACTGGGCCACAAGGTCCCAGTATGACCCTTGGGTTACTCAGGCTGCAGCGGAGCTGGGAATCATCCTCAAACTGCCCCATGGCTACAGAGGGAGCTGCCCTCCTGGTGGGTTGTACCAGTCATTGTCCCTTTGCACCCCACACCTCACCACCCTGACCTTTGTTGTCATGCCATATTCGCACTTTGCAGAGATCTCCCAGGCTCAGCATGTCAGGGAAGTTGAATTCATCCATCTGGTTCCTCTCAAACTTGTTAGACTTGTTGGACTCCTTCAGAGCAAGGGTCCCACTGTCTCCATTCTCCCCAAACAGAATCAAGGAAACGTTGGCATCAGTGCCAGCTCCTGCAACAGATAGCAAGGCATGAGGTCATGAGATGCCCTGCCACACAGGCTGGAACCAGCCTCCAAATGCCCAGAAATGGAGGCATCAAAGGCGACTTGGAACACAAACACAGCTGAAATACTTTGACTTGCATTCAAGGTACGGACATTGTGCTGTTATCAACATGAATATTTGCTCCTAATGGATTTGAAAGCAAAATACAGATTAACAGCCAAAATGCTGTGTCATCCTGCAGCCCTTCTTCCGTTCCCACAAGCCTTCTTTCTATGTTCCTGTTTCTCAAAATATTCTTCAAGTTGAATCAAAGGAAAAAAAAATGCTTTCTCATGTATGTGCTTGGAAAAGATGCACTTCTAAGTCAGTCCTTATTTACCTGATATTGTAATTCATGTCCACTACTGTCCACACATGTTGCAGAAGAAAAGAGATATGTAGTCAATTTTCTTGACTGTTGAGAGTTCAAGGCTACACCATTACATACAATGAACTTACAAAAATTTTAGTGAAGGCATTAATGCAGTTTTATAGGGCACTATTTAAAATTTGACAGAAAACATAAACTGTCATCCTATTTCCTTTTATTTTTGATGCCCTCATAAGAAAGCAGATTCACAGAGAATTTTGTCTCCACCTGGGCAGATATTCATTGCTCTGTCAGAATTGAGGCTCTTGAATTTTGACAAATAAAAATGAGATCATCAAACCCAAATCTGGCTTTCAGAGAAACTCATCATCTGCTGCCCTTGGTTGGTTGGATCTCCCTGCTTTGAGAACTCCTAAGTGCCTGCCAAGCCATTCCTTATGCAGCAGTGTCGTAAATCCACATTGGGCACACAGACGGTATTTCCCATAGCTCCATTCAAAACACTGTGCAGAGACAAAGTCAGGGGGACTCAGAACATCCAGGGAAATCCACCTCTTCCTCAGCATAATTACATGAATATATGAGTTAGGAAAAAATCACTGCTTTTCCTATAGGACTGAAAAAATTCTAAAAGGGAGAGAGGGGGGGTGATAGAAAAAAAGAGAAAAAAGAAAATAAAAAAGAAGGAAAAGAGTCACACAGAGAACAGGTAAAGAAAAATTGCCTATGTTAAACTGGGGTTAATTTTCAGCAGTTCCCTGGGAAGGGCTTAGGAAAGAAGAGAAAGGATCAGGGATTAACGCAGTTCATCTGGCAGCACCTTTTACGACTCTAAATCTTGCTGAGGTGAGGAACAAAGCAAACTAAACTCCATTTCCTTACATGGAGGAGGCTCCCAATTAATGCAAGATCTCAAAAAGCACAGAACCAACTGTTTCTTAGCAAAAACTTCCAGGCAAAAAGAACCTTATGGAGGCCTCATGCCGTGACATTTCTCTTGTAGGCAATTAGCAGAAGATGGAAAAAAAAAAAAAACAACAACAGAAACTGCTGAATCAATTCACCTATTTGCGTCTGTCTCCCCACCCCAAACCATCCTGTTTTGTTGTTTCATTGTTGTTTTTTCTTCTTTTTAAACCCAGGAAACTGCTAGGTACATTTAGAAACAGTAGGAAAAACTGATAAACGAAGGGATGAAGGCAGTGCTGTTGCACAGGCCTTAGCTGGCAGAGGCTCAGGAGTGGTGTCCGCACCACTGAACTTCATTGTCATTACCCTAAAAAATGACACAGCATCCTCATCAGATTTGCAGGTAACGTTAAATCTGAGGCAGTGAGCAGCACACTGAATGTCAGAACTCCAATCTAGATCAACACTGAGAAACTTGAGGACTGGGCAAGCAGAGATCTCATGAAGTTCAGCAAGGAGAAATGCAAAGTTCTGCATCAGGGGTAGAATAAGCTCTGCATGTGAAGGGAATTGGAAGTTTAAGAGGATCCAGAAGTTATAGCAGCAACAATTTGTATTCAGTACAAACTTGATCTGACAGCGAGCTCTTAGTGTTCAATGCAAGCCACATATTGGGCTACACTAGGAGAAGTGTGATGAGCAGTTGGAGGGAACATCTTATGCTCCTTGATAAGCATTGAGCAGCCCCTACTTGAACCATCGTGCCATTTTGTGTCTTCAGGTCAAGGGTGATGCAGGGACAACAGGGAGAGCCTATCAGATGTTTGCCAAAATGGAAAGGTGATGGAGCACATGGCTGTCAGGGGAGGCCAAGGGAGATGAGCTGTCATGGGTGAGCAAGGACACCTGTGAGTACATATAGGGAGAGATAGAATCATAGAATGGCCTGGGTTGAAAAGGACCACAATGCTCATCTAGTTTCAACCCCCCTGCTATGTGCAGGGTCACCAACCATCAGACCAGGCTGCCCAGAGCCATATCCAACCTGGAGCCACATCAATATCCATCTCTCATGATAGAGATTACAGGGTTGTGTGCTGGGCATGTATATGTCAGACACCCCAAAGAGCCACAGCCACAGATTTGGAGCTGTGGAGGTGATGGTTGGATGTTAGGAAAAAAACCTTTCTTGGTAAAATTGTCTGGGTCTGGAACTGGTGTCTGGGGAGGTCATGGCAGCACCATATTGGAAGCATCCAAGATTCACACTGGCCAATCTGACCTAGTGCTGGCAGTAGACCATGGAGGAGAAAGTTGCATGAGGCCTCTTCCAATAAGAGTATCTACAATTTTACGATTGAACAGCTGCATCATTTTTGACCAGAGGGGATTTGAGTCATAGCCTTCTGAGGCCAAAGAATGTCCTTCTTTTGTCTTAACAGAGACTTGGATACAGCACTTGGAACTGACAACTGTATTAAATTATGTAATTTGTAGTCTGTAGCTGAGCTAACAACATACTAATTAATCTTTTAACAGCAGAGATAAAAACCTCTTGCTTCGTTAATTTTTGGAAAATGTGAAAGCAATGTTTACTCTTTCTCAATCTTTACTGCATTACCATGTATACGATTCTTACATATAGAACACAGAAAAGCTGTGTAGATTGAAATCAAAAGGCAAAGGTCTTTTTTTTAGAACAGAAAGCACCACCATGTGTTCTGAATCCACTGCAGCCATGTCTGTGGGTCACATCTTGAAGAAAATGATGTTGTTCTTTACTTGTCTTACAAGACGGAAAGTAAATCCAGGTCTTGGTTTAAACCACAGATTCTCCATCTGACCTGGGATGTGTTTGATGCAATGAGTTGTTCCTCTTCTTTCTGTATGTATTCTGAGAGCTGCCATCTGAGTTACAGCTGGTAGCCTTTGAACTCTGAAAGAGAAATCTGCCTACTTGCAGGAGGAGCTTTTATCCAACATCCAAGCTGAATTACTTTTGAAAACTGCAACCCATTTTTTTTTAAGGACAAAATGAAATGGGACTGCTATTGTGTGTATGATGGGGAAGAAATGACTGCTGTACAACAATTTTGGTGGGATTCATTTTCTCTAACTTAATCCATCTAGACTAGCTTACTAGTCTTGATCCTGTTTGAACCTGATAAAAAAGCAGGAAGGGGGATGCTCCAGAGAATGCTGGCAGCCCAGTGTTTAGGAAACCACTCCTGCATGATTTGGCCATGCAGAATTCAGCCTTGAAGGAGTTAAGACCATGAGTATAATTTTTGGAATGACAAATAAATGAGACAAAACATGTTTTCTTTTTTTTTCATTGCCTCTGATGGATGGGAAAGTTGAAAGCTATTGCAGAGAAAACTATTATACCTAGGAACAAACATGGTTGATTCTATTCACAGTGGAGCAGTGCTGTCCCTAGGCAATATATAGTGTGGCAGGAGATGATATAACGTGTTTACACTAATCGTCAAGGATAAAAGGTCTTTTTCCTCAATTGGTTCAACCAGAAGCAATCATGGAATACACAAAGATGAAAGAGGAGAGATGGTTCATGACTTGTCCCCTCTTTAGATAAGCTGGATAAAGTTCAGCATGATGTCAGTGCTCTCTATGATCTAATCACAAACAGACTCTCTGAAACTTCTCTGTAATCTGCTCCTTCCTACTGGTTGTCACTGCTCATAATGAAATAAAATGCTTCATCATTAATACCCTTCATCTCTCATTCAATGAGAAGGGCAGAACTGTCTCCTGTTGCTGTCATCTCCCATTTCTCCTCTCGCTTTCATTTCTATCGCCTTTGTGAGATAGGCCTGAATTTCATAAAAAGGTCATAGAAAGCTCTGCCATTATGTTAGGTGGATTGCCAGACAGATAAACAAATCTCTCTTCTGTCTTTAGTGTTTCACTAAGTTTTTCAGATAAACAGCAGGCAGAGCAGCTAGAGAGATGAAAAATGGTGAGGCAGCACTAAGACACTTTGCCAGGAGAATTTTGATATTCTCCACTCAAACCTCAGAAGCTGCATAAATTACTACTGGTAAATCAAAAAATAAAAGTGAAAACAGAGACAGGTAGAGATCAGGGGTTGATAAGAGCACTGGTGTGGCAGAATCCCCTTACAGGGTGAATATTTTAGACAAAGCCAGGGTGAGAGGATGTGTGATGTGCCTCAATCTGGCATGAGGCAGTTGTGTCTGTGTCTGTGGCTTTCATTCAGCAACCTGACAGAAGTCATCATGAAAAGAGGCAACAATCCCAAGAAATGACATAGAAATCCCATTTCTTGCCTCTTCAAGCCACGTGGATTTATGTTTTCTACATGCATTTAGGGTTGTTATTTCACTGCTTGAAATAAATGGTCTCAAAACATTTTAAAAAGGAGAGTGAATGATTGCTCTCCTCTTTGGACAAAGCAGATGGTGCCATCAAAAATCCAGAGCCCACAAGCTCCTGGGTTGACATTAATCTATTTGTCAATTCCATGTAATCAATGGACCTGACCTAATAGGAAAAGGAGGCTCCTGAGCACCTCAGCATTGTCTGGAAATAGATTATGGTTAAGATTTCCTCAGAGGAAGTAGTGAACAGTCAAGCATAGGCTTTGTGTCTAAATATTTCATACCCACTGCTTAGATAAGAATGGATCCTATAGAATAACACTGCTGTGATGAGCAGATAGCCAAAATGGCTATGTTGCATCATAGTAGAGCTAGATTATGCTTTTTTTAACATAATTTCAAATTATTTATGAGACGTTTTTTGTTGTTAGAAATCGAACTTCATACTAGAAAAGTCATTAGATATCCACCACGGACATACCTCCAATATCACTGGTTTTAACTTGAATAGTATAAGTGGTGTCCTCCATCATCTGCTCATCATTTATCATGGCTGGCATCTCACACACAAGACTTCCCTTGGCATTTTTCACCTTTGACAGCCAATCACCATATGTAAATGTGGCCACTTCCTGATTAGTCAGGTTCCTCATGACTATCTGCAAAGAGACAACGTCAAGGAAAAAGCATCAGATACAGTTTGAAGGAAGGCAGATATTAAATTTATGAAGTGCACAGCATGGTACAACATGGGTAGAGTTTGGTCATAGATTGAAAATCTGCAATCAGATCTTTGGGGATCAGCAGAGCTCTCCCCTACAGACAGTATTTGCTGTGTTGAACAGTCAAGGGAAACAGTCACCATAATATTGGACTTTCTCATGCATGGGGTAAAGTATAGGAAAAAATGAGCTCTTCTGACATGGACAAAGCTGTTTTCTAGGAAAGTCAGATATTTTTTGGATGCCTATGTGGTATTAATGTGAAGGAAGAAGGAAAAAAGAATTATTAAAAGCCATATTCATTCTCCTGGAGTACACACTATCTTTCTTTTGCTCATCTCTTCTGCACAAACCCACAGTAATCATTGCAGAAAAATGCAGACCAACCCTGAACAAGAAACACAAGACAAATTAGGCCAGCAGAATTTAAGGCTTCACATGTTTTTCCCTCTGTGAAAAAGTGACAGCACAAGCAACATGCAACAGATATTACTCATACTGCCTCATGTATCAGTGGAAGGATCTCAGATGCTCTGGTGTTAAGAACAGAATAAGAACCTGGAATAGAGAATAGAACAGGAAAGAGAGTTACTCCAGTAAATAGCAAATAAAATACCTACCTTTCCATGTTCAACATTTGAGCTTTTCCCAGTTTTAAATGGGTGTCAGCAGAGCATCAGTCTACCGAGAAGAAGGTGTTGCATTTGCCTACAGCAAGAACCTGGGAATGCACTGCCACTAAACTGGGGAGTTAGAGGGAAGGGAGGAGATAGGGCTGCATGCTACCATTTGTGTTACTGTCTAGCAAAAACACAAAGACCATACCCAAGTTAAGCGGTGTATCAAAAAACAATGCACATCTCTGCTAAGGTCATGGAAACGAGCTCAGATGTGCCTGAGAAGTGTGACATGATATTAGGAAGGAAGAATCATGGAATTGTGGTGAATTAAGTTAAAAGAGATTCATGGTGCTGTTTAGTTCCACTTCATGTTCCAAGCAGGGCTAAATGCAAGGCCATATAGAGATGAGTTTTAAAAACCTTCAAGTGTAGAGATTTCCCACATCACAGAGCTGCACAAGTCTTGATGTGAAGATTTCCCTCCTTACATCCAATCAGGAGTTTTCCTTCTGCAACCTGCACACCTGGCTTCATGCCCTTTCACCACCCACCTCTGAGATTCTGTCTTCAAACAGCAGTGTCCCAGCTTATGCCCTCCTGTTGACCCCAGCTGAGCTGAGCTGGAGCCTTCAGCAGTTCAGAAGAAGATAATGCTGCGGGTTATAAGGAATGATTTTATAGATGGCAGTGGATGTGATGAAGCTGAAGCAGCAGCGATGTTATTTGTGTGGTGTACAGTTTTGTGGGCAGGACACTCATCTGGGGTTTTCTCTCTGATTGATCATAGAATCATAATATCATAGAATCATCAGTGTTGGAAAAGACCTCCAGGACCATCCACCTCTCACCAATACGTCCCACTAAACCATATTCCTTAGTGCAACATCTCAACTCTTCTTGAACACCTCCAGGGACAGTAACTCTACAACATCCTTGTGCAGCCTATTCCAGAGCCTGACCACTAAGAGACAAAATTTTTCCTAACATCCAACCTGAATCACCCCGGTGAAATTTGAGGCCATTCCCACAATACCAGCCTATGGAAGAGAGTTGGAATGGATGGGCTTCAAGGTCACTTCCAACTCAACCAGTCTGAGATTCTACATCATTCAGGGCATCTCTAGCCTAGGCATGGTCTAGCATTAAGACCTAGGCATGGTCTAGCATTAAATGGGGAGGTTGGTGGCCCTGCATGTGGCAGGCGGTTGGAGATTCGTGATCCTTGAGGTCCCTTCCAACCCTGGCCATTCTGTGATTCTGTGATCTCTGCCTCTCTCAGGAGAACCTCCATGCTGCTTACAGGAGGCCTAGATAGTTTGGGAGACGAGGCAGATGCAGAGCTGTGATTTGGATCAAAAAAGTAACCCCAAGGAGGACTGCTTAAAAATGATATTGTTTCTTCACACCACACAGAAGTTACTCTTTAGGATATCTATATTCACTGTGGACATCCTGCCTGCTTTTAAGGTAGAACATTATCAATAATTACACGTGTATTTTAAATGGGCTGTGAAATGCCTATAAAAAGGAAAAGTGGTAGCAGTGCTAAAGAATAAGATGTTGATAACTTTCTTTGTAGCTCAGCAAATACTGTAGCTGCCAGGAAGTTCAGCCAGCTCAAAATTAAAAGTATACTGTATATCACGGAATCATAGTATGGTTTGAGTTGGAAGGAACCAGTAAATGTCATGTAGTCCAAACCAGTTGCAATAAACAGGGGCATCTACAGTGGTAACAGGTAGGTCTGACATGTCCCTTTGTCTGATTTACCTCCAGACAGCCTTCTCCAAGCTGCAGTACCAAACAAGCTCCCCAGGGATTCACACCCTACTAATGCCAATACAAGGACATTCTTGATTTCACCTCTAAAGAATCAGCCACACTTTTTGTTATGGTTTTGTTGCATGTCATTAGTTTCACTTAATATCATGGTCTTCTAACTAAAACAAAAAGACTTTGCACTGTGGCAAAGAGTGACAATCAGCTTCAGCTATGATGCATTGTCTTGAATTTTCTTAAGCTCCTTCAAATAAAGGAAAAAGGATAGAGACAAATTCCCGTATCCAGGATTATTTGTTTGAATGCAATGCAATTAGAGTTTCATTAAGGCAGCTTCTTATCTCCCTGGCTTTGACGGCATGAAGTAGCATTAAAATTCCTAGGGAACCCAGCTCTGCAGAATTCAACTGTTTGGGTTGAATCCAACCACATTTGGACAAAGGGGTTTTCTGTTTGCAAAGTGGGATACCACATCTATAAGATGCTGTACAGGGGCAGACAGATACACCTAGCTGTAGCAATAATAGAATAACCAGCAGTATTCACTCTACTCCAAAGCATCACTGACCAATTTTTTTTCCCTCTTGCTGTTAAGCTTCAGCATTGAAATCTTACTGCCATTTTTGGTACCATTTGAGTCTTTGTCTCCATCGCTTTACTGTGATTCTGAATGAAATATCAATGTATTTAATCTAGATAGGAAAAAAATAAAAATAAAAAAATTAAAAAATTAAAGAAAGACTGCTCCCTGCTTGTAAACTGAATTTTTGGCAGTATGAAACATCATTGATAATTGATGCATTTTAATTGGTATTTTTGCACTTGCATTTCTGGCGATCCAAAAGTAGCATAAGTTATGGCCAGCAAACAGTGTACAAAAAGAGAAAAAGAGTAAAGAGAATTTAAAAGGTCTTTTATTGTTATTTTAGTAGAAGAACAACACCGAGAATATTTTGTAAATAAATGGAGCAACAAATGGTTAATTAGAGGGTTGATAGCTTAATCTAGCTTCTCATTTCATTGTGCTAGTTAGCACTAACTGTGAACCATCTGTCTGAGGGTTTAGCACTACCCCCACAAGTATTTCATTATGCAGCTTTAATATGCACTTTTGACAGAAATGGAAATGGGCTCAGATCAGTTTTCATGTCACTCCAAGCGACATAAGTTTTCAAGGCTGGAATACAAATCAGAGAACACAAATCCTTCCGCCCCTTCACCAGAGCACTCCCAGCTCCACTGCCTGCAATGCAAATGCTGTGTTCACCTTTGCAGGGAAGGTGGAAATGAAAACTAACAAATAAAGTTCTCTGCATTCCATGAGGGTGTGGATATATGCATCAACAGAGGAGTACAAACTATGGGTACAGCTTTCAAAGCCTGTAAAATCTTTTTCCCAAGCAGTGGCATTTATGGCCCACCTGTTGCTTCTATAGAGACATGAGGGCTATAAATCATCATCTGCGTCCATGTGAGAGCTCCTTTTGCCCACATCTCTGGGAAAGACTTGTGGGTGGGATGGTCCAGCAGGTTGTGTGTTAGAATGGCTGGATAAAGCTGGTGAGAACAACGTGGGGATATGCTACCTGCCTTTGAGCTATTGCTAATTCATGGCTGCAAGACCTGGAATCCATCTCCATGAATAAGCTGGAGATGAGTTCATTTTATATGATTACAATCTGTAAAACTCAGGGGAAGTTACAGGGGAAGTAGCAAAGAGAGATTGACCATGATGACTGAATCAAAGCAGAGAGCAGACTGAGTTATTCCTCAGGCACAGGGAGAAAAATTGTGTGTCTGTGGCATCCATTTGGAAGACATATGCTGAAGGTCTAATTCTTTGGAAAGCTGCAAAAGAGCTGCTGTGAAAAAAGTTAAAAGTGCTAGCTCAAGTTTAAGAAAGCAGGGCAATGCACTGAAGCTTTGTAGACCATGGCAGGTGAACAGTGGCTCATCACTGGACTGGAAAATAGTGGTTGCCTAGGATCAGTGTTTAGAAACACATTATTTATGGGGAAATGAAGGATAGCTTTGGACTAGTAGGAAGGATAAAGGAGCTGAGGTCGTGCCTTGAACCATTGGAACTTTCCCTGCTCTTGTCAAGAAGTTGAGTTGTAGAAATCCAGCAGGATATCTCCTCCAGAAGCATGGCCTCCAGAAGCATGCAAAATGAGCTTGGCAGAGATACGTTCCTTCTTCAATGACATGTAATGATGTGGAATTGGCATGCCACTCTATCTCTATTCTAGAAATACAATGATCAGGCCCATAGCAAAGAAACTACACTGTACACCCAAACAAAAGTGCTGTTCACAAGGAGCTGGTGGCTGGGTAGAGAAGATTAAGGCAAGCATAGTGCCTTTTAGCAAGATAGGACACCAGGGAAAAATGCAATCAGTAGAAGCAGTTGGAGCCATTTTACATACTGTATTCAAAACTCAGGAAGAAAATGACGCTTTCCTTGTACTAGCAGGAAAAGAAAGAAATCTGCCTGCATGCTAGATAAAGAGAAAGGCAGGGAAATGAGGCTTTGCTTGAGAGGATGGATTATCTGAACGAGTGCTCACTGCCTTTCTCCTCTTTCTCAAGCGTGGGGAGGCTTAGCACAAGCAGGATGCACAGCAATGAGTGATGCAGAGCACATTACCCTCTCCAGGAACCAGTCTGGGCGCATCCCCTTCGCATCTGTCCTGATTCTCATCTTCCTCAGGGGTGCGATATCAGCAATTTCCATGATGAAGCTGTCCTCTTGGCCTCGCTCAAATCTGGAGGGATTGAAAGACCAAGGAGGTTTCCTGCTGTCTCACCACGTCATCGCAACTCGATCCTCATGCAGCTCATGCCTTGCCAGCAGCCTTGCATTGAAAGTTTATGAGTGCGTTTTATGGGACTTGAGCTCTCCTGCCCTGTGATCACCAGCTACTGTGTTTTTGGCAAGCTGTCTTGGCCCAGATCTGACAGGAATTCCTCCTTCCCCGGAAAATCAAGCCCGTATGAGGTATCTGGAGCAGTTCCAGGCAGCTTGCAGTGTGCATTACTATTCTGACTGCAACCAGAGCAATCAGGTTTCTGCACATCACCTTCTCCCTGGCAGCTGCCCACGTGCCTAACCTTAGCCCTAAAGGAAGGTAAAGCAATTGTTCTAAATCTTCTTTTGCTAAGATGCATCGCATAACTTTGCATTTGCTGTGGTGATAGACAGTAACTGCAGCTCAGCTAAATACAGCCACATGATTGCTAGCCAGCCCAAAGCCCACGTTTAGTAACTGAAGACAAATGGTGTTAGAAAGAGACTCAAACTGACCATCCCACACCCCTCCTCAATATGGATTTGCAAACCAGCCTCATCGTTGCTGAGAACTGAGGTGGGTTTTTTATAATGCTGCTTCAAATATCTTACCCTATGCTTGGCTGCTGTATACAGGCACCAGGAGGTGTAGGAACTGCTCATCCATAGCAATCAGCAGAAAGAAAGAAAAGGGGGAAAGCAGCTAACATATGCTTCCTGAAGAAGACGTCATACTGGCCAGGACTGCCACTACTCTACCACCCTTGTAACATCAATGGTGCCAAGAAACCCTTGCTCCAGTGCCTGTGTTGCTTCAGGCTCAATAGTACTTGGTTTAGAATAAATGAATCTGCCAGCTTTGCCCCAAATACTCTGGCAGACTTGCTGCAAGCATGCAGATGGAAATCCACCCTTTGCTAGGAGCAGGGCAGCCACATGCAGAGATCTGTCCAGCACCAGCATGGCCACTTGTTGAGTTGTGTTGAGGTCCACATTTGCAAAAAAAAATCTTTTCATGAGCAAGCAATACGGTGGGATCTGAATCATCTGAGCAATCTGGGGAGAACTCTGCAAGATGCAAGATGTGGGCACTACCATAATACAGATAAGCCAGAATGATGCTATCTTGTCCCTGGCACTGTACTCAGCCACCTACTGCTGCACAGTGCCAAAGCACAAAGAAAAAACATTCTTTTAGCAACCCCTGCTCAGATTACACCCTGCAGCATGAATGTGATTATCCTCACACCATTATCTGAGCCACATGGCTGCAGATGTTAGCAATAGGGCTTGGCTGGAGCCTCTCAGTTTTCATCCAGCGTTGCTTCCCCTCCACTCCCAGAGGCATTTGGACAGGGTGTTCTGGTCCCAGTTCACAATTATTAAAAGCTGTGTTAGCTCTTTAAAAAAACTCCCCTCTATTATTTGTCTTTGTGTGGTACTGGATACCAGGACATCCCTTTTCACCATGAGAAAGAAAATGAGAAAATGGGCTTTTGTGCCTGGATTGGACTGATTTCTGTGTCAGAAAAAGGTGTGACCCTTCCAACCTGGATCATCCTGTGGTCCTGTCACTGGTTTTCAGTGCAATCACTGTTACTTAGAAAGCTGCAAAAATAAGAAATAGACCTCTCTGTAAGTCTGGTACTCACCTGTTACTTCCTAGAAGTGATTACGTGAGATGGAAACAGTTTCTAAGGGGACAAAGCAAGTGATCCAATAGCATTTTTCTATCCTGAATTTATATGAACATGAACAGAACTCCCCCCAGAAAACAAAGATGAGAGGAAAGAAGTACCAAGAGGGATTGTCTGGCACCTTGCCTTTTCTAGGACACTCAAGCATTTATCTGAGGGATTTCATTAAGCTTTCCTACCATGTCTGCACTTATAAATATTTCTATTGCCCGGAGGTCTTGGCAATAACACTAATGTAGCTAAAATTGCTTTAAATCTGTGACAGGTTAGGCAGACAGCTCTTCATAATGCACTAAGCTGCTGTGAGTGAGTTGGCACAGCATGGTCCCCGTGAAGATGAAGTGTCTTTTACCCATTTGGTAAGAGATGCATCAGTATCTCCCTACACAACACCAGATATCAATATCCTGGGAATATAAGCATAGTAATTACTGTTTTTTTACATGTCCTTCTTATTTATACCAGGAGTTTCTATCATCTTTTTTTTTGTTTGTTTTATTCCGGTAGAAGAAATACGAGGCCACAAACAGCTCACAAACTGTGTGGCACACTTTTGTTGGGTTTTTATATCCTCGTATCCTTTCATATCCTCATATCCTTTCATCACTCCACTCGTGTAGATAAATATGATTTTTTTTTTTATAGGCCACATAGTTTATGGATGTTGCTTGCCTGGTCATGAAGAGTAAAACTGCAGGGGCTGCAGCTGCCTCAGTGCCTTAGGAGAGCTTTGGTTGATGAACCCTGATGCAAACTCTGCTTTGCTTCTAAGAATGAGCAGTCATGGTTTGTTTTCCCACCTAGGCTTAAAAAATGGCAGACAGATGAGCATGGGATTGCTTGGGGTCTTGGATGGGGATGTCACTGGTTCTGGGACATGTTGCTAACCAATGCAGTGCCCTGTGTGTTGGATGTCTTTGGTGGGGAGCAGCATGACGAGCTCTGACTTTCCACAGAGATTTCCATCAGCAGCATCTCTGCTGCATTGGTCTCAAAGCAAACAAGATTTGTTGCTAGCTAAACACACAAAGGATTCAAGCCTAGATGAAAACACTTGCCCAGACACTCGCTCTGCTATGACATCCCCTCAGCAAATAGCTCCATGCTTTGAGCCTTATCTTCAATTACACAGTGTGTGGTACCCAGCACTGCAGTGGAGGATCTGCATCGCTTGGAGGATGGGAAGAGTCCAGCATCATCTCAGCAAGCTGTGCTCAAATCATGTGGCCAAAGGCTCCAGTGCTCTTGACACTCTGTTTTGCTGGGAACATCAAGCTCAGAGGTCATCAGCTAATTAAATTTAAGCATAACGAAGCTTGCCTCTAAAAGATGGTTAGTGCCATGCCTGTCTTTGAGCATGCCAAAGCTTTCTGTGCTGAAGGAGGTGTTAGGAACAGGAAAGCTTTAGGAAATGGATGAGTAGCATGTGGGATTTTTGGCTTGCAGAAGTGCTGGCGTCTAACTTGGGTTACAGCATTTGTTAGCTGTTCCTGCTGCAGAAAAACATGAGATTTCACCTTTTTAGCAAAATCAGAGCACTCAGTGTGGCATTCCGTGCATCTCACATCCTATTTCCATCTCTCTGCACACCAAGGCCACATCTGCCCAGGCAGATGTCATCACATGTCCCCTTCGTGCCAGCTGCTGAGGAGGCAGCCCTGGTTGCTACACTGAGTGGTTGCAGCAGTGTGGCACGGATCCAAAGCCAAGAAGTTTCATAGCCCCTTAGCCCAGACTTTGGCAGCCCTCGTGCTGCTTTAGGATGCAAGCTGTCTGACATCTGGCCAGCTAAGAAAGGAGGAGCAGATGGATCGGAGTCAGCACCTTCACAAGGCAGGCACAGGCATATTGGTTTGTCTTTCCTTAATTATGCAATCACTAATGGTTTCCCATCTCAGCCATTAAATAATGTTTAGATTAAATTACTTACTCTGCATAAAAGATGTGTTTTACAGAAATTGCACCTGTGGTTTTCCTGAAACATGCACAATTTCTCTTGGGGTTGATGAAGGACTTCACCACTCGTCTTTCTGTTTGCAGTGTTTCTCTCTTAAGGCTCCTGAGGTTAAAAAATACTCCTACAAACAGCCACAGGATTATCTCCTCAGGTATACAGAGCACCTTTTTTCTCCACTCTGCTAAATACATAGCATAACTCTTAAAAGACTCCTGAGTTCAAGTTCAATGAAATCAATGAGTTTCAGTAGAAGTATGATCAAAGCCTCCAATACTTCTTTACTTGATGCTAGACTATGTTATCACTCCACTGCTCAGCAACAAAACTGACAAAGTTTCCATACCTATCTCCATTTTTATCCAGCTGCATCTCCTCAGTGTTCCCATTGGATCCAAAGACAGTCATGAAAATACCAGCATCGGTACCACCGCTTTCGATGTCTCCAGTCACAACTGTGACTTCGTATAGGATCTGTGGAAGGTTTCAAACAATGAGATCTCATTCAAAGATCTGCCCTCGACCCATGCAAAACCCTGGGCAAAAGGCTATCCAGGCTTTGCTTTCTCTGTAAGAAATGGTTATAATGTGGCTTCTGGGATTTCCTTCACAGTACAGTTTTTGGAAGTAAAAAACAGAGAATGAAACTTATTACAGGACCTTCCCCTTTACATAACCTAGCATTTGGGGAACAGATTTTCTCAGCCTACATACACTCCAAGAGGAAGGGACATCCAATATAATGAGCACAAGTTTGGAGCACTGTGGGGATCAACTGCAAAATGTCTCTCCCAAGTGCTTGGTGTGTGCATCTGGGTGACATTTCATCCAACACAGTTAACAAAGTTAAAGTCTACACATCTAAGCACTTGGTACAAGGCAGCTCCCTCACTGCCCAAGGAGACACAGTGCTGCATCCAACTGAGAGCGTTCCCAGATCTCCTACTTTAAAGCTATGCTGATTTGTGAAAACTGCTCTGCATCATTTTCACCTTATTAGCCTAACTTTGTTCTCTTCTCCTGACGTGTGAATAATAAGATTCAGAATAAAATATTTCAAAAGCATGCAAATCCCAGTAGCTGTCAATGGTTTTAAGACTTCTGGGCCACTTAGATGCTTCCAAGACTGTACCTGTGATAAAAAGACCTCTGGATTTGAGAGGAGAAAGAATAAAATGAAATAACCCCAACAGAACGTATTTCAGACGCTGTTCTGTCATGCATGTTTTATTGGCCTGAATTGTAGATGCCACATAAATCAATAATGCAAAGGAATAATATCACAGAAGAATTTATTTTTTATGTTCATTCAGACTTCAGCATCTTGTCTATCTTTTATTCATCCACACATTTAAATCATAGCAGAGCATCTTATTTGCTGTAAGTGGGAGAAGAAAAACTCTTTTACAAGTACATTAGGGGTTTTTAATGACTGTGATGGATACTATTTCCTCTATGTTTGGGAAGGCAAATAATGAATTTAAAACAAGGAGAAATATCAAGCCAAGAAGAAAATTAAATTGAAATGGGTACATATGGCTGTACAAGAGTCAAGCAAAAGCAAAATAAAGCAGCATGAATTTTCTTGAAGCTAATAAAGGTTTTAGTCTTCTTTGAACTCTATTAAAAAAAAAAAAGAAAAAAAAAAAAAAAGAAGGAAAACGTAGTAACTCAATTTCTAACTACATCGATATATGAGGGAGCAGTCCCAAATCCCCTCTACTAGGAGACTGATCAGAAAGTCGGACGTGCACTTCTGATTTCATATCTCAAACATCTCTCCTGATTTTCTTCAAACCTTTCAGCAAGTTTCTGGCCCAACATCACAGAAAAAAAATGTTATTTAGATGTGTCTATTTGTGGCATGCTTATGAAAAAAAATATTCAGCACCAGGCTTTTAAAGGGAGGCAGAACAAAAATCCTCATTAGCATCCATCTCAATCTACAGACAAATCGTCAGATCACTGACAGAAGTTTTCAAACTTTATTCAGGAGGTTAAGCAACCAAAGGGAAGTTTTGAAGCAATTATGTTTCAACCTTAGTGTTCATCTGAAGGAGTTTATTTCCCCTCTTAGGGGATTTCTACTGCTGAAACCTGCTCTGATTTGTTAAACTCTTTGCAGTTGTTAGATATGTTTGCATGCTTTTGTGTGTCTGGGGAACAAACTATTTTAGGAGAAAATATTTAGCTTGGGGATCAAGAGCAGCACAAATAATGTCCTTCAAAAGCATAACCTCACTGTACACAGAAACACAACTATAGGTATTCGAAACGGACATACAGGCATTAATTATTGTATTATTGTCTCATTCATCCAGATTGGCATTTCTATTATAAATCTTATCCCGGAATTCAACTTAGCTCAGCTTTCCAAATTGTACCTGGTTGAAATATGGCACAGTACACCTCACATCAAATTCCATACATTTGAATGGAAATACTGTATATTTTTTACATTGTTTGTTCAACTTCAAACTTTCAGTCATTTGAAAGATCAAACTTACAAATGCCTACACGTTTCATCAGCTTCCAATTATTATTACTTTCTAACCAAATTAATGTTTTCCAAATTCAGGTAAGAAAAATAGATACGTGGCCACAGGATGTGGAGATTATAATATTCCCTTCTTCAAATAAAAATCTCAAACCACGAGCAGAAATCAAAGCATGAGGACTGCTGGTGCATGACTATACCAGCTCAGCTCCATGATGAAGGTACAGGATGAGCTGAGGTCTTACCTTGATGCCCACATTGACACAGTCTGCATCCAGAATGTTGAGGATCCGTGAGGTGAGACCATCACCCTTGTCTCTGGCCAGCCAGCATTTACAGACAAAGTTGTACATGACACCTTTGGTGGGCACGACAATGGTGAGCTCTTCCAACAGCCAGCAGCTCTCAGGGGTGGCACCGTCGTGTCCCACCTATGAGAGTCACAGAGAAAACACATGCTGGTTACTGGGAATTTCTTAGAGGAGAGCTGTGAATTGCTATCTTTGGTCTCTGATGAGTACTGACTATGTACACTTTCATGCAAACCACTTTCACAGGAGAAGAGATGAGCTGCAAAACCATCTGTGCCCTTTCTGCTCAACAGGCAACGCGTCAGTGTGCATGTTAGCTGATTTGGGCAGGAAAGCTTGGGTCATCTCCTGCCTCTCATGAAGGCAGGGAGGATGATGCTATCCCCAATGTAAGCAAAGGGACCATGAGGTAAGTGGAGTGCACTAACCTACATAAAAACACATCCACCCCCTTACTGCCCCACTGACCACTACCCACTGCTGATCTCTGCGCATTTCTCCATCCTTCCAAACCCTTCAGTTGCTTAGAAGTGTCAATCCAAAGCTCCGCAGCCAAGATGGAAAATGTATCTATACAAACACCTGCACGTATTATTCGTATTATTCAAGGAATTCTTGCCTCACAAATCCACAAATCCTTAATTTAAGTATGTGCATCAGGCTGTTTCTATTTCCTTATATTATATAACCTCTGTATTTGTATTGAGGAGCCAACAGAAGAAGCTGTTGCCAGTTGATTTGCAAAGACCACTTCCTCCATGCTTAATGGCAGACCATGCCATCCTGAAGAGCAGGAAAGCACGTAAGAGTGGCAGGAGCTTCACAAGCTCTGCATGTGTCTCTCTTATAGGATGCAGGAAACTTGTGCTTACTTCCATGCGGACTTACAGGGATGATTATCCGTCTTAGGTGCTGTAAGAAATTCTTTCAGTCACTCCAGTGAACTATCTGTACATGAAAGGCTGGATAAAAGACCTACCTACAGCTCATTATTTTCAGAGAAAATGTTGTTTATGCCATTACTGGGAAAATGAGGTCTTTAGCTTTCATTAAAAAAAATAAATGGTGATACTTAGAGCTGCTCAGGAAACAGTTTTTTATAACAAGTTCATCTAGAGTAATGTATCGATCATGTCTTTTTTTGCCCCAAAACGAGTAATCTTTTTTTTATCTGTCTCAGCTATCACTGCTATTGGGAACATTATTACTATACTAATGTCTATGCAGCTGCAGAAAATTAGAGTTAACCACCAGGGAAATTTCAAGTATACAATGGACGCATTAATTCTCAGATTTCATGGGTGTGAGGTGAATGGGAATACAATACATTCCCATTCCCTCTCTGTCAGCATGGCAGCCCTTCCCTGCACCCACAGCTCTGAGATCTGTGCAGTGCCCCTTCAGACGTGTTGCAGAATGGTGTTGGTGAGGTGGTGAGGAAGGTTCACATCCAATGGTTCAGTTTTAAGGAAGGTCCTGATGATACCATTAAAGTCTGCTGCTCTTTGGGCTTTATTACAGCCATGTCCTCACGCCTTGTTCTAAGACATGGCTAAGACCAGATATTTACAGCAACACCTAACTCTTTTGGTACCAGTGAACAAGGCATTCTGCTCTCTAGGCACCTTGGAGAACATGCATGCAGGCAGATTTCCATGGTCCCTTAGAATAACATTGTAAAGTCTGGGACAAATTCATTCATGCCAGTGCAGTAAGCGATCTGAAGCCGTGTCCACCAGTAGCATAGATTGAGTGTACGTATCAATACAAAGACAATTTGAGAAGTCTGAACAAGCTGGAGAGACAGCATTTCCATGGCAGGCAAAGCCGTAGTCTGCTTTGAAAATCTTTTTAATTCATTCCTAGTGTGTCTGAGGGACTGATGGGTACTTCAGACTAACACAGCTAAGGCACCATTTGCACTGAGCAGCTCACAAACACATCAGGGGAAAAATAAAACGAAGGTAGGCAGAGGGGAAAAGTGCCAAAATATGGGTTTTCCTGCTAATTTTGTAAGGTGTTGGGAATATTAGGAAGACCTCGTGGTTTTCCAGGACCAGGTCTGTATTCAACAGGGAAGTGGACTTTAAACACTCCTGTTTCCTTGGCTTTACTTTGTGCCTGTGGTTGAATGGCTCTGAACTAGAACTGGTTTAAAAGCATATAGCTCAAAGCAGGACTTTTTAGAAAGCACCTCTCTGCAGCTGCAGCAATCCAGGAGCAAAGATTCTTTTGTTCATCAAAAGAAATTACTAAAACTGATTTTAAGAACACGCTATGAAATGTGTGTACCCAATAATTCCTATTGTGTATTTGCATGTCAGCACATCCTTTAAAGTAGTAAATATTATAACTGTAAATTTACAAGACAGGTACAAATGGGACCCTTTTGAATTCATTCATGTTCCACTGTTTCTGCTTCCATAAGTTTTTGCCACAGGAGAGTGGTGCCAGTCTAAAAGTGGCATCATGCTGCAGATCTTACAATCCTGCTAGTCTGCTGCCTGGGTTATATGGAGGGCTTCTGGAAAATAAAATCCCCCTGCTAAGCTATTTGCACATGGTAACACATTCAAAACCTCTTGCCATCTTCCAGAAGCAGACAAATGCCAAATCTGAGAATGAATTGTTCCTCACTCTCCCCAAGTAGATAACTAGCAATTTTCTGCAATGGCCCTGAACACTGCAATTTTCTACAAGGAAAGTACAGACTGGCTCCATGGCAACCAAGGCATACAGGCACAGAGATGCCATCACTGGGATGTGAGTGAACAGGGGTCATTCCAAGCACAGGGTACTGTGGAAGGAAAGCTCAGAACCCGGTGCAGGTGACCTCCAGCCACAGGCCTGGGAGTCACAAACTGAAAAGGGAAAATAGAAAAAGAAACAAGGCAGCAGACTGGTGGAATCAAGGTTAATGGTGAAAGGGTCCATAAGAGTGCTATCCATCCTCAAAGTGATGCCATCTGCTTTACTAACTCTGCATTCCATTTACGAAGTTTTCTCTTCTCTCCCATTTGTAACCCTTGTGAAATTACTTATTTTCCTTTTCTTTCCTCTATTTCCAAGTGTCTACTGCTATCTTCTACTCTCTGTTCCTTCCTCCCCACTCACTATCTGCTTACAAGCATATTGTTTTCCCCAGACAGCTCTCTCCCCTCTCTGACACAGAGCTATTATGTAGGCTTTTTCCTGCCTGTCTGAGCTGGGCTGATGTGGCTGCTTCCACATGCATGCAGTCTAGAAAAGAAGAATTTCTATAGTTGCTTCACTTTCCAACTTTGAATGAGAGATGGCCAGATAGAAAATGCCTTTAGCATCCATAATAACCACGCACTTGGAGTGAATTAAGAAAATGTCTTGATAATGAACTCAAAAGTAGCATGGGCATTTCTCAGCGTGCCAGAATCCATCGCCTGAATGAAAAGGAATTGGATTGCTTCAATCTATCAGCTGCTACAACAGGGTGCACAACTGCAAAGATTTTTAATTGGGATTTCTCTCTTTGTATCTCTTTCACACCTGTCTTTTTGAATACATAAGCATACACATCTAAAAAGATGTTAGGGTTAGGCTTAGGATTAGGGTTAAGGTTAGGGTTAGGGCTGGGGCTGGAGGAGGCTTTGGGTGAGGAGAGGAGAGGAGAGGAGAGGAGAGGAGAGGAGAGGAGAGGAGAGGAGAGGAGAGGAGAGGAGAGGAGAGGAGAGGAGAGGAGAGGAGAGGAGAGGAGAGGAGAGGAGAGGAGAGGAGAGGAGAGGAGAGGAGAGGAGAGGAGAGGAGAGGAGAGGAGAGGAGAGGAGAGGAGAGGAGAGGAGAGGAGAGGAGAGGAGAGGAGAGGAGAGGAGAGGAGGGGAGAGGGGAGGAGGGGAGAGGGGAGGAGAGGAGAGGAGCTCATGACATCTTACGATGCTCTATGTTTCAGGACTCAGGGGCTGGAGCAGGTGTTCAGGATATGGAACTGCCATATGAAAGGTGAATGATACACAGCAAGTGTCTGGAAGATTCATGTAAGGTTTTGGCTCAGTGATGGAGAGTCTATGCAAATTCTGTCTCCCTGAGCCACAGCAGAAAGAATGGCTCCTTCACTGATATCTATTTGTGCGTGTTACTTACGAGCAATGATTAATTGTCTTCTCTAAGCCTGGGTCCTCCAAGCTCTGAAAACAATTTTCATGTTTAGCTGGAAAATTACACAAGATGTGTTTCTCACTGCAGGCAATTTATGAAACCCAACTGGAAGTACTGTAGGAATCAAGTCAGAAAAAGACTGATGGAAGGCTGCATCCTGGGAACCTGCAGTGCAGCTGTCAAGCAACAAGGTTTGACTAAGAAAAAACAGTGCCAGAGTTGGTACTAAACTGTGACATGCTACGACTTCCCTCTATTTCAACATTATCTTCTACCTCCTGAGCACTTCAGATTTGCCAGATATAAAGATACTTATTTTCAGGGCTGGTAGCTCATGTAATCATTGTAATTGCATTAGCACTTTCCCACCTACATTCATTGCAGACCCCAGTGCCTCTCCTTCACTGAGTGCCATGGAATCTGTTGTTTCTTTGGCTGTGTGTCCCAGGTGCCCCCGTGCCCACACCGCACAAATTACCTCCACTTTTTTGATTTCCCCAACATCCAGGCCCCAAACAGAGAATTTCTCCACGGAGCCATCTGCAAACTCATCTTTTCCTTCAGGAAGATCCAGCCACAGCCTCTCAGTCTGCACTTTCTGAGGACCCATGATGATGATGAACACTCGGCTGTCGGTGCTGGAGTCATACTCAATGCCCGTCGTGACAGTGATATGGTACGGGATTACTGCAGGGTTAAACCGAGGTTTAATCAACAGAAACACCCCAAACATACATGCATACGTGAGATTTCATCCTACCAGAGAAGGTAGTTTCATTAGGTACAACGACATGCTGTATGGGGCAACAAGTTGCCCTGGAAAACTCTATTCACATACACATTTCAGAGTGAGTGTTGCAAGGGTTACATTCTTTGCTGGCTCCAAGGAGGTTACATGGGCATAGCACCAAACAGATTTCTCCCCGGTAGCTGTCAGAACAGCAGAAAGGCTTGAAATCTTATTTACACCAAGAGACCTTCCTGAAAATGAGTCCAAGCACCTAAATCTTTAGTAGGCCATTAGACCACAGTGATCTCACGCTCACCACTCAGAAAAGGCAA
Organism: Lagopus muta; assembly: GCF_023343835.1. Classification (NCBI taxonomy): domain Eukaryota; kingdom Metazoa; phylum Chordata; class Aves; order Galliformes; family Phasianidae; genus Lagopus; species Lagopus muta. The sequence goes on along the minus strand of NC_064472.1, from coordinate 2,953,426 downwards.
ATAAATATACACTGACTCCAAGGTGAACCATCAATGCTGGAATGTCCCAGTCCAACTGCAAACGTTCTCTCTTCTGCTTTATGTCAAGGAGATCTGTGATCTCAGGGTTCCAGCATCCCTCTGCAAATCCAGCCAAACTCTTTGTATTAAAGGCAGTTCAGCCCACAGTTTTATGCATTACATAATAATATTGATTAAAGGAAAAACCTCCAGGCCAAGGTTTGGGACTTTTATTTTTCTTGTTCTTTTTCCCCCCCCCCTCCCACCTCCCACTTCTTGTTGTTTTCAAAAAATTTCAGTTCATCTGTTAAAAGGGTGGAAGTGCCAGACTGCTTTTCAAGTGCTTTCCAAAAGCTCATTTGGGTAGGCCAAGTGGATGGTGCAGAATGAGATGCTGAATACTTGTTTGATTTCTCAGAACATTTATGCAAGGCTCTCCAAGCCGTTCTGAAAAGACTCCGAGCTCCCAAACTTGCATTGCTTGAGACTCAAAGCTCAGCCTGGCTCATCATCACCTTTTCATTTTTAATGAGGGTTCATAAACCTTCATTCAAGCTTGGCTAGCTTTCAGATGATCTATGATTTACATCTAATTTTGCCTTATGAAAGCTAAAAATATTTTTGGGTGGAGGTTGCACTAGAAACTTACTGCAAGTTCAGAATGTGTTCAATACCAGGGAAGACACAAACTCAGGCAAAGCAAATCTGTACTTACTTCTGGGCTCAACAGAGCCCAAAAGCTCTGTTCAGCCCCCAGTCTGAGGCATCTGTGCACCAGCACAGAATGAACTGATGATTAGGCGAAACTCATTCTCCCTTTTATGGTATAATTCACATTTCAGCGTGCACATCAGCATAATAATCTGTGATGCGTTCTTCACAAAGTAACCATTGGAGTAGAAAAGGTTTAAGCGACAGGCTAGAGATTTCATGGGAGTGTCAGGGAGTCCTGTTTAGATCAGCTCCAAGATGTTTCCTCTTTTGTACAGGTTTCATCCTGTATTCCTCTGACAAGCTTCACAGAAGGATCAACTTTTCCAGCTGATGCTGCATCCTTGAGCCAAAGCACTGGAAATACCTATGCTAAATTTGAAGACTGTGAGAAATAACCACATCCCACCACTTGCTGTTCTTTCCTCTAAAAGCTGTGAAAGTGATCTGTAATGTGTGTATGGCCTTCCTCCACTGACTCCTTTCTCTAGCACTCCATAGCATACTTCTTCCAACCCAGGAAATGCAATACCTGGGGAAAATAGACATCACAGAAGAGCCTGGTGCCCATCACAGGTCTCTCAAACTTCTCTCTTTGCTCCCTATGTCCTGAAGTGCCTCTGCAGAGATTAGGTTGTTCAAGGGAACCTGTGCCCCTTGCAAGGGGCTGTGTTCCATGAGGAATGTAGCCAGAGCCTTGCATGAACCAGGATTCTCAGTCCAGGTACGAGTTCTTTCCCCACCAACAGGACTTTTCCCCATGCTTCATCCTCACATCACCTCAGTACTAATCACCCATCTTCAGCATGGGAGAGTCAGAACCAGGCTACTCAGACTGACACTCCCTTTCCCAGGCAACTCCCATCACCACTTCCCTAATCAACTAATTAACAGCTGGCTCTTTTTCCAGCTCAGGAAGTGGCTGTCTGGCTCAAACAGCCCATCTTATCCAACATTCCTTCAAGATGCATTTCCTTAATGAGGCTGTGTCACTGCATCAGGAATGGAGGTGCTGACAAGCTCCAGGACTCGGAGCAGAAGGACCACCCCTGCACAATGGGGGCAATGGGAACTATCCCAGCTCTGCTCGTGGGAGGTTCTCTGCTGATGTTTTACCCATTATTTGTGAAATGACATGGCATACCAGCCAGGCAGATGTTATCCATTGTCTCACCACAGAAGTAATATCAGAAGGAACATGAGAATAACTTATTTTTCGTTTGAGCACACAGTATGGGATTACAAAAGAATTGCCCCAAGACACACAGATTACAGTTGGGTTAAAAAATGTGCAGCATTCTGCTTCACAACTTGGAGGATTGGGATGTACAGCCCCTGTATCACATCACAACAAACTACCAAACACTAGCTGAGATGCAGTAATCATTCACCAGAGTTACCTTGGTCCACGTAATAAAGCTTAAAAGCAAATCTTAAACTCCAAAGCTAAACCACATCGTTTTGTACTTTGCTCAGCATAGAAGTTTCAGGCAAGTTTAATTGCTTTGTACTCACCGTGGGCTAAGAGAACACAGAGACAGTAACTACAACTCATTTGATGCTCAGCTACTTCTTAAAACACATCTAAAATCTTAATCTAAAGCAGGAAGAAATGATGGAGAATAACAATAAACTGTAAGTACAATTTAGATGGCAAGCCAATGTGCTGGAACTTGGATGTTGTTAATCAAAGTTATAAAGGCACAGAGGTAAAGCCATGCGTTGCAATAAGATTATTAAAAACCAAAACAAAAAAGAACAACAAAAAAAACTAAGAAGAATGGACTGGGGAAGTTTTCCATAAAGGTTGAACTCTGCTGACTGACAGCAGGCTTTCTTCACAGACAGTACAGAAGCAAAACCTGAGCAACTTTCCTACCTCCTGTCAGAGGCAGCAGAACAAAATGAGTCTTCTTGCACCATATCTGGCCTCCACAGGTACAGTCCTGCATTTTTCACTTTTTAGAACTTGCAATGCAGACGTTTGTGTTTGGCTTTATTTTTGTCTCAAGAACCAGAGCCCAGTGATGAAGCTCTACCTTAGATCCATCAACCATTTCTATCAGTTATTACAGCAGAAATCTCAGTACAGATTTTCTGTAATCCCTGTCTTGGAGCAACCACATTTGCAGACCCTCCTGCTCTGTCCAGATATAAGATAATTCTCATTCTAGAAATAACAAGTTCTTCCTATCCTTCCTATTGAAAGCTAGTTTTCTGAAAGCAGAGAGTTTTCTGTACTCTTGCTCAGCTCTCTGTATTCCACTCCCCTCCCCACCCAACAGCACTGTGATGCAGCTCTGTATTGCAAGGAGAAAAGCTTCAGAGCTGTAAAAGAAATTACATTTAAATTCCTATTACACAAACACCCTGGTGATGAGGCACTACTAGTCTGATTCTGAAGTGGAAAGATGTCTTAAGCGTGGCAAATAAGGTCTCAAGATATTGAAAGCCTTCTTTGTTAATTCGGATCTAATATGCTACATGAAACACCATCTTGAGGAGGTCGAAGAGATAAAGGAGGAGGAAAAAAGAGCTGATATCAGCAACAAAAGCTATATTAAGGAATCATGCAGAAAAGAGCTTCTTATTATCCAAGGGAGGCTCTTTTGTTGATAATACGACTTGCCTCCAGCCCTCCCTTTGCATACTTTAAAGGATACTTCAAACAAAATTACACAAAACTTAGATAAATTGCTCCCATCTCTCTGTCAGCCCCCTCTGTTCAGAGGGCATAATTCCTTCTCACAGCTCTGAAGTGCTTTATGCAATGAAGTCATGGATGGAAGGGTAGGAAGGGTGAGTGAGAATCTTCAGATCAGTATTTTTGTTTCGTCAGGAGGCCTTATGGAAATGATGATTAGCTGCTTTTCCACATGTGATGATGTGGATCCACTCAGATACCTTGAGGTGCACAGGGGATGTGATTTTGGGTTGCAGTTGCCTACAGAAGACCCCTGAACATTTTACCTCAGCCACAGAATCACAGAAACATAGAATAGCCTGGTTGAAAAGGACCACAATGCTCATCTATTTTCAACTCCCCTGCTGTGCTCAGGGTCACCAACCAGCAGACCAGGCTGCCCAGAGCCACATCCAGCCTGGCCTTGAATGCCTTCAGGGATGGGGCATCCACAGCCTCCTTGAGCAACCTGTTCCAGTGCGTCACCACCCTCTGTGTGAAAAACTTCCTCCTTAGCCATGACAGAAAATAGTATATCCTTGAATGACCACCTACCTAACGATAAGGTCACACTGTACAGAGCACCATGCATTTTGGAGAACTGACATTTGCTAGTTTGGCCTCTTCTTGCCCTTCACCAGGGCAAATGTTTCTTCCCAACAAGGGAAAGACAAAAACACACGCATGCATTCAGCCAACATGTTGCTCACTCACATAATCCTTCTTCTGCCGACTTGACCAAGCGGGATTTTTTCTCCTTTGGGTTTCCACTGCTATCCAGACTCGACAGGCTGACGGAGGACTCACTCAGGCTTCTCCGTTCACCATCGTAACTCTAATTAGAAAGGCAGGTACAGGAGGGTAATGTGGTTCAGTGCTCACGCTGCTGTCAGTTGTTCCTATGTACCTCTAAAGACAACGTGAGGAGAAAGCCCTGTAGCTCCCCAGGTAGCATTTTGCTCAGCATAGCTCAAAGAAATGTGACTTGTAATTTACTGCAGGTCATTTATTTACCTTATTGTTGTAACCTTGACAGATTGTTACAGATGTGTGTTATAATGAAAGAAAATATAAAGGGCCTAATAGACTTGAATGGTGTGTCGTGATTCTTTTTCTGTTACCTGTGTGAGCAGTAACTAGAGAAAATTCAGGCAGATGGAGCAGAGCCAGATTTGCTTATCAGGGCACACATTGTGGTGTCAGAATAAATTACCTAGTGTAGGTTAAAGACTCTGAGAGGGAGAGTACTACAAAATGGAATGATATGAAATATCAATTGTGTTAGAGCAGTTATTGCAGGTGTGTACAATGTCAGTTTCCAATGAATGTGGCCATCTTACCACACGGTCACATAATTTAAAATAAGTTATTAGTTTTTCTTCATTATGAAGGAATATGAGCAATGGGGCAAGCAAGACCACAAGAATTCATAGCATTGTCTGCTGCAGTTTTATGAGGAGGCATATGGCAGTACTTATCCATGGTGTAACTCTTCTCACATCCATTCTGCTACATTCCGGATTAGTCTGGTGCAATTTCATTGATGATAATTTTAGTTGTAGCTTTCAATTAAAACGTCACTATATTTTGCAAAGTGGACTCCTTAAATAAAATGGACTTATAATTAGCTGCTTTATTATGCCTCACTGTATAGAAGCAAGAGAGGTCTATTAATCTTGTTTGCTAATTTGAATTGGTGCATGAGCCTTGAATTCCAATTAGCCATATTAGCCTGATAAAGCAATAGAGAATACAAAAGTAGAAAGGGCATTTCACTAAAAGCCATTTTGTGCTTAGAATGGTAACAGAAGACTTTTGATATTTGTCATCGGTGGAAGGAGCTGAAATGATAAAGCTCATCCTCAAAGGATGAAGTTGAAGGACCCAAAGTTTTTGCTTGAGGACTTAGAACAGTAGGACATGAAAGTTGTCTACTTCACGGATGCAGCAAGGAGAACAGTGGCAAAATATACACTACTCTACATTAGTAAGCCAGTTTGACTCTCAGCTGAACAGTTTCACTTACAGACCTTGATCTTTCTATTGACACTGCAAACTACAGAGCTAGTGATACCAAGCTGAGAGTGGCCATGCTTTGAGTGCTTGTCAGAAAGTCACAAATTCAGTCTGGACAAGATAAAACCAAATGTCCTTATCACATCATCGTGGACTTCAGTCAGATATTCAACAATTTTATTTTTACTGGTAGTAATTAAGTTGGGATCACAGCTGTGAGCTGTACATGTACCTGCTCATAAAGCGTACGTTCTATCTTCTTGTCCTCTTTCTTTTTGGAGAGCCAGCGTTCACAGAGGAACACAAACGACTCCTCTGTGGTCTCATCCAGGATCTCCACTTTTTCCAGGAACCAGTCAGGACTGAACATGCTATTGTCATGGCGAATCTTGATCTTGTACAGAATGCCAAGGTCCACAGCCTGTATCGTAAACGTGTCCTCCTGCAAGGTGTTCAACAGCAGAGGCTTCTGTTAATGAGCTCTCAACAAATTATATACCAAGCAAAAGCAAACCGAGCCTGCACTGCATAATACATGTTTAAATTCAGACAAGTTTGATTAAATTTATGGGGTCTGTAGAAGTATTTTGGTGCATTAGAACTGTACAGGGGATATTTTTGAGGCACTCTTCTCCTATGAGGGCAGCTGCTCAAAATGTCACTTTCACAATTAGAATTTTGAATACCTGGAATTTTACATCCTATTTCTATATGTAAGATACTTTTTTCTAATGCACTTAGATTTATACAGACTGTCCAGATATTACAGTCTTTGCCATCATTATATCTCTGTATCATCATAGGAAGCTGTGAATATGATTTGAGGACCAACTGCCAAAAAACACTCATCTAGTTATTTTGGCAAATACAGGCACCCATTTAGGATCCATTAATTTATCATGCTCTAAGATAAATTATAATATGCAGTAGATATGTGCAAACCAGTTGCACAGAGACTAGGGAAATTACAGTTCTTAAGTTTCATGTGCTCTCAAGCCTGCAATTAATAATTCATGGCAGTTTGTGAGGGTCAAGCTCAAAACTGGTCTCTACCAACAACTGCAAAGGAACATCAACCCATTTGCTGCAGTGCCTATCAGTTGTATTAGACAGCTGTCAATCCATACAAAGTATTTTAAGGGGTAATGAACATAATAAATTGAATCAATCAATTTATCCCTCATAGGAAAATTCAGCCTGTAGAACAGTCACGCACTTTGTAGGTTAAAGACTGCAAAACAGCAAGTGTTATTAATTCCTTGCGTTTGTACCTGTCCTCTTTCAAACTTGTTGAAGTTTGTTTCAGATTTGCTGAGTTTCCGCTCTCCAGTATCCCCCAGATCTCCATAGATATTTAGGAAAACGTTAGCATCTGTTCCAGCACCATAGATATCTCCAGTGAACACGCTGATTTTGTACGTGTGAACTGCAAAAGGAAATGGAGATGTGATTTCTGGCCAGATGAACTCTCGAAGTCTACCACAGACATTGAATTTACCTATGAAGGTAGTCACAAACTTTCTGCTTGTTCCTCAGCTCCTGGGGAGTTAAAATCCTATGTGCTTTATCCTTCCAGGCATTTGCTAATGATCCCAAGGTTGGGAATCACTTGAGTGAAATACGCTGACTTTTCTTTTCTCCTTGTAGTCAATGCCTGCATATTGCTTTGATCACATAGTACATAGTTAGAAATGTGAAGAATCATCATGGTTATTACCGGATGTAGTGTGGAAAAATACAGACCACTGCTGAACAGGTGACTAGCCCATGAGAAAGGGCTCATGTTAGCTTGGAACGTGAATAAACTGCCTCTATTTCTGCATGTAGAAGAAACGCATTTGTGAGAAGCTGCTCCGTATCTGTAACCAAGTCCCCTTGCTTTCTGTGTATGACCTTGCTTACCTTGTTCTGCAACGCTTTATTGTCTCTGTTGTTTTATATATATGGCCATGTTACTAAGGGATGGCTTGGACTACTTGCCTGCCAGCCACCAACAGTATCTGCTGGGAGTAGTCCCAGCATGGGCACTATACTGGTAAGCCACCACTGGTACTAAGAACTTGGTACAGAACTCTCTACTGAACTGGTGAATGTTAAGTCACCTCTGCATGCTTTCTTTGGGATCAGCAAATCTTACGCAGTGCTTTGTGTGAACTCAAGTGAGGGATGTGAACTCAAGTTCAGGGAGCCTGATACTTTTCTTGTACCGAGGCTCCAGGGATCTAAGCCAGAGAACAAGTGGTTCAGTGTTGTGAACCCTTAATTTCCCATCTTCCGTAAATAAACCCCAGGGATTCAGATGTGCAATTACCGCTGCAGTTAATGGCATGTATCTCTGTAAATTCCCCAAACTGAAAGAGAACAGGCAGTATTTAATTAAGGAAGTGCTGGAGATGTATTAAATATTCTTTCTCTTTAGCTTGCTCAATGGTTATCCAATAAAGTTTCATCAAATCTTTAACAATGTGCTTTAATAAATGTGTTAAATACCCCTGTTTCTATTTTGCTGCTCTTTTCCAAATTACATGCAGAAAACAAATTGAGAACATCCTCTCTAGGAAAACAATTAGGAACCATGCAAGTCTCTAATTACCCTAGTGGCATACAAGCTCTAGAGAATGCCTCATTGCAAGTCTCATGGCAATACAGATAAGAAAGAAGGACAAAGTCTCAACTATGGAGGTTTGCTTCATAGGTTTTTAATACTCTTCCTCATTCAAAAAGAACATTAAAAAATACCTATAGAGTCTTTTCTTTCTGTTCCTAGCTTCTCCAGTAGAACAGGGCATATTCTGCTTTTTAGTACATAAATTATTTCCACTGGTTTCTCTAAGAAGTGTATCAGGAGTGTCCTGTGGGGCAGTGCATCAGGTTAGGTGCAATGCCATATATTCCGGTTTGCCTCTTCACTTTGTGTCCTAAATTCTTGTGCAGAGCTATGGCTTTGTGTTTGAGAGATGATTGCCTCAACAGTAATAAAGGAAGCAATGCATATAGACTAATCAGCCCATTTATCCACCTTTGTTCTTTGCTTACCGGTTCTGGACAACTTCTGGACCGAAATGCAGTCTACTACATAAGAGGCCATCCTCAGAAAAGCATAAATTAGATTTTCCTTTGCTGTCATTTATACTGCATTAGTGTCCCAAACATGTAGGAACTCAGAGATGCAGAGATATAAACCCCATCTTTCATATTTTAAATAGAAGTTCCCAGACTTAATCCTAGCATTATCTGCTAGAGCTTGTACCTAGCTCCCAAAAGAAACTTCTAGTTGTTAAAAAATTTGTTCTATAGGTTGTAAGACTTGTATTAAGGCTTTGCATTTCAGAGGAGAAAATGAACCACCTGTGTTAGATAGCACATAATAATGAATGCAAGACAAAGCGATGTGAGTCAGTAGGTTAAACAATGTCACAAAGGCATCTAACAAGCACGTTGCTTACAAACTGAGAGTAAAACTGTCTTTTTTCTCCAACAGAAAAACAAGTCTCACATGAGATAATAGGAGAAAAGAGCACACCTTTCTCCTCTCAAGGAACACTGCAAAGGTTCCACTCCATGAAAAGCATCTCTAAAGACTCCACACAAAACTTCTCTTCACTTCCCCTGTGGCAGCTGGAGAAACACTTAACATTCATATAAATTCCACCTTGACAATGATGTACAGTAAATGCAAATCAGACAGAGAAAAGACACAGAAAGGAATGATTTCCTCTGCTGAATCATGATGTTACCAGACAGAAGTACCTGGAAAGAAGATGGCAGCTGCATTCAATTTCCTCTGCTCAGAGTATAGGAAGGTCTACACAGCTTCTCTCAAGAGCAGAAGAGCTTAGTAAGAGAAAAAGAGATCCTAGTGTTGGAATAACGAGGCACACAGAGAAGAAAGGAGTTAGGGACAAAATTTCTGTTCTGAATCTGAACAATTTATAAGACAGAATGCTAGACAGAGCTGGATAGGTGCCCACAGGCATTTGAATCATAGAATCACAGAATCCTAGAAACACAGAGGTGTGAAGGGGCATCTGTAGATCATTGAGTCTGTTGAGAAAAAGATGAGGGTGATTGCCTAAAGCAAAATTTTTAGAGGGTGTCCAAATGCACGCGGAGAACACCAGCAAAACCAACTCTGGGAAGAAAGAAGTGTAGAGATCAGACTGATAGAGTGGGAGAAGAAGCTGTGGAGGGCACAGGGAAGGCAAAGTTGGGCAAACAGGTTGAGATGTTTGCAGAGCCTGGAAGACAAGGTCAAGATTTTGGTTTGCCATGCATCAAAAGAGAGGAGCAAACATTGCATGGAAGGGTAGCTGAAACAGGCTTATACACACCATAGAGTCACCAGGGTTGGAAAACACCTCCACAATCATCCAGTCCAACTGTTCACCTTACCACCAACATAACCCCACTAAACCACTTAGTACCACGTCTGAAAGTTTTTGGAATACTTCCATGGACAGTGACTCAGCCACCTCCCTGGGCAGACTATGCCAGTGACTGACCACTCTTTCGGAGAAGAAATGGTGTTATTGCACAGAAGTGCTTCAGACATAGCAGATGCCAGAGGACAGGAAGAAAAAGAAATGTGGATAGGTAGTGGCAGTAGTTTTGTTTGAACAACACATCCAAAATTTTTCAAAAAAATCCACCTGCCCAGATAAATAGATCCCTTCTAACTCCTACTGTCGTATTACCTTCCAGCGGGTCTTCAACCTCTTCTTCTATCTGCTTAAGTGTCCCATCCTTCATGAGCTTTTCAGTAAAAATATCAGAAGGTACCAGTTCTCGGATAATCTCACCATCATCTTCAGACTTTGCAAGCCATCTTTCACATGGAAACGTGATAGTTTCTGAACCCTGAAGTAGAAAACAGGATAGAGAATCTCTTCAAAGCAAAGGGGACATATGTTAACATTCCTCCTTTGAAAATGCTCTGTTGTGCAAGCAAGAATTTCCAATTCATATATTTATGTAGAATTGGAGTCTCAGAATCACCAAGGTTGGAAAAGACGTACAAGATCATCGAGTCCAACCATACACCTATCACCAATAGTTCTCACTAATCTGTGCTCCTCAACACAAAATCCAAACATTCCTTGAACACCTCCAGGGTTGGTGACTCCATATCATCCCTGGGCAGTCCATTCCAGCACCTGAACACTCTTTCAGAAGTACCTGAAACAGTGTGCATGGCAGTAACTAACCCATGAGCATGTCTGTGGAGACAATATATATTTTTATCTGACAAATTATTCCAGTCATTCAGACCAATGGAGGCGATATATGAGGACTCTGAGCACTGTGTGTGCTTCTTCTCAGAGAGTAGTAGAACAGTATTCCCAATGGTGATATTGGTACATGCTCCATTAGATCGCCTTCGTTACTGGCAGGCTTTTGATCTTGCAGACTCCCAATCAGCATTGCACCCTTTCCACTGAAGCCATGTTTTATCAAGGCCTGCAATCCCTTTTCAATCCCTATTCAGTCAGCATTCTCTTTGAAGTCAGTTGGGCTTTTTACTCAGTTAATGGTGCAAGATTTTGCCCTGTAATTCTGTGACTTAAGGCTGGTTTCCAAGCAGTTCCCATACTTGCAATAAGAAGACAAAAATACTGATTTAATTTTTGATCCTTTGTTTTGACTCACTTTGGTGGAAACAAATATGATTTATGTCATCAAAGAAACAAAAACAATAGAAACCAATCCCAGGCTACTCATCAAGAGCAGACTCGTGTAAGGCCTCCAAGATGGTAAGAGCAGAATTTCTGTGTACTGGGCACCCCAGGCTATGTCTTCATAAAGAAATGGGCATGAGCCATCATGCAACTTGCAGAGCTCACAAGTCTGAAGAGGAAAGTTAGTGTTCAGCTTAAAGTAGTAGAGTGAAGGAAGAAAATGAGCCATTTTCCAGTTGACCTCTACAACATTTCTCTACTTCAGTAGCAAATCAAAGTAGGGAACCTTCTTCATTCTTTTTATATTTAAATAGTAAAAAGTTAATATAAAATAAAAGAGGGAGGAATGGGTTGTGCACCTTTAACTTCTCCCTAAAGCTGATAATGTTGGTATTACTTGCTATTGATATGAATGCTGTTTGTTTGGCAATACAACATGCAGGGACTTGAGTGCCTGCATGGTGGGACATAATGCACAGTTACTGCAAGAGTTAATTATAACATTATTGTTAATCACCCTGTCACTGTCACAGTTTTCATTGGAGTTTCCTCGTTAGCGATTGCATTAATATTTAAGTGACACTAAGTGCATTGTTTCATGTTATCCATGGTAAAACGCTCTTTCAGCTACAAACAGAATTTGTTTCATCAGAATATGAGCCTGACTGTAAGATAGAGGTAGGGTATGATAGCGTGCTAGAATTCAGTGCTTTGCCCTTCTCCAAGTTGGAATAAATAAAATACAATTACCAGATATAATTGGCATGCCAAGACGGAGTTTATTGGCACACAACAATTCTAGTTTCCTACCCAAGCGCTTTCAATTTAATCTGAAAAGTTACTGACCTCATTTTTCTTTTGCAGCATTACAGATAGATCTAGATGCATCTTAGCAGTCTAATCAGGTAGCACGGCTTTTAGAAGCGTTGGCAGCATATTGCTATCCTGTGGCAGGTCATAATATTCTGCTGCTGATCAGCGGCATCACGCAGTGCTCTGCTTTCTTCTTCTCTTTTTTTCCCCATACCATAATGAAAAGATCAGCAGAATTGTAAACCACTCGGTTTTTGAGGTGTTCATGGTTTTCCTCCTCCCTTCCTCCACTTCTCCAGACTTGTCACTGTCTGTCCTTTAAAACCTCTGTAACAATGGCACAGCCCCTAGAACCCATTCCTGGGGTGATGGCTGAGCACTCAGCACTGAACTCATGTTCATTCAATCCCAGCTGCAGAAAGAGGCAGCCCAGGAATCTCTTTTCCCTTTGTTTCCATGCCTTTTCACATCACGCTCCCCATTATCCCTTGACTATGACCAAGAACACTATTACCAATAACAATGCCATCTTGTTAAGAAACGTAATCAAGATGTACAAAATAAGGGTTAGTCAGTACACACGTAGACCTAAAGAGGTGAGTTTCTTGTGAACTTCCACTTTCCAGCAGCCACACCAATTGCTGCTCCTACATCCAACATACAAAGCAAGGCCAAGGAGCAGCTTCTTAGGTGGAGAGAGTGAACAATTTGGCTGCACTCCCTTAATCCCATTGGCACATGAAACCAAAACTCCTGCGAGGAGAGATTATGATGCTTATAACAATGGGTCTTTCGCTTCCCTCATTTATTCTTTCAGAATTAAGGAGCTAATGAAAGATTTCTTGCCTGTGTTTAGCAACCATACCTTTCATTTTTAAATGGCGCACTTGCTTTCCACCTCCTTCCTTGTTAATGTCCAAAACAAAACTATATACAAAAACACAAAGCTTTGGTCACTCTATGACAGCATTTTTTGAGCCCTGTAGATATGTAAGTTTGTAAGATTTATCTGAATGAGCCCTGGGCACTCAGGAATGCCCAGCCACAGCAGTGCAGATGTTTGCAGGGACAACTGTAGCTGTCTGTAGTTCTTTAGCAGTATTTGCAAGGGTACAAGTTCAGAAATCTTCCCCCTCTGCTCAGTGGCACAGTACAACATTGCCTCCAAATCCAGCAGGCTGATTGCTCCTTCATTCTAAAGATGGACAGCAGCAAAGACCCCAAAAGGGAGAGGAGTAACTTCACTGCTTTTCTCTCATCCACTGCCAGGAGAAAACACCTCTATTCTAGCCCAAATTTACAAGGGAAGCAGCACTCTTTTAAAAAACAGTGATTGCAAAGTCGTATAATCAACACTTGAAGAATAAAACATGATAATAAATGTTTGTTGCCCTTCAAATTCCCAAGCTCTAGTGAATTCATTAACATGGATTGCTCTCTGGGGAGTCATTAATCACACTTTGTGTACTGAAGTCCCTCATTGGAAAATAGAAGGAGCATCCAGTGGAAACCTACTCCAGAGTGACGTGATTCCCATCCTACCTTCCCATTGGGTAGCAGTCTCCGAATTGCCACACGATCCAAGTGCCATCCAGAGTTCAGCCCTCCACCATTGTGTCCTATGCGAATCTTTTCAATAATGTCACCAACATCCTCCAGCTGAAAAAAAAGAAAAAAAAAAAAGAAAAAAAAAAAAAGAAAAAAAGAAGAAAAAAAGAAAAAAAAAAAGAAAGATGAAAGAAAGAAGAACCAACCAGAAGGAGTGAAGTGCTGGAGCAGGTTTCCCAGAGAGGTTGTTGATGTCCCATCCCTGGAGCTGTTCAGGCCCAGGTTGGATGGGTTCTGGCAGCCTGATCTAGTGGTTGGTCTAGCAGCTGGCAGCCCTGTCTGCGACAGGGAAATTGGAACATGATGATCCTTGAGGTCACTTCCAACCTAAGCCATTCTATGACTCTATGACAGATTACTGCATGAACAACAAGTGATCTTTAAAACAATACTTAGAACTTATTTCTTTTCTCCAGCCAAGCCTCCTTGTATTACTGTGAATTAAAGTATGTTTTTAGAAATTGGAATAGAGCTGTGCTTACGTGATTAGATGGCTGGGCACTGTTATAACACGGGGAAAACAGCCTTGAGATCAAAGCACAGTATTAACAACCTGGCATTTCACATTCCCTTTCTTGCTCTTGCACAGAATCCAAGTGACATTCTGAGCAAGTCAACAGGATCACTATCTGGTGAAGCAGCTGTTTATATTTTATGTCTCACAGGAGTATTTTGTCACACCTATATCACTTTTAAGCCACTTCCTTCCAGAAGCCTGAACAGGACAAAATATATCTGCTCCAGAGCAACACCTTTGGTCATTTTTTTGTGCAAGCTGTTGTGCACTTGGCCTTTGAGAGACAAAGCTGGCTGCAGAACTCCTTCGTGCACAGTAAAAACACATTGAAGTTTCCACAGGGATTTGGAAACTTCTGCTCTTTGAAACGTTAAAAAACCAAACTTCTCAATTTACACCACTGGAGATCATTCCCTTCTCAGCTAACAAAATTGTCTCACACAGAAGCAAAGACACCAGCAATCAGCTCAGAAAGCACAAATTGCAAAATAATTACATTGCATTTATTCCATGATTCTGTGATTCTAAGTTTGGGGACTGGTTAATGATATGTCATGAATCTGGAGAACAAAGTGTATTTTCATTGTTTCACTGAAGAAAATTACTGACATCTCATGTTCTGCCAAACCTAGAAGAGATGTTATGGAATAAAAAAATAAAAATCACATTCAGTTTAAGATGTATATCTATGTATTAATGCCACCTCTGCTTTGAAAAAGCATGTGGAAAGACCACCAAAATTAGTAATATTCTTTGTTTTCAAGGAATCACAATGGAGATTTGTTTTATGATTCATTCCATATTACAACAATGTCATCTGGAATCATTTTAACTTGTTTGAAAGTTTGTTTTAAGATTTGACTTCAATTATTCTGCAAAAACAAAACAAACTCAAAGCATGCAGAGGTTGTAAAGCACTCCATGAGATCAGTGTTGGCTTTGTACCCTGGGAAGGAAGGTGAGTGTATTAGGTAACATTGAAAGAGCAGATCAGAGCAGGAGTGCCTTTGTTTTTGCCTCTCATAGCTTCCCAGCAATAGGCATATATGACAAACAGAAATCACTGAATACTGTCAGTGTAATTGAGCACAGTGATTTGCATGCACTGGTTTATTGTTTGCTTACACATGTGCAAATTCTTCAGGAAACTGTTGATGAGTTAGTCTGAGGTATTCAGAAAACCACCCAGCAAACCTATCCAACCCAAATGAAGCCATAAATAAGCAGTGAGGACTATGGAGCAGCTCTGTCAGCACCATCTGGTGAAACAGGGGTGTGAAAGGATGAAAAGTGAGCTTAAATATGGGGCACCTCATTCCAGAGACTGACACCAATTACGGTCTAGGACATGGAAGATGTACACCTTCCATTGTGTCTCTCCACTGACCTTCAAAAGCGTCTCTCAACTTCAAAAGGAGGGGCAAGCTTCCATGTCCAAGTCTTGGTACACCTCAGCAACAAAATAAAATTACACCAGCCCTTACAGGGCTTAATATGGCACTAAGCCACAGGGACACTGTGTGCTGATAACTTTTAGTAGCTACTAACTGGATCTCAGTGAGAAATGATTTGCTGCAATACAAGGTAAGCGTGTTGTAGAATAGAGTAAAAGAGCCAAATACCTTTCTCAATAAGAGAAAAATTTCCCATTCACTACATTTTCTCTTCCTAATCCCCCCAAGGCAATCTGAGATGAGAGCAAACATATTCGATTTTACCTCCACAATGAACTGATTCACCGAGTTCCTCTCAAAGTACATCCGTTGCTCTCTCTTGTTGAGGCACAGGGATTTTTGCTGAGTGCAGATCCCATCACTTCCATAGAGAACAATGAAGACATCTGCATCCGTGCCAGCTCCAAAGATATCGCTGGTGTAGACTGTAATCTCATAAGGAACAACTGATGTAGGAAATGGCAGAAAATAGTAACAATTAAAAAAAAAAAAAAAGGTTATCAAGCAGCAGAACAGTTTTCCTAAGAATATTTCAAAGTAACAAAATCTGGATTGGAAAACTCAACAGCTGAAGAGGACAGGGTAGGAATTACACTTCTGCTCACTTAGAAGCTGATCAGTATTACGAGCATCCAGAGGAATTTCCTTTATCCCTGCAAAACCAATTGACCTTCATTCATCTCAGTTTACTGAGATTTCAAAACTAATCATACGATCAGAAAATGCTCAGTATGTTTACACTGGCTACATAAAGATAGTAAAAGAGGATTTACTTCAACAGCTCACGTCTTAAAGCAAACTACGATCTGACAAAATTTGGAGCAACTTGGCAGATGGATGAAGTTATGCCAACTGGAGGCAGTAGATAAATATTCAGGATAGCTTTGTAGAAAATGTCCTATTTCTTCCACTACTGAACAAGCGACAGAAGTCAATTAGAAGGAAAAAAAAAAAAAAACCACAACAAAACTTTTTGCTATCCACTCTGCCCTATTTTTCTAATAGTATCACTTTTCTCTGACAGCATATAGTCCTTTACACCTTGGGAAACAAGGTAAAATTCCAGCAGGTGAATGGTAAATGCTGAACAGTAAGGATCAAGCCTCTTACTTACTCTTTTCCCTTGATTTCTACACAACACCCTATTACTGAAATAATCTCATACTTTTTTTCTTGTCCTTCTCTGTCTTCACAGCTTCTCAGTCTTGAATCCAGCTGGAATTGCTGAGGAACAGAACTGATGGAGGAATAAGCCTGAGTCTCTTTTCCAGGCTCTGTTGTTACAGGTTTGCTGAATATCCTTGGCCAAGTCACGTCCAACTCCAGTTTCCAAAGTGAGATGCTGCTCAGCTCTCTTACTAGGAAACCAGTGTTCAAATGTCTGTACATCAAGTAGTACTCCTAGCCAAAGGAATACAAGTACAGAAGTCAATAAAGTTTGGAGAAAGAGCCAGAAGAGAAAACACAGGCATCTTCCTCAGGGTTAGCCGAAAAATTTATTCTCCAAAAGTGGTCAGCTGTTGGCACAGGCTGCCTGGGGAAGTGGTGGAGCCATTGTCCCTGGAGGTGCTTGAGAACTGCGGAGATATGGCACCTGGAGGCACAGACTGGGGTTGGATTTGGAGACCTTGAATTTCTTTTCCAGTCTTAATGATTCTGGGATTCTGTGAATTATTTTCCAAACCTATGAATCTGTGAGCCTGCTTGTGAATGACCAAACATCTGTTGATAAGAATGAGATTCTATCGTTCTGTGAGATCAGATGCTCTATCACCATGAGGACGTACAAGTTCCATTTACTAGACTGAGTCCCAACTCCCTCTCTTTAAATCCTCTCTGAAATCTATGGGTGAATCTATACTGTGGCCAACCCCTGTTAGCTGCAGGGCAGGCACAATGCCTGCACTCCATCTCATTACCCACAAGCACAGATCTCAACACCTGATGCTACCACCAGGTCTCTCCTTCATACACTGCCCACCAATTTCCACATTCCAGTCATTTCAGCTGCTGTCATCTGCACCCTCCCATGCTACAGTGGCTCCAGTCATCCCTGCTATTTGTTACTCAGCATCGTATTGTGCCACATTTCAGATCCAGAATATCAATTCGGGTAGAGGGGACACTCCTGGCACCGTATCTGTTAATGCTGGAGTAACTCTGATTGAGCATATCAGAGCTGAATCATTCATTAAAAATCAGGCTCTCTAACCACAGCTCTCAGGAGAACGGAGATGAAGAAGTTTTCTTCAACAGAGTCAGCCTGGAGGTACTTAATATTCCTTCTGCCCAACTCAATGAAATCTGCTCTGCTTTGCTCCAGGTAAACTAGCATCATTTCTCCAATGCATAAGGGGGGGAATAATCCTGGAGACCAAAAATCACATGCTATGCATTATGAATTAGAAATGACTTTCACTGCTGAAGTCTGTGCTGCTTGCTCTTGCTGCTTGAATATTAATATCAGCTTAGAACTGAATCAGCAAAGTGGCACTGTAACAAGGTCACTGGCAACACAACTTTCAGCTGTCAGACTCCCATTCCATTTACATGGTGCTTTTAAAACAGTATCCCCACAGGCATGGTTTTAATTGGGTTGCTGATGACATGTTTTCATCATTTGTTCCTCAAGAAAACATTCTGGCACGAGTCATCCAAATCTAAAGCAGTTATTTTAGACACCTCTGGCAGACTGGAAGTGCCAGGTTAGTATTTAGGGAACCAGAATGTGGTAAATAGTGTGGTGGGAGTGGTTTAAATGGTGAAACTGCCTGAGCTGATGCTCAGTTCAGCGTGACTTTTGGCCAATTATTTTCATATGCTGAATGTGGACAGCTGACAAAAATCAGGTTTACACACAGCATATTCAACAGCATGGCATTCCAGAAACTCTGACTCTTATAAGCTGGAACATTAATAAATTATATAGTCAACATCTGCATCCAAATGCACACTGACTGGGATAATATGGAAAAACCTGCTGAGAAGCACATACGAGTTCTCTGAGTAATATTAATTTATATGAACATGTTACATAGGAACACATAGCAACTTCTTTACAGAAAGGGTTGTTAAGCATTGGAATAGGCTCCCCAGGGAGGTGTTGAGTCACCATCCCTGAATATGTTGAAAAACCGTTTGGATGTGGTGCTCAGGCACATGACTTAGGGGAGGGCTGTTATGGCAGTATGGTGGGGCTGCAGTTGGACTTCATGATTTTTAAGATCTTTTCCAACCTGAGCCACGAGTCTATGGTTCACATATCTACAAATTCTTTCTAACATAAAGACTATGATATCTTGTATAAATCTGATGGAAGTGAAAAAGGAAGCAAGGAGCGTCCATTCTTCCACTTCAGACAGTTCAGAGAGAGAAAGACATGAGAAACACCTTCGCCAGAATTAGGATTAGATCTTCAGAAAAGAAAGAAGATTTGAACTTCCATACTGCAGAGTATATGCACATGGAGGCTGGAAGGAAGCCAGCCAGTGTGAAAGAGACCTTCAGCTTCTACCATAGTGCTGAGAGTCAGAATGAAGTTGAAGCAATTGACAGTCTTCCGTGTGGCTATTCTTACAGTTAATTACAAAGAAGAAAATTGAGTCAGAAATAGAGAGATTCGGAAGATCTAAGTGATGTCTAAACGAGTAACTGCAGGTGGAAGGCTTTTGGTGTTACAGTGGGTTTACCTCAAACATTAAATCGGAGGGAAATGAAGACTAAGGAAGAGAATGCTGAATCTTGAAAGAGGTAGACTGATGCAACACTATCAGAAGAGCAATGCATCAGAGAAACTGTGGAAGAGGGTCCTTCAGCAAGAGAGGTGTGTGCAATATAAAGGGCACCAGTGAGAGACTAAGGCTTGGAAGTGAGACCACAACAAGAGTTTGCTTTGACAACAGAAATAGTGATGTTAGAATGGAGCAAGATCAAAGGGAAACTGGAGGCTACAAAGCCAACTTGAAATCGGCTAAGGACCTGGAGATGAAAGAGCAAGAGGGAGAAAAAAGACACACAATTAAGGCCATAAAGCTTCTAGTGACACTCTGATTTTGCAAATACATGAAGCATTTATGTAAGAGAACCCAGAGGAACTTTCTTGGAGTAACTGAAGAAAC
Organism: Lagopus muta; assembly: GCF_023343835.1. Classification (NCBI taxonomy): domain Eukaryota; kingdom Metazoa; phylum Chordata; class Aves; order Galliformes; family Phasianidae; genus Lagopus; species Lagopus muta. The sequence continues at coordinate 2,933,831 of NC_064472.1, read as the reverse complement.
TGGCATCTTATGTCTTCATAAATTTCTCAAAGACAGTTCCAGGGAGAAGCCAAGCCTATACAACTGTATGAGGTAGTGAAATTTTATCTTCTGTAATGATGGGTGTATACTGGGGAAATAGCATTTTGCTCACATGGGATATATTCTGTTGTCTGCAATTCTGCAGGGAAGATGAATCTCTCAATGGCTCCATCATCCTCTGATTTATCCAGCCAACGGCCACAAGGGAACTTGAGGCATTGTCCCAGGGATGGGGCATCAATTTCCACCCATTCCAGAAACCAGCCATTTGAATTACCTGTGGTTAGAGAGATACAGGAATAACTAATCCTTTACAGAAAACAGAAAAATTAATCATTACCTTCCAGGCCTCAGATAATTTAATCTTCCTCTCTTTTGTCAATGGAATAGAAACCATAAAAGATCATTGCAAGTGATTGGCCAGGCTTGAGATAACACATTTTATATCTCTGTATTGCAACAAGTTAAAGATGCATTTATGAAAGTGCTGATTACTCCAATGCTTGGATTAATTTGAATTAAGAGGGAAGTTTTCAATTTATCCCTTGGAAGCAATTCACATATCCTATCAGAGCTTCTCTTGTTTGTGTTGGAGACACTTCTATGTTCAGAAAGCAGCTAGCACTTGATAACAGGAAAAAAACAAAAAAAAAACAACAAAAAAACAAAAGCAGCACAAAAATATTGATAGAGAAATCTATGGTCCCATGTGGAACAAGAAAAACTTCCAGGTTTTTTGTTGTTGTTTTTACTTTTGTTTTAGTATTAACAAAAAAATAGTGACAGCAACAGCTGAAGTGGCAGGAAGAATTCACCAACAAAAGGTAAATCTAGGGACTAGGTGGAAGGTTATTTTATACAATAATATGCCAGATCAAGCAGAAATACTAAACTACCAAAGCATGTTATCTTACCTGCATTATCATGGCCTATCTTGATTTTTTTCAGGTCTCCTATGTCGACAGACTCGACTGTAAACTCATCTATCTTCCCACGCTCAAATTTGTTCTTGTTAAGCTTTGAGGCCTTCAGGCTGACTATCCCTGTTGTGGCAATGCAAAAGGACATTGTTCAGCATGTGAAACAAATCCTCTGGGAATGTCAACAGTGGAACAATGGAAATGAATAAAATGTGAAAAACAGCTTTTCATCTTGAGATCTGAGCTCTGTCCTCCCGCCCTCTGAACCCAAACTGTATCCACATCACCACCCCAAAAAGCTCTTTTCTTCAGGGATCTGCTGGCAATGCCTCTGGGACTGTGCTGTTGGGCTGTGTTTATGGCTAGCAAGATGGGTGCTACCCATCAGCTCCCTGCCACTCTGACACGCATCAGTCCCCACACACAGCTCATCAGCTGATGAAATACTTCTGGGCCACTCAACGAGGCAGAGCAGGATTTCAGGAGCATTCTGATTCACTGCTGAGAAAAGCAAATCATTCACCACATTCACTACTCAGCAATGTAGTCCCAGGCAACTGTGCTGTTTCTATAATTGAAATTAAAGCCTTCAGACCAGCAGCTGGTGCAAATCAGCATCTCAGAGTTTGGCAATGATTTACAGCAGCTGCTGGTATGCTCCCAGATAATACTGTATATGCACAGACAGCGAGAACATGCAGTTGTCCTAAAAAGGATTGAGGAATCAGTTTTAAGGAAGAAAAAGAAACAACAACCTGTCTTTTCAAACAGTTATATCCACCAACGAGGTGCTATCTCTTTCCATCACATGGATCCATACCTGTATCATCTTTACTCCCATAAAGAGTGATGAAGACGTTGGCATCTGTTCCAGCATTCTTCTTGTCCCCAGTTTTCACTTTCACAATGTATGTCGTGGATTTAGCTGTCAGATAAAATATCTTAGTTTAAGAATGTGAAGTCTGAATAGGAACGAATGCTACTTTTCATTGCATGTGTATGTTTGGTTTCAGTTCTATTTTGACTGATTACAGCCCTATTGCAATCTCCATTTCCTGCCATATGCTGTGAGCAGAGCTATCTGGTTGCATGTCCTTCTACTGCTCTTTCACACTTTCTTTCACTCTTTCTTTCACTCTTCCTTTCACACTTTCACACCTGAAAACTTCATTGCTGGGGTTGAATTACAGCCCAGTGAATGTTAACAGGTATTGCCCTGTAGCACTGCTAATAATCTGGTTCCTTTCCAACCCCACACTGGAAGAAACACATTGCTAACATCTACCTTTCTGTTCCAGGCCCAGCGTTGCAAGAGACTGGCCATCATTTTCTGAATCTTTCTTTACAAATGCTTCATCCACTGGGACCAGCTCCCTGACAATTTGACCGTCATCTTCCTCAACTGCTAGCCAGCGCTGGCATGGGAAATAATACCTGCAAGAATGACAGCAGCATCCAGCACTTACACAGGGCTTCACAGGCTTTAACGACACAAATAAGCGCAGATCAGAAGCTGCTTTATGACAAAACATAAACAAGCAAAGAAACAAAAAATTTACCATGAACATTGCCCAAAGCTGAACAATACATCTGCTTCCACCCCTGAGCTTTGCTATTGTTTGCGAAAACTTAATGCATAAGCTGGTTAGTGAGCACTTACTGAAAAGTGCTGTTTTAAAGTGCTGTCAGCCCTGTATGACCAAATCCTTTACTTTTTACACTCAGAAGAATTTAAATAACTCAAGGAAACCTAGGATCTCTCAGGCATTTCATACTTAGGAAGAGTGGACCAATCTTGAGGTCCTTGTGAACAGTCCCACCCACCAACACACTGTGCATCTTGTAAACAAGTTCCCACTCAATGATAAGCTTGTATTTATGGTTTCCTAAAATACACTCCTCGTTCACCCAGCTGTCTGGGAGAACGTGGCCCCTTTTCCAACCATATGAAAAGGGTGCACTGGGCTGCTCACGTGGTGCTCTCCTTGAGGTCAACAATCTCTACCCTCTCCAGGAACCAGCTTGGGCTACTACCAGAGTTATCATGGCGGATCCGCAGCTTCTTCAGCTCACCCAGGTCAATGGCTTTGATGGTGAACACGTCCACCTGTGCAGGAGGCAGGAGGAAAATAACTCTTTTCCAGGAAGGGGGAAAGAGAGGCGTTAGCTGGGACAGCATAATTTGCTTGTAAGATGTTTGTAGGTTTCCCTACATTCCTAGGATTGATGTATTAAAATCACAAGAGTGCTGTTTGTTTCCCTTTAACACTTGTGCTTGACTTCTATGAGGCAGTGACAGCCACAGAACTGCTGAGCCTTTCCCTCCTTTCTTTACCTCATCCCATCCTCCACATAGGTTTAACTCTCCTAAATCTCATTACTTGTAGGGTGAGCATTTCCCCTAGTCTGAATCTGGAACTGGACATAAACACATTAACTCCACAGAAACTCCCCTCTGTGCCTCCATGTGCTTTATTTCAATCTGCAGATTTTTGTCATTTACCACAACCATGAGGCTCATTTATTAGCAGCATTAGTGTGACAGGATGGGCCCTGTTGTCATAACACTTTAAGCATCTTAACGTGATTAACTTGTTAGTAGATGTTGGGTTTCTACTCCCAGGAGCAGGGAATGTTACATTTGCAGCCTGGAGCTCTTCCCACTGAACGAAGAACTGTGTGCAGGTTGCAGTTTCACCCGTGCCAAGTTCATAAATCACAGCTAACAGCTTATTTAACAACCTTAGGCTTTTTTTTTTTTTTTTTTCCTAATTGCAAGTTTTTCCACTGCTGCTTATTGTCTCTGTGATTCTTTGATACTCAAAATTATTCCTTGAATGATTTCTGGCTACAATACTTGCTTGGTATTTCTTCATAAGAATTTTTTATGGCAAATATATAATCTATAGTGATGTTGTTTAATTGGATTGGATCGTAACCTGATTATAGCACACTGTGTGATACTGCTTTTATTCCTTGACTCATCAAGCAGAGCATTTGGAAGAGTATTTGCAATCTACACACTGATGTGCTTGAACTGCCACACACATGCTCTCCAATATCAATATAAAGTTTGTGGTTTTCAGGTATTCCCGACAGGAAGTGTTATTACCAGAATGCTTACAGGAAGAAGAGGAGAAAGGTAGCTCCAACGCAGAAAAATATTCAGCTTAATATCCAAGTTAATTTTCTCTGGAAAGTGTTTTGAGGTTATTTTACTTTAATAATCCTATTCAGAAATAAAACGCATCTGAGCATTAAGCTGAAAGAAGAAACCTACAGAGCCTTATAAGGCAGAGATGGTAAGGAATGTCTAGAATGACATCTGAGAGAGCTCTGCCAGCCTTCATCTTGCTCGAGTGAGTTGAGCTCATGCATTACCTGGCCCTTTTCAAACTTGTTGAGGTTATTGGACCTTTTCAGCTGGCGCTCACCCGTGTCTCCTCTTCCTATGCCATAGATGCTCAGGAAGACACTAGCGTCTGTCCCAGAACCCCACACAGTGCCAGTGAGAACATGGACTTCGTATGTGTTCTCTGCAAGTGAAATTGCAAAGGGAAATGTAAGAAGCCCAGAAATAGCTATATACCATCAGATCCTTGGCTCCCAAAGGTGCATGGCCCAAAAATATCAGGCCTATTGCATCTAAGAAAGGTTTTGTCTGGAGTGTGATAGAACATTTGCGCCTATCTTAAAACATGAGATGCACTATTTTTCTCTAGCCTTTGTCATTAGCTGTTTAAACAGTTAAGACCTGCTAAACTGCCAGCTTTATCCACACACATGCACATTCTGTCTGATATTTACCCTCCAGTTCAGATTCTCCGTCAGGCACCAGTTCAACCACAAGCTCCTTGTCTCCTTCATCTTTAGCTAGCCAGCGGTGTGCCACAAACGTATAGACATCCATTCCTTCTTCCACCTTTGTCTCCTCTTCTTCCTCCTCCTCAGACTTTTTCTTTTTCTTCTTTTTTTTATCAGACTCATCCATCTTTGTGGCGAGGCGCTTCAGTGTGACACTTTCCAGGAACCAGCCATCCCCAATGCCTTTCCCATCGTGGCCTATCCGAATCTTATAAATCTTGCCAACATCTGCAGCCTCTATCTGCCACCAAGGAAAAGTAGTACCCGATAGAATATTAGACATCTTCATTTCAAAAATGGACTCTTAAAAACATCACCTGAAACACCTGTCTGACTCAGAAAGCGAGAAGGTCATTTTAGAAAACAAGTTCACCATTAATTTCTCCTTCCTGTTCCATGTTTTCATACTTCCTGTTACCAAATCTCACTTGAACACTAGTGTCACTTGTTCAAGTGACACAAATCTCACTTGAACAGACTAATCTGAGGACATCCAGAACAACAAGGTAGAGATAGGAGCTGAATTCGTATTTACTGGCTCATTTCATTTTTCTTTTCACCAAAATTGTTTTCATATTGGCATTAAAAGTGAATATGTCAAATATCATAATAGCTCATGGGCTTCTTGGTGCCTGAAATAAATAAGATATATTCAATACCTAGCATGAGACATGAACCAGTCAGGAGCAATAACAAGAATGCAGAAGAGCAGTAAACTGTGCTCAGATGACCTGAACACCAGAAGAACACAGACTGTTCTACTTGCATCTGATCTGGAAAATGAGAAGAATATCTTCTCAGATTTTTTTTTTACTGCAGAGAGGATACAATCCATTCATTACTACAATGCATCAGCAGCAAGAGGCTACATAAAAGGGAAGGTTTCCATCTCTGCAGTCAATACAGGAGATAAAAAATGTTGGTTTAGATTATGTGTCTGTACTATTACCTAAGAAGTTGGATTGAAGGTTTTTACTCCATGCAATCCTTCAACAACCAATGACCTGTTTCTGATGACTGTTCATGCCAATAGGCAGTGTATATGTTATAAAACTTGCAAACATTTGCTTCAGGCTAAAATTTCCCAACTTGGCTTATAAAGTTTCAGTTCATAAGCATTTTTTTTTTTCCGTAGTAGATTTAAACAAAATCAATTGCACACAAGATGCTTATCAGAAAACTAAAATTGATCCAGCTGTCTTGGCATAAAGAATGTGTCTTTTTTTTTTTTTTTTGCTTTCCTCTTAGATTTGCTATAATCATCCCACACACTCTGTCCATATCTGACATTTCTGATCAGCATTTAGATCACAGTATCTTATTCTTGTCTACATCTGTCTGCAAAGATTCAAATCATGAAAGAGAAAGGTTTGTCAAATATTGCTTAACTGCTTCTGCCTTGCATTCCCAGAAGAAAAAAAAACAAAAACAAAAAAAAAGCGAAACCAAATTAAAAAATGGGCAGAACTTTAAAGACCAGCAATAAACATCCAAGGGAGAAAATAAACTGGGCTATGGAAACACCAGACTGTACATATGGCTTAATACACACCTGATAGTGGCTAATGGTTATTACTCACAAAATTGTTAGCTTTAATCCCCATTATTTCCTTTAAAATCAGAGAAACCTCACCTTAAAATTATAGAGAGTCTTAAGAAAGTGGGAGTTTATAAAATGTTTGTCTTCTTAAGTCCTAAAGAACTCCATAAAATTTGATGAACATCACTAACTCCATTCTATAAGGCAAGGAACTGGGGCAGGAGGTGATGAAATTAACTCAGAAACACCCGTCACAGAACTGTGGAAAAGACTGAAACAAAGTCACCCCGTTAACCTGTATCAATGGGATGGACACCTCAATTCCTATGGATCCAAGCAAGTAGATAAAGTGCTTAACTTTAGTGATGAAATGGATTCCAGTTTTGTGGGACTGCAAATTCAGAGACCTCAAGCCTCTGCAGTGCTGAGCCCTGCTCTGTTAGCACATACAGCAGATGAGTCTTCGTTCTCCTTCCATCTGGTCTCTGTCCTTTGCTGTCTAGGTGTTGGTGACTCTTGAGGTTACAACACTACAGAAGGATATGACTCTGATATACCCTGACATCACAACTTGTCTCCACTCTGAGTGAGAACACAGACCATTCTTTTGCCCCAAACTTTGATTTCTATGGAAAGAGAAAGAAAACCCAAGCATGAAGACAAGCTATAAGAGGATGATGGCCATACATAGCCAAGATCCCATTTAGGAGAGGATGCCCAGTCACCTAGTGGTGGCCAGCCTTGTTGGCTCAGACACTCCTGCTGGGTTAGCCAGATCTCAGCCCACACACTGCCTATGCTGAGTTCCTCAGAAAGAGGTATGGTCACTGATGTAAAGACCTAAATATTTTCCAGACCAATAGATGGTGGAGCAAGCTGTGCACCTCAGGCATTAAAAATATACAGTACATGTCTAGTGCTACAGGTAGTAAAATCTGTGGGACAGTTGTACATTTGCATAACTTATGGAAGCAAATCTTTGTAGAATCGGGTCAAGAAACACACCTGTCATAAATGGGATGGGTGGTTAGAAGCAGGGATGAAATTGCTTATACTTTATTTTCTTTATCCCAACTGAATAGGGACAATAAATCAGTTCAGGCATTAAATATAAGTTTATGATCTTTTGAAGTCTAATGTAATTGTCTCCTTTTGAATGTAAAGGTAAAAAAAGCAGCTACAGGGCTAAATCCTTCAATAAAACATTTGCTATCAACTCCTCAGAATAAAAGAAGTTGCTCTATGAAATATAAAAGCCCTCAAAAAGATGAATAAAGGTCAGAAGAGGCAAGCAGAGTTGGCAATTTTGTTAAGCCCAATTATCTTGCTGACTGGGCCAATTATTCTTTTGATATTTGAATGTTGGCTGGTCATTTCTTTCCCCCCCCTAGAAGCAGAAAAGACTGTATTCATACCTTGAAGATGTCTGTGGCTCCCCGTTCGAAGTTGTTCGATCTGTTTTCCAGGATGATCAATTCAGTTTTGCCAGTCTCGCCATAAATCTGCATGAAGACCTTGGCGTTGGTGCCTGCAGCTCGCACGTCTCCAGTAACTACAGACACTTCATAGTTTATCACTAGTCCAAAAATAAATCAGGTAAATCAGCAGAGAAGTTCAGATACAATGCTCCTGAGAGCCGAGGTTCAAAATCAAATTACCCTGTACAAACAAATGGTCACTTAGCTGAGGTGGCTGTTCTTACTCTTCCCCAAGACAAATATGAGATAGCACAACACTTCATTGAGAAAAAAAACCTAATAGTTTTCACTTTATACTGTCAAGTAGTGTCAGGGAGCTGCAAAACAGAGCCTTAAAAGGGAATTCCATTTCTTTTCCATTCCATTCCAATTAACTACTGAGTGGTTAAATAATGCCAAGAATATAATAATAGAGAGTGAGTTTCACAGAACAGAGGAAAAGCACATTTTCTCATAATTTCTAGGCAAGTTTTAAGCTTTAAAAGAAAGCAAATTTTCTGCAAAGAGTCAAATGGACAGTAGGAATTTGGTTCACAAGTATTAAACTGTGGGGTAATACAGGCAGGATAGGGTGTGTGTTTGTGCAGGACTTGGGCAGCAAAGCACGTAATGGCAAAAAAAGCAAAGCCTGTTGGTATTGGTAATAAAGGCCAAGAACTGTGGATGCACTAATGTTTTTCCAAGTCTTTCAGGAAAAAAAAAATAAAGAAAGAAAAATGACAACAACAAAAACTCAACAGCAGAATGATTTACCTTCTTCTTGAGGTAAGGCCCTTGGGACAGGAACTTTCTGATGCCTGTCCTGGTCCTTAACAACACTACTAATACAAATTTAATCCTATCTATGTAAAGGAGCACGCATTTCTCAATCTTCTCTCACATTTCTCAATGGGCAAAATCTCACTTGGGTAGACCTCCACTTCCACCCTGCCATCAGCCTCGTCTTTGTCAAGCCATCGGTTGCAGGGGAACATGTACTGCCTTCCCTGGACTGGAACCGTGATCTGGACACTGGCCAGGAACCATCCAGACCGGAGACCCACATTATCATGTCCAATTAGTATTCGATTGATCTTAAAAAAAAAATAGACAAGAAGCCATGAGAGCAGAAAGAAACAAAATGAAGTTTACTTACAGCATTGAAATCTACTTCTCCTGGCAGCCTACTCTTCCACACAAATCATTTCTGTATGTATTTGAAAATAAACTTGAAATAGTCACTTCACAGGCCAGCACGTAGACTGCTAAAGCAGCTGTCTAAACCAAACGTATTTCTTAATGTTAGACCTTTTTACAACCCTTTGCTACATACTGATCCTGAATTCAGCCACTTGCACAAAGCACACTGCCACCTGCAATTAATTCTTACCTTCCCAATATCCATTGTATCTATAGTAAACTCATCCACGCGGCCACGTTCAAAATAATTGCCTAGATCGTTGTCAGAGACCAAGAGAGTCTCCTTGCTGGTGTCAGCTTTTTCACCATAGAGTTTGATGAAAACTTTGGAGTCTGAGCTGGCTCCGGGGATGTCTCCTGTCTTCACACTGATGTGATAACTGACATCTGAAGTAAGATTCATGTACAAAATACAGATGTGTGAGTGGCATTTCCAGCCAGGCAAGCCACCCAAGGTGACTGTTACACCTTAGATATATACAACAACACGTAACAGAGACAGCAGTTAGGCTAATAAACAGAAAAATATTTTCCTTCCCCTCACAGTTAGACAATTACCAAGTCATAAGAATGAGGTCAGGAAAGTGGGGTGATTTCACTGTTTTTTTATATTTGCAATTTAATTCAATAGCTTTAATTCTTCATTCTAAATAAAAACTTGCTTCTATGTACAAACTTTCTTCTGTACAAAAACTTTCTTATAAAAACAGAAAGCATCTCAAGCAGAGAACAGTGTTTTTTAAAGAAAATTGCAGTATTGGAGCCCTAGATCTCCAGAAAAGGGCAGTGTAATATTCTGGCATTTTTCTCTGGGAATGCAGTACTTAACTGGTGGATTTTTCTCTGTAACAGGAGTGGCAATTCAAGATTGCTCAGAGAAAGCACACACATACACAAAATCCTGTAGCAGTTCTGTAACAAATTGCAAAATTAAAAATCAGACTTCCTTTCTACACACATAACGTTGCAATTATCTTCTTTAATGCAAATTAATTCCACACATAAACTAGGAATTAAGGGTCAGAGGCATTTCCTCTGAGTGACCTACAGCTTGCTGCAAAAGAATGGTAAAATAAAGCCCAGCAGATTTGCTGTGAACTACCATGAATTATTAAGTAGAGTAAAACAAGTAATTAGGTGCACACACATCTCAAACCCATACCTATTTTTACAGGCTAAACTCACTTTTTAGCAATGGTGACTCTCCAGCAGGCACTAATTCTCGGACAATCTGACCATCATCCTCATTTTTGTCAAGCCATCTGGGTTACAAACAGAAGCAAGTTATCTTGGAATGATTAGGATCTGTCAGGCCTCTTACGATCCAGCCTGGCTCCGCACACATTAAAGCTCCACACCACTGTCAAAACGATCTCTGTTAGATCTGCAGGAGCCTGACTGGATTCTACAGCAGCCACACTTCAAACTACAGAGGTTGGTCCTCACTGTGGTGCTGTGCTTTGATGGTGCCTGAGAGGTGAAGTAAGGACAGAAGAGTAGAAAAAACTGTGGGGAAGACTGGGAAAATGATGTCAGGAATGGAGTAAGGGTGAAGTGCAAGGAGAGCATTAGAGGAGCATGATGAGACATCAAGTCCTAAAAGAAAAAGACTTTACATTAATTGATATTTTGGGTCTGGGGAATGAATTTTACCTGGTAGGACTGGTCCTTAATGCCCTTCTGTCATGTAGTTCTTGATGCTGGCTAAGGATTCACATCCTTGGACACGTATCCAAATGTTATGGGATCACATCATCCCAAAAAGACAAGGTTCTTCTGTATACTCGGAAGACCAAATAAAATGAACTCAATCATCCCAGGACCACTGAACTCAGCATGGCTTTCGGGAAAGCAGAAGCCATAAGCTAGAATAAACTTCTGCTCTCTTGATGCTGTTCTTTGTGCCCTGAAAACTGCGGTTTCTGCTGCCAGTGTACATGCTGTTCATTTTTTTTACCTTCACCATTGCTGATGTTTTAGGGATGGAGGGGGGACAATCACCCTTTTCCACCAACCTGGCAGGATGCAAACGTGTTCCACAAGAAACAGATCTCTGTGTACAGCGTAGTATCAGCAGCAAGGAAGGACAAGAATAATGCATCCAATAAAGGAGGATGTGTCCCTAGGTAAATAATTTCTACCAACATTGGCAGCTATGGATGGCAAGGAGAGGAGTTTGCTTTGGACTGGAAATGGAGGATTGTCAGCAGAACTGGCTTAAGGCAGTGGCTCATTAGGTTCTTTCAGCAATGAGAATAGCATCATTTTCTCAAGAAGATGACTTTAACTAGTGACAGAGGAAGTATTTGGATGAACAATGCTACTGTATTCCTTCTCTTCAGCACGTGCTGCAATATGCTAAATTTACTCCAACCTATTTCCAATAGCATATCACTGAGCAGCAGACTGCAACCAGGGGTTTATAGTCTTCCTCTGAACTCAAATGGATTGACACATTATAAATACTTCAGGCAACAGAAAATGGAATTTTTCAGCATAGTTCTATCATATTCCTTGTACAAAAGACCTGTCAAAATATTCTTTCATTTTACCAGAGTTGCTTAGTTTCTATACAGTTTCAGTGCATGTAATTCACATGCCACTACAGATTCTGCAAGGGCATATAAAGAACTTAGTTTTTAAAAACATTATATGTCCAATCACCCAAAGTGGGCAGAAATGTTACATGAAGGACACTCTAGCATGAATGTCTAGAGGACCAGAGAGTCATGGATGCTCTAAAAAAATTAGAATGGTATCATTTGAAGTCTTGCAGATGACAGCCTGTGTGCAACCAGAATGATTAGCAGATCCAGACGAATTCATAGAATCATAGAATCCAATTAAGGTTGGAAAAGGCTGCTAAGATCATCAAGTCTAGCAGTCAACCCATCACTGTCATGCCCACAAAACCATGTCACTCAGTGTGACAAATTCAGACACACGTGCATCTTTGTGTAGGTCTTCAAATACAGTGTATATACACAGATGTGTACAAAGTAGATTTTGAAGTGTATTCAGTGAAACTTGAGGAATTTTCTCTGGATCCTTGGTATGATGAGCACTTTGGCATCTGAGTGAATAAATGTTCTTTCATAGGGGTTTCCTAGTGCATCATTCATTCATGGCCTGCCTGTTGTTCTTTGGGGAATTAATTATGTTCTCTTTTACTGGAGAAAAAATGGGACGTTGCAGTCCATATGCTTAGAAAAAAATGTAACTAAGTATTACTGAAGAGTTCAGTAAAACTGTAATAATTTATAGCATGTGAAATTGTATCCTATCATGAACTCATGACTACATGATTGAAAATTCATTTTGGTCTGGGATATAAATATTATGAAAAATAGGCTATTATAGAGAATGTCAGCTAGTCCATTCCTGGACTTCCATAGAGGATTTGAGGTTCAGCTCCAACAGTCATGGGTATTATAGTCTCATGAGGTCACAAAGGAGGAATAATACTGCAGTGCACCCAAATGAGGTACTAGTAATTACACAAATAACACTTGGAGAAGTTGTATTTTCTCCATACATGCAAACATCAAATGACCATTTTAAATATCACTGACTCCAAAAAGAGCTACAAGCCATTCTCTTTGAAGCCAACTGTTTTAAGAGTTTGAAAGCACAGGCCTGGGAGTCATCATTTCTGGCTGCTCATCCTGAGCCTGACACAAATTCACAATTAATCCACTTATCTTCTCTTCATCTCCTTTGGCTCCCTTTAAGACAAAGTTCTCCTAGAGCTATTATGACTATTCGGTTATAGATGTTCCTATAGAGTCATAAAAAAAAACAAAAAACAACAACCCAACTTTCAAATCAACAGACAAAACATAACCATGTGTATGAATAGTATGAATATATATAAAACTACAACAGAGATTTCAGTGTGTTACATGCGATGAAGATCTATATGGATGTCATATGGGCATCAGATGTAGTCTAAGCAAACTGCTTAGCCAGCTGCTAATCATAACATCTGCTCTCCACATGCCAGAACAGCCTAGTTTTTACAAAGGTAAGGAGCATCAGGAGCTCTCTGCACAGGTGAGATGTGTTCCTGCTGGAAGGTATTTTGTCCTTTAGCTGACTTTCAGCAGCAGCTCAAAGTCAGTAAAGAGTCTTTCAGTAAGGGCACAGCAACAAGAGGTTACAGGAGTTAAAGTTAGTCACATCTTGGAGATGGAGGCAATGAAAACATCAGCATGTCCACTGGCTGGCCTCAGATTAGCCAAGCAGAAATGCAAGTGTCCCCGGGATGGAGTCTGGCTTACTCTGCCTAACTAACCTCACTGCACAGGCTCATTAAGAGAAGGCTGCTCTTCTTTGCCAAGCCTTCTTCAACACCTTGGCTCTGAAGAAGCAAGCAAAGAAGGTCCTTCCAAGCATCTGCCAAAGCAGTGGGGATACAAGCTGTCCTTGGCCCACAGGACTGGAGGGGAACCTCCAAATGCTGCAGGTCACGGAGATACTTATCTTTCACACGGAGGATGCAGTGGGTGAGCACCTTCTCCCTCAGATATCTCGACTCCATGACGACACCCGTATTCTGCGATGATGCCCCTGTCTCTCAAGAGACACAGGCACCAAAGATAGAGATAGGGAGCAGCTTTCCCTGTGTTTGGAGGCGATCAGTCATGTTACCTTCTTAATCTGAGGGGAAGAGATAATGCTGGCACAAGGACAGCAAATGAAGCCACATGAATGGTACTGATCTCACTCGGAAATAAGAGACTCTGAGAAAGGTAGGAAGAGTGGAATTCCTTCCGTTATGACTTGAAGTATGAATGCACCCCACATATTTTGGAGTTAAGACATTGGATTTTTTTTCTCCCTCCCTTTATGGGCCCTGGCCTGAGAGCAACACCCTGTGGACTCTGCTTCTTCTGAACCAAACCAATTAACCTCAAGGATACGGGGTCAACATTCCAAGCTGAGGGTGGATGTGGTAACAACCAATTAAGGAGAAAAAAAAAATCAAAACAAAACCTCTAAAATGAGCCAGCTGCATAATGCAGTTAGGCAGAGAAATACTTTTGAAGAGCCTCAGCAGCACGACTCTTCACGTAGACACTGCATGCCCAACTGAAAACCTGTCTAGGGTTTGTTGCTTAACTCAGTGAAATGTGTGCTTGCTAAATATGCAACAAAAGGCAGCAATGGCATAAAACTATTGTCTGTTCTTTGATGAGGGAGAGGCCAGCTTGCTTTGCACAGCCACAATGACATTCACCTGGTGCTCAGTGCTCTATCTCCAGTGTATGTGCTGTCTGACGTGGCACGGCTTAGCAATGCAGGGGGGCTGGAGCTAGCTCCTGGTTTAAATTAGACTGACTCCCCTGATTACAGTGGTGTTCTTCCTGATTCATAGTGGCAAGAGACAAGTAATCAGCTTAGTGATTTTACCCTTGTTTGCAATTTAAGAATAATCGTGCTTGCATTTTACAATTTCAGTTGTCCCCCTGGAGAAAGCTTTTTAGAACAGCCTACTTGCTGCTGTTAAGTGAAGCTCAGTGGATTTCCATTCTACTGGGTGGACTTTCTTCAAGGGCATGTGGAACTGTACAGGACATTGAACTACCCTGAATGCTTGTTTTATTTTCAGCCAGTCATCTCTGGTTTGTGCCAGGATGTGGAAGCAGACCTCAGTCAGCGCCAGGACAATGTTGTACCTGGGTTACCCATGGGCAGCCTCACTATCACACATTTCCTTTGGCCATTTGGTTGGCTGAGAAAGAGAATAATACACTTATAGCTCACTCATAGGCCTGACTTACAACCCTTTGCTCTATGACTATCTCTCTATTCCTGATGTGGATTTCCCTTCATGCAAGAAGCTCGCAAGATGGCAGTAGAATGATTTTATATTCTACCAATACGAAAAAACACCCATCCCATTATTCCTGGAAAGATGGGATGTGCATGTGAGGGAACAGAACTTTGTCCCACACATGCTATACAACCAACAATATGCAGCAGATTGCAGAGCACGTTTCTGCAATAGGCAATTGTCATGACACTGGATATGGGAGTGGAAGGTTGCATTTTGCCTTTTGGAAATTTCCAATAGTACTGAGCTGATTGATGAAAAGTTCACAGTTCTGCTATTCAGACTGCTATTCACTTGGTAAGGGGAGTTAACAGCATCTTAAAACCTCCCAATCCACACCCTTTGCTTTCAGGCTCAGCAAAAAAAACAAATGAACGCATAAATAAAAAGGATTAAGCTGTGCTCGGAAAAATTCCAGCCTTGGAATAATAGCAAGGATCTTCAAAGTCTGGCAAATGCATAGCTGGAGGCATGATTAGCAAGCACAAGCATTGTTTCCAGTACCTGTAGCAGGGGAATTCCACAGCCTCGCTTTCTGGCTGTCCTTCTTCCCTCACTATCACTTTGGCAAGGTACCAGCCACTGCTTCCTCCTTTGCCATCATGCCCTATCCTCACCCTCCTCACCTGCTTCAGTGTTACTGCTTCAACGAAGAATTCATCAGCCTTTGAGAGGGAGAAAAACAAAAAGGTAAGGTAATATTTTTCCCTAAAAACAAGCAGGAAACTCAAATTTATTACTGCAACCAAACCAACATCATGAGCATGCTGCAAGATAATTCCTCACACGATGAAGGACTAAGTGCAAATCAATTTACCAAAAACTGAAAGCTGGAATACTGTGATAGAAGTAGAATATTAGATTCATAAATGTATGATCTCCAAACATTTGAAATCTCCCATGTCACTGCTTGCCCTCCACAACTGTAAAATTCAAACAGACAAACAAATTTGATTATTGAGGAGTTCACACAGGCAGGAAATCCTGTTTCAAACTCTTGCTCGTCAGCTTTCTGGGAGAGCCTGGGCACGTCACTCTAGACAACTGTTCTGGTGGATGATGATGTTCAATCGGGGAAGAGTAATCATTAACGCAACCCTCACTGCTTCTATTATTCAGGACTCAAAATTAAGACAACTGAAAAGACAGCTCCAGTTTTCATTGTTAATGATGGGCTTCCATAAACATGTAAGTGTTAGCTGCAAACTCAAAACTGCTGCATGAGGATTTAAGTTATCAAAAGCTCACTGCCTCAGTCTTAGTCAATACACTCTGATGTTCATCTTACTTACTAATAGCTGATACAAATTAATGAGAAGTAAGTGGAAGGAACTGCAGCAGGGCAAACGTCTAATTTAAAGGCATCTTTAAATTCTGCCTTCTATACAGGCTGTTAATTTGCATGTGCAAGCAAACTTTTCAAGTTAAATTAGTAATCAGGTGCTATTGGTTTTTAAGAGTTGTAAATTAAAGACCACCTTGACTAAGCCATGCTTCTTCTTAACACAGCATTTGAGTTAATCAATGTAGATATAAAGACTCCTAAACGTATGAGCTCTTAAGTTTGTCAGGATCAATCTTCAAATAACTTCCAATTCACTCACCAGCTTTCAGCTCCACATGCCAAAAGAACACTTATTCATTATCAGATTCCATTTTGCTTTATATTGTCTGGATACTATTAATCACACTGAACAGCTTTCCTGAAATACTCTTCCTATCTTCCTTTGTTTATTTCATGCAAGTTACCCTACAGCTCATCTCAGTGGGAGTTAAAAAAAAAAAAAATTATCTGTGTTTAAAATATCTTTTCTCTTCTCTTCTGTGAACCAAACGTTTCTCTGAAACTCCACCAAAGGTCTTCAAACCAATATAAAAATGTGACTCATTGTGCTAAAGTTTGAACAGAATAAGACTTTCCCATTTGACATAATGACTCCCCTTTGCAGTTTGAACCATCTTTTTAAAAAATAATAATTTTTAAAAAGTAATTATACAGATGCACAAGCAAAAATACAGTGTTTGTGATGTCTTCGCCCACAGACCTCTATATCAGAAGCAGAATGAACTTTACGACTACGTAAATGCCATGTGTCACCAGACAGGCTTTACCAAGACAAGATAAACCTGATGAAAATTCTTTTCAAGTCTACAAAACACAGCATTCTCTGGGAAGAACTGGAAATTTGGAACACTCAAAGGCAAATCCGAAGAATTAATGTATATTTAAGAAGCCTAAATCCAATGGTTAGTATTGAAAATCTGACCTCATTTTATCTTCGTTTTCTTTCCTTTCCCAATTCTCAATCAAATGACGCAGAAGCCAGAAAAATTACAGTTTTGTGATCAGATTTTCAAACTGTCCTCCACAGGAGGCTGAGTATATTTCACTGATTTAAATCCAACCCTAATCATCCAAAGCATGTCTCATAATGGAACATATTAAGCAGGCTGACCTCATAAATCAGATCTGCATATTATTTGCTTGTTAATGCAGCAAGGACTTTGGCTTCAGGTTGACCTCTTCATTATTTCCAGCTTTCAGAACAGGCTCAACTTTCCCGGAGGATGGAAGTATTTCCAGACTGCTTTCCCAGTCTGAAGATGCAACTCTGAGCTCAGGAGCAAACTAGGACATTTATGTATGAAAATAGCATTGCCATGAAAGGGCACACTGCCCCTGACCTCCAAATGCAACCAGTTCTGGTACTCCGTGTCTATGATTTCTTTCCCCCTACAGCTCTTAGACGAAACAGCAGGGAAATCAGCCAAGTTTGCAAAAACACCTACAGACCATCACACATTCTAACTGGCACTTTCCAGCCCATCTTAAGGAGATGCTGTTTGAACTTACGTTGCCTTTTTCAAACTTATTGACGTTGTTTATGCATTTGTAGAGGACGCGGTCTCCCGTGTCCCCCTGGTCGCCGATGAGGCAGACAAAGACGTTGGCATCCGTGCCGCTGCCACTTACCATCCCCGTGCAAACCGTCACTCGGTATTTTATCACTGTGGAGGCATAAAGTAATACAGTAATTTCAACAACCTCATTAATCGCCGTTTAAATTGACTGTGTTTTGCAAAAAGTCGCGATTAATTTTAAGAGTTTGCTCTTTCAGCTGGTAGTTCTGCACGTGCATTGGCTCTTGCACTTCCACGTTATCACTAAGATAAGAAGAGGCCTGAAATATTAAGAGAACCTACAAAACTGTTCTGAAGTAATATATGTAGTTACACTCATTTGGTAAACCTCACAGTCTGGGATGTGTGGCTACATTGGAATCTGGCCATGGTTCTGCCATACCCAGGGACAACGTAACAGCCTCTATAGGGAAGACCTTTGTTTTGATATGCAAGAGCATGGCAGAAGGAGAGTTAAAAAGAACCAAATGGTCTGGCATGTAAGGAGTGGATGATTTATGCTGACTGCATTGAGATGGACAAGCCCAGCTGGCCTCATCTCCTTGGGCCTCTTGGAGTATGACAGGCTGGGTCATACCTTGTCTCCTTGTCACCTCTGAGACTTTTCTTTAGAATCACAGAATCATAAAGGTTTGAAAAGACCACTGAGGTCATCACTTCCAACCAGCAACTCATCACCACCTTGCCCACTAAACCATGTTTCCAGGTTGAGGCCACAACTAAGGCCTCCTATGCTATATAAAAAAGCATTTCCAGATAGAATTTCAACATGAAAATTCAGCCCAAAGACATTCATGGAAAGGAGACAAACAGCAGCTCTGGACTATTCTAACATCTTCCCTGTGAGACTGTGCATGCAAGGAGCTTGCAGCACTTTGTTAATGTTAATAGATTAAACCTTAACAATTAGGGCAGTAAGAACACATCCTTAACAGCATCACTGAGTTTAGGAGAGGTGCAGAGATTCTTCATAGAATCATACAAGTTATACAAGTTATACATACAAGTGACCTTTAAAGGTCGTCTGCTCCAAGCCCCCTGCAGTGCACAGGGACATCCACAGCTGCATCAGTGCTCAGAGCCCATCTAGCCTGACCTTGGCTGTCTGCAGGGATGGGGCACCACCACCATAGGGCAGCCTACGTCAGTTCTTGAGTGCCTTCCCAAATGAGTGCCTAATGACCACCTTGGCACATGGAAGTATTACCCCTTCTCTAAGGCAGACAGGATCAGGCCGATCACCTCACGTCTGACCCCGGAACACTCAAACACCCTTTTTCCCCTAAAGGCCAATCCTTTAGCAAGGGTCCTGCTGAGCAGTGAGCTCCTTCTCCCAGCAGGAAAGACGCAGCACTGAATTACCCATGACTTGGGAGGGATTCTGTGGTTTCATCCATTCCTCCAGGTGGAACTAGAAGCAGTGCTCCTTCCCTTCCTCCCAATGCACAAGAGCTGCATTTTGGCTCTGCTTGGCACAATTGCTCCTTGTGGGAAAGTGCCTGCATTTGAGCTCAAGCAGCCCTCTCCACATGCTGATTAAAAATACATTTCAAAAACAAGTTTATTTACATTTTAATAACATCTGCAATTACAATTACTCTTCCTCTTCTGAGGAGCAGCTCAGCTGCATGCAGATCACTGAGTTAATCGGAAATTTCAGAGAAGAGGGGAATCGTGGTCTATGGAGTGTGGACACCCACTGGGTGAGTTAGTGGAAATAAAAGAAAACCCATTGGCCACATTGAGCCATTCTGCTTTCCAAAACTCTCCTTTCAAGCACATTTAATTCTTGTGACCTAAGGTCAAACAGAAGTGACCACTTCAGGAGAACAACACAAAGTTCTGAGACTTTCCTTAATTAAACTTCTAGTTGGAGCATAATTAGCCCAGTAAGAATTTCTGTTTTCTTTTATTCACTTAAAGGTGCCTATGCTCTTGCACAACTCTTTCGTGCAACTATCTATACATTAATACATACAGATGAGTAAATAAATAGATAGGTAGATAGATAGATAAATATAGCTCTGATGTACAAAAAGGATTGTTAAATTTTAGATTGCTTTCCAACTAAACATGATTTATACGAGCTTCACTTCAAACCTGGCTTTTCATGTTTTAAGAGTGACTGGAAAAAAATGCAAGTTGGAAAAAGAGATAGCTCTGGAAATAGCAGTGTGATGGGCAGAGCTCCCCCACCTCCCAGCAGAGAGAAATCTGCTCAGAGCCAGAGCCTGGGATTTCTGATGCCTCATGCAGCTAATGATGTACACAGAAAAGACTGCAGAGAGAAAGTGCCAGAAGAGGAGCTAATTGAATGGCACTGCTCTGCTCGTGCATCGCTCAGACAAAGAGGGATTCTTTCTATTCAGGCCCCAAACACTGAACCCATGGCGCTCACCTGGCATGACTTCAGTCACCAGAGACCCCTCTGCAGGGAGCTCCCGCACAATCTCGTTGTCATCCTCATTTATATCTAGCCAGCGACCACAGTTGAATGAGTATTTGTCTTTTGTCAGCGTTTTCAGCAGAGTTACCTTCATTAAACCAAAACACCACATGAGTTCAGAGCTTAGAGACAGAAAGCAACCGGCTCCCGGCAGGTTTGTGTCTGAGAAGCAGGGGCAGGTCGCAGAAAAGAAATAACAGGCATAAATAAGAAAACCATCTTCCAGAGCTGTGCCTTGCAGTGTGTGCCCTCCAAAATGAGAGCAGGCTGTCACAGCCTTTTGTCACCTTTTTGTTGCTCTTTTCCCCAGTTGCTCTGCCATCTTGTGACGATTTTATGGGTACTGTGGGTGGGAGTAATTGCTCATCATGCGCCACATCATGACCAGTGCAAATACAGGTGATGTGCGTCTTCAGCTGGGGACAGCAGGATGCAAAGCAGGCAGGGTATGCTGGATAATGCACGTCCTTTTAAATCCTTTAATGCATGTTGTTCATCATCAGGGGGAGTTAATTTTGTAGAGAGGAATCTTCTAGCTTTTGAGTAGGCTGTGATGGCCATTTGCCACTGCCAGACTGGGTTCTAAAATTTACCCTATCCAAACTAGAGGGCAAAAATAATAAATAAGTGCTTTGTAAAATACATTTTTTTTCTGGCTTCTTTGCAGCATTATAATCCTGTTTCTGCAGCATTGACAAATCCAGGACCTTGGCTCTAAGCTTCAGCCATGAGGTCGAGTCACAGTTTGGAAATACCAACTTAGTATTGAGTTGAGAATAAAAAGAAACCAAATCAGAGCAAAACACGACAGACAAGAGAAAAAAAATAAAGAAAGAAAGAAACCCAATTCTAATATTAGGAATTATTAGGGGGAAAAAAAGCAAACAACAAAGCAGAAGATATTGTTATACCACTGTACAAATTCACAGAGCAAACCTTGGACAGTGCTTGCATTTCCGGTCCCCTCAACCCAGAACCAGTAGACAGCACAACGAGGAAGCACCCAGAAAACAGGAACAGGGATTGACAAGATCTGGAGTAGCTTCCAAATGAATAATGAGCAAATAAGGTAGGAATCTGCTTAAAGATTGAGGAGCAGGTAAAGAGAGGAAATGATGAAGGTCTCTAAAACCACAGGTGGAATAGAAAAGGCAGAGGGATCCACTGTTCCTTCTCTTTGCTACAAGAGATAGCAGTCATCAGACAATGCTGGTAGGGCAAAGTTGAAGGCAAGCAGAAGGACATAATGAATTTGTGAAGCTCTTGGTGAAATCTGTTGTGGTTGTTAAAAGCTTTGGTGTTCAAAGGGAGAAAGAAATGTTTGAACAAATAAATGGAAGAGAAATCTATTAAACTCTTTGCATTTAGTAGATCTGCTCAGGAAGGAAGCATTCCACTGGGAATAGTCAAAAGATGGGGGGGGAATACTAGGTGAAAGGAGCATAAATGCTTGTTCTTACTTTCTGTAATCATGCATTTACGTGACATAGGAGCTGGGTGGACTTTTGATCTGATCAGTATGTTTTTTCTTGTTGTAGAAAGTGAATGGCTGCACAAAGGCGGAGTAATCTCAGCATGAAATGTGTGAGGACCAGAAAAGAGCTTTGTTCAGTGTTCAGCTGGAAGTTCCATGGTGTAAAAATAGATGCAAGAGCAGTGGGATTTATGTGCAGCCAGCTCAGTGCTGAAAGTGTCAGACTTGCTGTCCACAGGAGGCTGACTTTGGCATCATCATCAGGTTTGCTTAGACAGCTTGGCCCAAAATGAGTCTTAAACAAGCTACTAGATCCTTTTTGCCTCACCACACACTATTTCTGTGTAGAAAAAACACAGAAATGTAGGTCCATGGAAGGCCTGAGCACTCCTGCTCATCACTAAATGGTATTGGCCCAAAATATAATCAGTACTTTTCCTTGACAAAGACCCCACCCAGACACCTTCTCCCACTATATGGAAGACACAGCAGTACTTGATGCTCTCAACACTGTTGCTGTGGCTGTCTGTATATGCTTTCACAGCTCCTTGGCTATGCAAGAGAGTAGAATCTGTCAAAGCACATTAGAGCCACGGAAGAAAAATCCCTAAGTGGTAAATTGTGATTTATCATCACAGATATTTATGGCTGCAAAGCAAAGTGTTTATTTTCTTAAGTGCAGAAAAAGACTTCCAAGTGTTAGAGAAGGAGTAGTGGTAAAGCTTAGAGATGAATTTGCTGCCCTTGCAGACTTATATGAGGGCTGACGGCACAGTAACCGCTGCCGGTGGAGCAAAGGAAACGTGATGGAAGGTCAAACAGATCAAAGCTGGGCTGAACTACTGAGTGGGATGGAAGGGACAAGGAATTTCCTCCAAAAATATGCAATGAATCCATCTCTCCGTGCATACTCTCTCTCAGGGTATAGTGCACCTCCTTCAATTCAATTTCATGCAGGATTTCCACCTTTACCCCTCAGCCAGCACAGTCTGTAATTGGAGGCACCTTTGTGCACTGCACATAGAATCACAGAATCACAGAATGGCTTGGGTTGAAAAGGACCTCAAGGATCATGAATCTCCGACACATGCAGCGCCACCATCCTCCACATTTCATAGCAGCCCAGGCTGCCCAGGGCCCCATCCAACCTGGCCTTGAACACCTCCAGGGATGGACGGGGCATCCACAGCCTCTCTGGGCAGCTGTTCCAGCACCTCACCACTCTCATAGTAAAGACCTTCCCTCTGACATCCAATCTTCCCTCCTTCAACTTCATACCATTTCCCCTTGTCCTGACATTATCTACCATTGTAAAGAGACTGTCTACCCTTGTAAAGAGCTGAAACTCATTAAACTCAATGATCAGCTGAGGAACACAGTGGCCCAGCACTGACAGCACACATCTCTCTGACCAATTCGTGTTTTCAGCTGTGCCTTTCCTTACTGTCTTCTCACCTTATCAAGGTGCCAGCCAGCAAAAGGATTTCTTTTCTCATGCCATATCCGAAGCTTGTAAAATATGCCCAGATCAGGGAGCTCAATCTACAGAGCATAAAAACAAAACAAACCAAAAAAATGAGTATTATCCATTTCTGTAAGTAAACAAAGCATTCACATAGAGGACACCACTGAGCATCTCTTAAAAACCAAATCAGAGAGGAGTCAAGAACTAAACTAAAATACTAATGCTATTTAAAAGAAATGAAACCCACTGCACAAAAGTAGCTTGTGGAGTCTTTTCTGGAGAAGAGAACATGCAGATTGAATTCAGACAGTCTTGATCATGAAAGCTCTTTGAGACACTCCAAGTAGAGCTAAAGCCTGCTTTGAGCATCAACTCTTTTTCAGACTTCTTCCTCTAGTAGGCAGTTATGGCTGCTGATGCTTTGGCTACAGTCATGAATTGAAATCCTTTTTTTCTCAACTTTTCTCTGACCAGACCCCACTTAACCTTTGGAAATACATCTGTTTCTAAGAGAAGGGGAAAAGAAGAGATAAGAAAAAAAGGCAGCTACTCCCAGCCTTTAAACTCAGTATATGCTCAGCCCCAAACATTCGTGGAGGGTCATGTCAAGGAAGCTGAAGTCAAGATCACCAAATAGCACTATTGATACTCCTGTAAAAAGCTGATGTCCATTTAAATGACACAATCTAAATGGACAGAATAGTGCAAAGTAACTGGGACTGCAGGTAACAACTATTTGCTTCACTTTATCACATTGTGACTTTGAAGCCATCACCACCTGAGCATCCTGGAATAACAACTGAGGTCCTGTTTGGAGAAGACAGGCCACATTCACCACTGAGGAAATCATCTTCATCACTAGCAAACTGAATGAATTCACCTCCATTTCAGAAAAACCACAGAGGTATGGACTGTATGCTGCTGATTTTCTGTATAAGACTGAAGCCAATACCATGGAAAACCTTCCTCAGCCAGATTTATCACTAGCCCGTGAACCATACCATGAATTTGTCGGTTTGTCCAGCTTCAAAGTTGTCTGAATTGTTATCCAACTTCATTTCGTCTGACTTCCCTTTGTCACCATAAATCTGGAAAAAGATGGTGGCATCTGTCCCTGCGTTCTTAATGTCACTTGTCCAGATCCACAGAGACCAGGGATTTTCTAAAAATAAAAAAGAAACCAAACACAAATGGAATCACAAAAGAATCAATTATTTTAGCTAAAAATGCAATTTTAAAGGCATTCTGTTTAAAAACATAATTCTTCCTCTTCCCTCATTTGTAGAGATAACTGGATGAAGGAAAATCAGCTCCTATGTAACAGCTGGAAATGAGATTGCCTGGAATTATAATTCTATTTTTCAACTTCAAATAAAATGGGAAAACACATAAATGACCAATTTGCAGTTGAGTCATCTTCTATATCATACATTGCTAATAGGGTAGATGAAGGACATGGTCCACCTGTGCAGCTTTTGTATACTTCTCCAGCACCTAGAACTGCAACACCATTATCCTCAGCAACTTCACATTCCTTTCCGTGTCAGAGGATGGTGATACGTATGAGAAGGTAACATTATTTTCTTAAGAGCTCCTCATCTGCACTCATATATTGGTAATCTTCACATCTGCTGGCCTTGCTGCATCTACAGAAGAAGGAACGAATTTCCTTCCCAACTCAGACATCAGCTGAATTATTAAAAAATCCTAATGAAAGAATTGCTAACCCTTTTGGTATGCCTCAGACCACATGAGCACAGATTGACCTTCAGAGCCCGGAATGGAATATAAAAGTATGATGACATGCATACAAATTAAATTTTTACTGATCCACTCAGCATTTGGTTGTGAAAAAGGAGGTGACTGCCACCTCCCAGAAAAAGGAGGGGGAAGATCAAACTTTCCTTATAAAAAATTCTCACCCACGTTTGAATAACATTCACAAAGAGTCTCCTGCGAAAATCACCAGCAAGCTTTATCTGAGCAAAAATAAGGCAGAGGCAAGTTAGTGAGTACCACATGATAGAGCAGCCTGGTCTCCTGGGGAAGAAACAAGGGCAGTAGAGACAGCAGGGACTTCTCTGTCTGCTGGGTTTGGCCCTCTTGACCTCTTGCTGCGGGGATGCAGAAGCAGTGTATGCAGGGGTGGGGGAGGGGGTTCGCACCAGGATTAACTGCTGATAGAGCTCCCGCCTGCTGGAGAGCAATGTGCAGATGTTGCTCTGGGACTGACTTCACCATGGATACCCAACGCAAGGATGAACCCAGCATTGATCAGCTTACAGAAAGGGACAGTCCTGCACACACGGGGAGAGAGGCGAGATGACAGAATGGGTCTTGTCTGACTCCAAGTCCTACCCTCCTGTAATCTGGCAGCTAAAGGTCACTGATTTCTCAGGGCTAATGCTCTCTGTCTATCTCCTGCGCTGCAGCAGCAGGGGAATTAGTCTGTCAATAACAATCAGAGCTGATAATAGAAGGTTAAAGGTTGCAGATGCCTCAGTTAAATGGACCGAGTGGCAGGCGTGATGTGGTTGTAACACTGACTAACATTTAGATAAAGCTTATTTAAATGAACTGCTGTTTAGGCAGGAGCCCACCCTGAAGCACACGGACTCAATCATCTTAATTAAAATGTTTTGCTTGCAAACAGGTGAGCCAGCAGCAACCCAGCTTTGGTGCAAAACCACTCATCATGGCTGAGTGCTGGAGCAATGTATGGATAAAGGAGCAGTGCCTGTTGCAGGGCTGCTCCTCTGCACAAACACGTGTGCCTCCCTCTAGAGAAAAGGCTTGAAACACAGTGTACGCGTGCCATGAGAGGAGCATTTGGCAGCTGGACAGGACTGAGAGCTGTTTCTTTTCTTCAATGTCCAAAAGTGGAAATGTTGAAGTTAACAGGAAGCATGAACAAGAACGCCTGCATGATTACCAGCTTGGGTTTTCTTCCTGTTTTCCCTCAGGTTTCTCTTTTTAGTATATTTAGGTTTTGTTTCCATCTGGAACGAGTAGATTTTTCCTCTACAGCAGTGTAAATGTAGCCTTATTTGCAAAGGTGAGTTGGTGGTTGCAGCACCTGAAGCTCAATAACTCTAGGAAGGCTGATGGGTCCAATTCCTCCCTATAGGAAAATGAGTGCACTTCTTCAAAATATTTTAAATATCTTTTAAGCTGCTTTATTTCATTTCTATTTCTTTTCTTAAAACTTCCCAAAGCAGAATGTTCAAAGCAGATAACTCTGTGATTCTATGAAAATAATGCTCAATTCACTTCAGCATCCACCTGACCATGGACCTATCCGTGTTGCACTGGGTATATCCCATGCTGGGTGTTGTCAGATGGGGGTAGGTGGTGTATCAGGAATCTATGGGGCACTTGGACCTACTTTTGAGTCTTCTCTGGCGCAGGGAGACCATTTCATAGAGCTCCCTCTCTATGAGACCATCTCCTTCATCTTCATCCAGCCATTTCCCACATGGGAAGGTTTGTTCAATACCAGTGAATGGGCAGTAAACCACCACCTGGAAAAGAGGAGAATCTGAATATTCCATCACTGGCAGACCACAAGACCATGATATTGACAGCCTAAGGAACTTATGCAAAAACAGACCTGAAATTCTTAGTCCTGCTCTCAAAGGCAGGTTTTGTGGACCAGCACGGACAATTCCAGCAATTTGCAGCATATCTAAGACCTTTCCATCTTGTTTTCCCTCTTTTCCAAAGTACACCAAAGTGAGTCATCCAAAAAGAGGCAAAACAGCACCAGGAAAGGGAATAGGAGCACTAACAGGCAGTGTAGCTGCAGTTGTGTCAGTCTGCAGCACAGACCCTCCACCACGCTGGTCCATGGTAGAATTTTTGCAATAAAATACAAGATGCAAAAAGCCTTCACATGCATCCTAGGCTGGTTTTGTTTTCCAGGAAAACTTAAACCTCCTCACAGCTTCTGTGCAAGCCGCTGCCACCCTGCTTTCCCTGCCATTAGCTCCTGCTGGTGGTGTACACAATGCACATGCCATAACTCTCCACTACCTCCCAGTAATTGAGGTAGTCAACCATTTTCTGTGTGGGCTCCAAAGCAGCATTGAAATCGTCAGGGAATTTTGGATATAGATGACAGCTTTGAAATGTTCAGCACAGTTCAAGACCACGTTTCAGGCTGGCCCCTTGGGCAAACCTCTGAAGGTGCTTTTGGTGCTGAGCAAAAAATAATCTCTGTCTATATTTTTTTTTTGACTGCAAAGAGACAATCAACCCAATTAGTAGTTGATTGATTTATACATCTAATGCGCCTTGGAGGCAATCAGCTACTACCATGCATTATGTATAATATTGACTTGCTAAACTGGGGATATCGTCATCCAAATAAAGGCAGCCTTTTTTATCGTTGGGGTCAGGTTATGAATAGGAAACAGTCTGAGCTGCCTGCAAATGTCTTAGTCTCACCTTCTCACAATACCAGCCAGAGCTGACGCCACAATTATCATGCCCAATGGTGACCCTGCTGAGAGGACTGAGAAGAGACGCTATCTCCACGTTGAACAGATCTGTCCTGGCGCGCTCAAATTCACCTCCTTCCAGGAAAATTGTCCCGCTGTTCTTTAAGCCTTTGGAGCCATGCAGGATTACGTGGATCTTGGAGTTTGTGCCAGCGCCTCTGATATCTCCCGTCACTACAGCAACATTGTACACAATACCTGGAGGAATTAGGAATTTGGTCAGGAAGAAAAAAAAAGGAGAGGAAAAAAAAGACCAAGTTGAGACTTTTTGTTGGATTTACATTGGGCTCTACCGCCTTCCCACTGGTCTTTTTAACTTTCAACTCGCTTCACTTGTTTTTATTCCACACATACTCCCAAGAAATGCGCAGCTACCTTCAGACAGTCTGAGAAGCAGGTTTGTGCTGACAAACTCCCTGTCATACAGCCCAGTGGAAAAAAAATATATGTTTTTTTAATCACCATATGGTGACAATTGGGTGAAGAAAAAAATGAATTGACAATCATATCGCTTCATTTTGAGAAGTCCCAAATATCCAATATGTCAGGGAGTGCTTGAAGAGTGGAAAGATGCTGTTTCCTCATACAAACCTTACTTCTCAGAAGGCTCTTTGACAAGCATATTATAGACATTTGTCATGCTGTCGAATAAGGAGACACCTCTGTATCTGCTTTACTGTTTTAGGAACCAAGTATAAGACAGCTGGGATTCAAGCTATGTCCTTCCTTTTCTTACATCACCCAGAAATGTCAACGGGGCCTTTGGACTAAGTGAAAACATCAGAGCTCACTCTTTACAGAACAACCTTCCCTCTCTTTGAAGTTTACATTAAAGATTGTATTTGCATGTCTTTTGCAGTGCATATGGAATATGTTCAACTGAACTCATGAGAGCACATTTAGAAATGGTAAGAGATAGATGGAAGCTTTTAGTAAACGAATTGCAGTTTTGGTCAGAAGATGGCATTCACCTCTCCTCCTGTTCTTACCAGCCTGAGTCCTGCTGATGGGATTCTACACCAACACTTGTCCTTGTGTTGTAAAAGAATGCATAGCTTCCTAGCCCATAAATATGCATCACTGTGAGGCAACACAGTGGCTGTGGGAATAGCTGTCTCCTTTCTGAATGTTGGTGAAAGACTTGCAGAAGCACTGAATCTTTCATCCTCTGCCCATCATTCTCTCATCCAGGGGCATCGCGTGACAGATCAGCGTGTAGGTCCTGCATGGATTCACCAGGTATTTGTGCAGGTGGGACATGGGATGACAGTTCAGGCACAGAACTGTCTGCCACCAACAGCTGGCCCTCTGCAGGAGCTCTGGCACTTGTTCTTGTAGGGAAAATGTGACTGGAAGCAACAAGACCTTTGTGTCTTTGCATTTCCCACCATGGATACAACATGACTTTACCTGTGGCTTCAGTACCCCCAACAAGAATGTCCCTCTGGATTTTGCCATCATCTTCATCTAAAGCAAACCAGCGTCCAACTGGGAACTGGTACACACATTTATTGCCAATGTCTTCAATGATCACCTGGGAGAAAGAAACAGCATGTTGCAAAATGCACGTGGAAGAGACAAAGGTGTTAGACAAGGAGGGGACGGAAGAAGAGAAGCTGAATGCTCACACTCTCACCTGATATTCAATATATTCAACTCTCAGGCAGTTCCTTCTCCATTCCCTAATTAGCACTGACAGGATTTCAGACAATCAGTGAGGGAAAACCAGGCTTTTTTCTTCTCTTTTTTCCTCCATTGAACTCAATCTGCATCTCTCGCAGCTTACGAGAGCAGATGTCTCTGCTAGCAGGACCAGCTGGCTGGCCTGTCTTCCTTTCCTCCAGAGCCCTTTGCTGGCTACTCTTCTCCATCAGCTGAATAGCAGCTCTTTGTTCTGCATTGGAACAGGCTGTCTTCGTTCTTTCTGTTTTAGAGCCTTGTTATGAAATAATACCAAGGAATTTTAGGACAAATCAAGACCGTTGGATCAGCTTGTGTGACCCAGCAATACTTTCTTATCCCATTCAGTTACTACAGTATGGAAACACTTGCAGATACAGCCTTGAAACCCTGCGGTAGGAATAGTTTCTATTTTGGAAGAATTTGGCTCTGTGCTCTATTCAGGAGACATTTTGCTGAAACAAGTCAGGGAACAACCTTCACTTTTAATGTTAAATTAAGCCAGTGTTATCCACCTGGAGGTTCTCGCACCTCCTGCAGCAACTTTTTCTTAGCACCATTCCTGAAGTTTGCCATAAGAGTTACTGATGTATTCTGAATGTGCAGTAAAGAGGACTGAAGATTTTTGTCCAGAAAACAAGAAAACCAAAAAACATATTGGAAATCAGGAAAAATTTACTCTCTGAAGGAGTGATGATGCAGTGGCACAGGCTGCTCAGGGAAGCGGGGAAATCCCCATCCCTGCAAGTGTTCTGGTACAATGAGATGTGGCACTTGGCGACATGGTCAGTGGGCATGGTGAGTTAGTCTTGGGAATGTTGGAACCCTTTTCTAACCTCAGTGATTCCGTGATTCTGTGAAAATCTATTTGCTTGCGTGGCTTACATCTTTGGAAGTGAAAATTCACCATTAGGGATAGGAAGTCCTTGTTTTTTTTTCCCTTCACAGCAAGAAGGGAGAATCTGGATTCTGTCCTTCCCGATAGACTTTTCCAAACAGAGCCTCCCATCCTGCCATTCATCCCACACTGTACTACAGCCTGCAGAATTACAGATTCTCCTTGTCCCTCGGACATAAGCTGGACATCACTGCCAGCCAGGGTTGGGATTATCATTATGAGAGAGCAGTGCTGTGCTAAAACATTTGAGGTTCAAGAGAAGCATCAGTGCTCAGCTCACCCTCTACCAGCTCATCCGTTTTGGGTTCCTGTTAATGTATTTTTTCCTATATTTAGAAAACCACTACTAAATATATGCTTCATTGAAAGCACAAGAAAAAATGAGAAGAACTTCCAGTGCTGCTTAGCGAGTTCATTCAGCGCTGTGAATGACACTGGGCCATGGTTTAGCTCATTCCTCCAGACTTCCCTCTGAACTTATAAGGTCAACTGCTTCTTACTTAATTGCAAAAATCTCAGCAGTTCTGAAGCAGAACACAGAGCTAAGGAGTTGGCTGCAACCAGTTCCTGCTATGGGCTTTGGGGGTTAATCTACCTAACCAGCATCAACAAGCATGCCAAGCACACCACATCTGTGCTGTGAGAAGGCTTCTTTTCTCTCTTCTTCCCCCCTTTCCCCACCCACCTATTACAAGGAGCACAGATTCTGTGTTTCTGGTAGACAACCAACACAATAACTTTTAGTGCAGTGTGTCATGATGGAGAAAATGCATGTGCTAATATTTGCAGTGTTGTTACATCAATTGTTATCTAGTTATTATCCAGGTTTTATCTAGGTCAGATCTTCAGTGGATTACAGCTAGCTATGTTAAACTACGCCATTGAGGGGGGGAAGGAGGGGAAAAGAGAGATTAGAGGAAAGTCATTGATTTCTCCTTCTTGTGTATTCATTTACTGAAAGCTGCCATACCTTCAAGTCTCAGAGCAGGATATTAGAAAATAGAAGAAACAAGGAGAGGAAGAAAGGAATCTTTGTGGCAGGCGTGTATTTCTTGCTGTGCCAAGAAGAATCACTCGAATTTGCCCAAACGACAAGTCTCTGCAAATTTCCAGTGTGAACTGACTCAATATATATTTCTTAGGCTCTGGTGTCTTCGTGGCACTGCTGAGAGGGTGAGAAGTGAGACATTTTGATCCCACAGCAGGCTTGCATTAAAGATCAGAGAAGTAACCCACCTTTGCAAGAAACCAGCCAGCAGATCCACCCTTGTTATTGTGACCTATATTAATTTTTCTTAACCTGCCCAAATTCGGAGCATCGAGCGTGAACTTGTCTTCTGCTCCCTTTTCAAAGTTGTCTTTGTCGTTGTCCAGTTTCCTCACCCCTGAAAAGATTAAAAATAATAAAAACTGTTAACTGAAGGAGTACATAGGAATGCCACAGCTGACTGAATCAAATGCTCTCCAGGCACCAGCTCCCTGCAGCCAGGATGCAAAGCAAAGGCAGAGAGCTTTATATTTCAATAAAAAGGCTCTATGTATTGAGCACACAAAAGACCAGGATTTTCACCCTAATGTCACAGTTATTTAGAGCATCCAGAGTTTTTGGAAATATATTTCTAGATGGCCTTTATATCTTCTTTTCCTAACCACCAAAATCTGTTTAAAACAGGTTTGGCCACTAGCTGCAGATTTATAGGACGTGAGATTTTTTGCTGCATCACGCAGGAAGGATTTATTTTCTTATTAGCACCTGACATGGGATATTGGCTTTTCCAGATCTCATAGGAGCTTTCCTGTACGAAAAATATTAAAGCACTGACCAAAATTGCAGCCAGCACTGTTCCCATGCTGTCGTGTGAGGGTTGGGTCTGCCTGGGGGCAACCTGCTGAATTTGTGCATCCCACTCACCTGGGGAGGGGATGAATCACTTCTAGGGGGTGTTGCCCTTCTGTGCAGGTTTTACACAGTGCCTGGACAACTGTCTGAGATTTACACACCCACTTTCAGATGTCTCTGGTGAGATCAGATGGATCTCCTTGCAACTGTCTGGAGAGTTAATCAGAAGTGAGCCCTCCCCACTAGGTTTCATAATCTGCTCAAGGACACTTGGCAGGCATCACATCATTACTTCTTGACTTTGACAGGATATGTGATGTACAGAAGAGAGAGAATGTTTGTTAGCTGTCTCCAGGAGTTTCCACCTGTTCTTCTCCATAGTGTGAGACAGAATTTGGTCTGGGCACTTCTCTTACTACCATTCAATTAAAAAGACTGAAAAAACTAAATTTGATTTTCTGGGCCACTGTTGTAATGCCATCTACATTGAAAACATACAAACAAACAAAAAACTACCATCAATAACTTAAAACCAGCTAATACAAACCTTGGTTAAATTATATTTATAAATGTCTGTACAAGTTCAGACACAACCTGTTCCACATGAAAAGGGCAATATCATCCTCCCAGGGCCAGAGGAAAGACACAGACCCAAGAGGCTGTGAAATCTCCTTCCTGGAGATCTTCAAAAGTCACCTGGGGAAGTAACCCTGATCCCCATCTCTGGGTGAGAACAGATGGACTCAGATGGACCCAGTATGCAGCCCAATCCATGCCTACTCCCGTGACACTGAGCATTGCATGCAGTATCAATAGCACGTTGACTGACGCAGGGTCCCTCAGCAGTCTGGTGCTCATCACACTGGTTTATACTGGTGGTGTGTTTTCCCAAGGTTTGGGTGGCTTTTTTTTTCAGTGATAGGAACCACAGCCGTGTTCACAGCCCAGCCACAACAGCTTTCAGGAGCTGTGGATGTAAGGAACTGCAGCACTCACAAGGCCATGTGCTGTGCTTTGCACTCAGCCAAATCATTCTGCATTTGCCAGATTGCTGCTGTGCGTTGTGCAGATCGCAGGCCTGCAGAGCAGGAAGAGGTATTTTAGGAAATGATTTGCATTTGAATACCTGTGTCTCCTTTCTCTCCGAAGATATTAATGAAGACATCTGCATCTGTTCCACTGCCGCTGACTTCGCCCGTGAAAACTCGGACCACGTATTTGTTGACTGCAAGGAGAGAGGCAGAAATCCAGACAAATTAATAACAAAATAGCCAAAAATCATGAGAGTACAAATAAAACAAACAAACAAACAAACAAAAAAAGATCAGGCTGTGCTGCACTATTTTGAAAGTGCATTTGAATCTCTGCTCCTGGATTCTGAGCACTTAGTCTCAAAACATTTTCCTCTTCTCCTCAAGAGAAATAAAATCCATAGGTAGATACCCTGTCTATGACAATGCTCATGGACATAGGTGCAGAACTCTAATATTTTGTGTATCCATTGCCCAGGGCAGGAGGCAGAGATCACTCAATTCCTGAACCCCAAACCAAAAGTTGAAATGGGTGAGATGAAAGTGCAAGGAAGGAACTCATTCTGATGTTGGTACACAGCCATTGGACGACCCCAGGCCTACAAACCAGCCTCACTTTTTCAAAACATTGATGAGTTATAGAGCCAGCCATCTGCTCAAGCTCAGAGCTGAACCCTTTATGGTTAAATGAATGCACTCTGAAAAGGGTAAAAATTGAGCTGACATTACAAATAGAACAATAATGATAAAAGTGCAGTAAGTACTAAATAACAAGAAGGAGGACAAAACTGCCCCAGACAAGGGAAGCCTCAATGCCTCAATATTCTTCTTTAACTCTTTTGCCTCAGTTCACAGAGTTCTAACAACCTGCTAGAAATATGCCAACACCAAAGGGGTTAATCTGCGTTAACTGAGAATTGAGATGTAATTTACAGCTCCCATTTGGCCACTAAATGACTCCCACAAAGAGTCACCCATTGTACATTGGGATCTTCAATCACAGACAGCAATTTTCAAGAAGATTTGGTCCGCACTTTATACTATGTAATTTTATCTTACTGATTAATTTTCCATTGCTTTCCAGACAGAAGAGCCCTATGGGATAAAGGGAGCAATAGAAGGGCAAGCACAGTGGCTGATGCTAAGACAACTTGTAGGATTAGTCTTTAAGCCTCTTAAGAAGAGACCAAAAGGATATTGAAACACATGCAGAGCATCAAGGGGGACAGGTAGAGAGCAAGACAACAAAGATCAATCAGTAACAATGCCCAAAGACGTGGTACAAAGGGCACTTTGTGCAGTTTCTGTAAAAGTACAGAAGATCTTCAAGCAAAAGCGTGATGAAGTCCTTGGTCACATCCAAGCCTTGAAAAGCCTTCCAACATTGCTGTATTTCAAATCTGAGATACACAATGTCATCATATAATGTATGTTCCCAGCTCCAAAACTGCACTCACACCAGCCCCCATCCCTGCCCCTCGCAGCTCCATGTTCAGGACTAGTTTTAGCTCCTTCATCAGCAGAACACAAGCAGGATTGCACTGAGCCATACTGAATTTTTGCCACCACTCTCTCCATCTCTCAGCAATTCAAGCCTCAGCTAAAGCAGAGAAGAGCACTTCATCCTGCTCGGGAGTCCTTCTGTGCTTCGTACATCAGAACATCTTGCAGAATTGCACTGAGAAGGTACAAATTTAAATGGAAAGCGACGCTGTATCTCACAGAGACAGAAAGCATTCAGTGGCTGGCAGCATGCAGAAAAAGGCTCTCATTGCAGCTCTGGCTGAAGTCAAGCACCCTTCATTTCAAGCATAGGTGGATTTCTCTCCCTACTCTGCAAGCCCTTCATCATGAGTTATTTCAAACAGTAATATCATCTTTTCAAAAATACCCTCTTGGCTTTTTTTAATCTCAATACATAGCTCTGAGTTCATCTGCAGAACTGAGATCAAGATGTTGCCTGGATATTTTTGTTGTTTTTTTCTGAATGCTTCTCCTAGCACTGGGAACATGCGAAATGCTGGTGTACAGCTGCTGAAGCTGATTCCATTTAGCAGTGCATGCTCGCTGCAGCACAGCACAAAGAAGATTTCCTGGAACAAAATTAGTAGCTTTAGAGATACGAACTGCAAGATGCCAAGTGGAAAATAGCAAAAATTTAGAAGCAAGACCAGCAGATATATTCTGCTGCCTCTTCCCATTGCAACACAGAATTGTGATGTCCTGTATGGTTACAGCACATTCCTTATCTCTATGGGGTCCCTGCTCAGTTAAGGACAGTCCTGCTCCCCTGACACCTCCCAGCCAACACGCAGACACACACAGAGCATTTGGAAGTGTTTCCAGGCTGCCATCTCTGGGAAGCAGTGGGGTGGTACTGATATGACTTCACTACATTAATTTAGCAGAGGTGTGATAGTCAAGCAGCTTGTCTGTTACTAATCAACTCAGACACAGCTTTCAGCAGTTAAGGGGGAGATGAATGCTGCACTGTGGGCTGGATCTGGGCTCTTTCCAGTTGGAGCTGTGGGGTTTAATTTTTGTGAAGGAGAGTGGAGCAGTGTTGTACTCCTAGCAGTGCTCCTATGGGAGGAAGGGCATGGGGCTGCACCCCTCCTGGTGTACCCAGGCTGGTCCCACTGCCCCCTACATCCCAAGGATGCAGACTGCACCCAGCATCTTCTTATCCAGCCCCACCACTTCCAAGTGCTGTCACTCATTCTCTCCCCTACCTGTGACCACGGAAAGTGGGGGCTGGAATTGGATGGTCTTTAAGGTCCCTTCCGATACAAGCCATTCTATGAGGCATCCCAGCCAAATCCTTCCAACTGAAAACTGCAGCTGACTATTCAGCCATGGGGTATTCAGCTGTTAATGTTGTTTATTTAGCAATAGAGTATCATAGTCACAGAAAGCACCATAGGATGCAGTTGCCTAAGGAAATCTTGTGGCTAAAATGACCAGGGGCACTAGGCAGGGCATTGATGCATAAGCTGATGAATTTGTAGCAGCAGAAGAATCAGATTTAGGCAGAGAAACAAACCAGACTGTGCTTCATTATCTGGAGTTATCACCTCCTGCAGGGCCCAGGGAACTCTCTGCTATATGTCCCTGCCTCCCTTCCTTGTGCATGACCCATCATGGAGCAGGTGAGCATCCAACAACCAAGAAATGCTACAGCTCTCAGACATAAGACACACAGGGTCAAAAGCAGCAAACTAAGTTATGGGCAGTGATGGATTTTTCTCATAAGGCAACTTCTAGCAATTATCTTTCTGTTTTCACAGCACTCCCCAGGGTGGCAATGTTTAAGATCCAGCCTGTGCTGCTGAGCAGTGAGCACGCAGATTTCAAAGGAAACAGGTAGGGCAGAGGCAACTCTACTGTCCCTGGATTGCTTCTACTAAAGAAATGTATTACTGGATTGCATGAAAAGCAAAAAGAATTGCTGCTGGAGGGCACGCAGTTTCAACTGGAGCCTGCCACAATCTTTTTGCACGAGCTCAGGAAAGAGGTTGAACATCCCATATGCCTCAGTTCTTTGCTGTCAGCTCAAGTCAGTTGCTCCAGCCCAGACTAACGGTCTGACAAAACCACTTTTTGATGGAAAGCACTGACTTGTCAAAGTGGGAACTACTTCATACCACTGCTGACAATGTGTTCCTCGGTGACAGCTGGTCAGAGCAACCTTGAAAGGTCAGATTATGCTTAGGTGCTCAGCCTGTGGCCTCCCAGCCTGCTTCGTTCAGAGCAAGAATTTGGTTTTCTTTCTCTTCTGATGTGGGAGAGAGCCCACCTGCACCAAGCCAACACCACCTCTTCTTGGACTACCTTTGAAAAGAGATGCCTTTTTGCATTACATATCCCACCGTGCTGTCTTCATATGAACACTGCAGACAAGAATACATGCCTTTACCTCCCTACAACATAAATAAGGGCCCAAGAAATAATGGCAGAGAACAAAGCATGATGAGAACCTAAAGCCACCCCTGAGAAATAGGGTGCAGAGATGCTCACCAGTCATTACCTGTCCCACATCATGGACCACTGTTACAGAAAGTGACCTGCACACAGGTAAGGATGATTTTTTCCCCAGTCCAGCAATTCAGTGGTGGTGAGCAGCTCCTTCAAATGAGGGCTCAAACTGGAAATTCAGACTGTGCGCAGATTTGAAGTGCATACTTTTTTGGCATTTGCATTGCTTTTGGTCATCAGCACCCAAACAGCCCACGGTGTCAGCAGGAAGGAATGCTGAAGAGCCTTTGAATAGTGCTGGGTGCACATCAATAGAGGCAGCAGGATTCTGAGAGGTTGGTGTGACCCTGGGTCAGCATTTTGATAGTCTCAGAAGAGCTCTCTAAAGCCACACTCTTTAGAAGCAGAGATTATTGCTGCTACCGGAGGAGGAATAACACAAGGGAAAGGAAATGAGCATTTGCTCTGCTGAATATTCCATTATCCCCAGTCGCTGCCCGGTGCACCTCCTGTAAGGAACACAGTGCTTCTTCTCCCTATCCAGCCCACAGATTACAAAGTTCAGCCCCATTTTGTGTGGCTCTAATATGAAATCAAAGCACGTATCAGAACAGTTAATCATTAGGATTCAGCCCAGCTCATCCTCCTGCAAAGCCTCTGAGAAGCAATCTACCACATGCAGGAGCCTTTGCTTGTAGGATATGCTAAACTGATGTTCCTACTGTGGCTTCAAAGTGATGATGGCCTTTTGAAGTGAGCTTTAAATGACCTCACTCCAGAGACAATAGCAGTTTAGTTGCAGTCATGGCGCTCAGCAAAGGGCAGCTCACCTTGTGACAGCAGCATGTAGGACTTTACTCATCTAATTCACAAAGATTTCCCATTATTTTTCATTAGCACAGCCCCAGTGTGAGAGCCCATTAAAAAAAACCCACAGACATTTCACAAAAGAGGCATCTACTTCCAGACTTCCCCAGACCTGCTCTATTCAGATTTATGGAAATCACTGAAAAAAAAACATTTGTTTTAAATGTTTTTGTTCGGAATGAAGAGTAAAATAGTTTTACAGGATTGTTCAAAATCTTATTATCCTCATTGTACTTCAGCCTTGTTTGGTATAACTTATATTTTTAAATATGGTGATTCTGTTTCACAATGTTTACATAATTACGGTACATAGACACAGCCCGTGAAAATTATGCCCATCTTCACAGCTGTGCTGCACTGCTTTGTGTTGGCTACATATATATCTACATACAAGCCACACATAGTGATTTCTCACTCTTTTCCAAGCTTTTTTTCCCTTGAAATATGAGATCTTTATGTAAACTACAAATCTCTATTTGCTTCCTATGTCCAAGCTCCTTGCACCTTGTCTTCCCGGTGGTTTATAAGTTACCAGTGTTTCTTTTCATTTCCAACATTTTGATTTCTCATTATCCTTGTCCAATTTCAGAGGTAAAACAACATGCAAAATATACATTACAGGGAAAGAGGTCACAGCTGATTTGTTCTAGGTGTGGTGACTTAAGGGTATGAAAAGGGTGAAGTCTGCAGGGAGAATAAAATTCACATTAGACTAAATGGTTTCCTTTGGGGATTGTAGGGGGAAACAGATAACATGATCTCCCAGAGATATCAATTGGGAACTAAAATGTATGATTTCCTCTACAAAGGTCGTTTATTGAATATCTCAGCGTGCAGCAAAGTTTGATCCTTAGTACAGTGCATGTGTTCCATTACTCAAAAGTAAACAATTCATATTTATTTCATAAATACATTGAGCTGCATTTCCCTGTTCTGATTGCACAGTTCCAGTTCTCAGTGCAAATAAAGATGAGTTTTGATGAGCTGGTAACACTTATTAATATTTCACTTCCCCTTTCCCCACTCTGAGAAATAATCCTTTGGCTTTCCTGATTATGCATGTTTCCAAAATCTGACAGCTCATTTTGAACCCTGACCAAGAGATAATAATAGGAGGAGGACCATTCTCACTCTCTAGGCATGGTGCTTTATGAAATAAGGATCCATGGGATACCACCTACTGCAGTCTTCCATCCCAAACCTTGCTTCTTATCAGAACTTCTGGCTAGAGTACATCACTGAGAAATATTGGCTACAGCTTTAGTCCAGCCTGATCCAGTCCAGCCCTCAGGCACGTGTGTATCCCATCAGGAAGGATTTAGCTACTGACTCAAAATCAAACGTGCATCAATATCCATTGCCCAAGTGTTTCCTCAACTGCATCAGGCCCTCATGAGTATTCAGAACAGTATTAGATACGAAGGTTGGGAGGTTGGAGTTTAATGATCCTTGAGGATCCTTCCGACCCAAGCAATTCTATGATTCTATGGTTCTATGATTCCATGACAGTCAGCATTAAAACTCTGGACAATGAACCCTGGATTCTTAAGATAAGCCTCCTTTGCAGAAGGCAAAATAAAACAGCTTACATTACCCAAATATATGAGTCTAGGTCCTCATGGATCTAATAGCCTTGGAGAAAATATCTAGGTCATGTTAGCTCTACGTGTGTTCACAGAAGTGTTCTTGAAAGCACACCAGGCAGAGAAGTCCAGCACAGGCTGCTGCTTTGTGTGCACACTTTCTTATTTTTATTTTAAGGAAACTGCTCTTTGCTTCTCTCTGCCCATGGTGTTCTCCACTGACACACCACGAATACAGCCACCCTTGGGTAATCTCACTGACTCTGCCACAGATGAGTACAGAGCAGGGAGTCAAAGAAAATCATGAAAGACTAGTAGATGAGGGCTGGCCTGCAAGTCAATCGGCTGAACTTCCCTCATTTGTAAGTGTAATAAGCATCTTCTCATTCTGTAAAACTGAGACTACTCTCAGCACGCACAACATGAGCATGTTCCATCACTAACATGCCATTACCGGACTTAATTCCCAGCTGATCGATGTGGCCTTCAATGTGCCACTATCCCCTAGGTTGTATCCGTGAAGGGTGTCATCTCTGAGGCACCATAAAGCAACCATAAATCAGAGCAGAATCGCCAGCCTTGTGGTTCAAAGATGGTTCTTGCCACAGCGAGGAGAAAAACTCATGTCTGCCGGCATAAGACCACGTGGACTTAACCCAGACACATCTAGTCTGGGCTTGTGATCCATTTTTTCACACAATAACAATTATGGAAGATTGTTGAC
Source organism: Lagopus muta (assembly GCF_023343835.1). Taxonomy (NCBI): domain Eukaryota; kingdom Metazoa; phylum Chordata; class Aves; order Galliformes; family Phasianidae; genus Lagopus; species Lagopus muta. Next base: position 2,893,589 of record NC_064472.1, on the reverse strand, counting down.
AAATGCTTGATACTTTTAAGAATGGGAAAATCAAATGCAGTGAAACTTTGTTGGAAGTTCCCATCTCAAGGTGTGGGTGTGCAATGTATTTTGACTCTCCTCAGAGGAGGTGCTGCACAGCACCTTGTTTGCAAACACATTCATTAGAACGAGGCAAAATAAGGTTAAACTTCAGCCAGAAAAGGATGCTATCGCTATCTAACAGAGCAAGGAACATTACAGAGTGATGTCACATACGTGGCTCTATCCTGTTGTGAATATACAACATCGGAATAGTTTGGCATGAACTAACATCTCATGCATGTCTACATCCCATCATGGCCAATCTTATACTATTTTAGAGTTCTGGTGGCCAAACAGCCAGCTGGAAGTCAGTCCTTCACTCTGAACCTCATCTACAACAGCCATATTGGTTAGACTTGACCAAAATTTGTAAGATCAGCACAAATCGCAATGGCACAGAAATCTGGATTCATTTTCAGGTATTTGTTATCTTCTGTATGGCTTTAAGGACCAAGTGAGTAGAAGTTCCCTTTCATTGCATTTGCTTTTGCACTTCATTGGGTCAGCAGTTCTTACTATGCAGCTACAAGCCATGATTTATGCCCTCCTCCCCCACCAATTGAGCAGGACATTAGACACCCTCAGAGTGATCCAGAAACCACAACATTCAGATAAAAAACATCACCTGTAATCAGTTTTCTGCCAATCCCTTGCATTAAGACTCAGCCACAGCCATACAAACCTGAAGTTTGAAACCTGAGGTTTCATAAAGCCAAGTGAAGCAGCATGAGGCTGAACAATAGCCCTTCCTTGTAATTAATACCTGCAATGTAAATTAATCCAGGCTGCCAGTAGCAGCTGCTGGGTAAATAAGAATCTGTGACACCATCACTGTCAAGGGACCGTGGGTATACGATGCCACGGATGTGAATACAGGAAACAGAGGGCCATTCAGGAAGGAGCACTTAAAATGTAACGTGTTCTCCTTCAGAAATGCATGGCATTCAATGGGGAACTTGACAGGAGTCATTTTATCCAGTTCAACAAATACAGTCACTCAGCTGTCTGTAATCACCCAGTCTTTCTCCTTCCACTGTAACTCTCTTTGGATTTCGAAAAGAACTCCATGTTACTTTTTTGTCCATTTTTTTTTTTCAATTTTATGTTGACAATCTAGGGGGAACATTTTTATTTTTTGGCTTTTTAATAATTCATATTATTATTTAAATTAACCTCTTCAATATTGACAGCACTACAGGGATTCTCTGGTTGGCCTCTACTCCTCAACAAGGCTGAGCCTCCTGGTGACTTGCAGGGTTTGGTCCAAGCACCAGCAGTCCAATTCAGACATGAACTCTCCATAGAACAAAACAGAAACTCAATAGAATATGTCACAACAGTTTTCTCCAGTCTGCATCCCACACAAATCGAATAAAATTTACACATCGCAGCAGTGACCTCTGGCTCAAGGAAGGAAGGTAAATCCTTGTAACAAAGACATGAAAGCTCTCCAGGAGAAGATCAAAAGCTGAAGATGTTGTAGGAGAGAGGGGACACAGAGAAAACTTGTTTGGTTACCACCAAAATATTCCAGACTGAAGAAATAAGGGAAATAGGAGTGAAGAGACGTGGCCAGAAAGTTAAAGAGCACAGCAGTGAATGCTGCTAATAAGAACACAGGCTTAAGAGGGAGCAATCAGTCTTACTCTACAAGAACATAAAATCACCAAACCACATAATTGTTCATTTGCCTAGTAGCCTAGAAAATATGAATACTCAAAGAAAAAATCCAACTGTTAAATTCATTAGAAAGAAAAAAATAAATAAATAAAATAAAATTTAGGGCAAATCACTTGTACGTATGGAGAAAATCACATCACAGTCTCATTTCAGAGACTTTTCTGGACTCAGAAAGAGCCAAATGAATTCAAATGAATTTACGTTTGCAGCTGACGGTTCACCTCAGCAGGCTGGAAATGTTTATCTTTCATTAATTATGGTTCAAGGGGAGCTGCAACCTGAGATAGCAGAGCTATCCCTCTCCTCTTACAGACCCAGACCTGCAGCCTGGATGGCGTCCAGCCCTTCACCCGCGCCCCTGGCCTCAGCCCAGCTCCCTGTGTTTGCATGGCAGCTGCGGAGCTCCTAGGCTGCGGCGATCAAAAGTGGCATTCTCTGACAAAGGTGACAAGAACAGATGTATTTCTGACAAATGCCTGCTCGAATCTCTTCTTTCATACCCTTAAGGCAAGGAGCAATCTTATTCGTACTTTCCTGGACATCCTGGAACAAGGGCTAGCAGCTGATCCATAACTCAAAGCAACTCCTCCAGAAGAGCGTGTGTTTGGGAATGGCTTTTCAGCTGCTGAGCCACAAAGTTGTTCCAGCAAGTTTATGGAAGCAGCACTGATTTTTACCAGCTGAGCGTTTACCCCTCAAATCTGTTCCTGTCGAGAGATAGGTGTTGAGCAGGATGGAGGAAATCACATGCATTCGTTTGAATCAGCTCTCCCAGGCAGGAGCAGTAATAAATTCAGAGAGATTGTTGTTGTCATTTAGAGATCTATTAAGATTGAGTAGTCGACTTCCTTCTCGAGAGAACCTCTCTTTAACTGTGAGTTGCTTTTGACTCATCCATTACCTTCTCCAGGCTCCTCCATCCCCACCCAGTATACCCTGAGCTCTTCATCTTCGTGCACTGAGTGGATAAAAGAGCAATGAAGCACTTCAGTGTGCTCAGTCCCACAGTCACTGGGTGAGTTTTTGGCAGAACATCTCCAGACATTATCTCATTCCCCTGTGGCATTCGCCCTAGAGAGGTCTGCATCTACAAAATGCTACCACATACATTTCTTGTCAGTATGTCTTATTTCTGTATGCTAACTCACATGAAGCCTTTTGCGCTTACATTTCAACACTGAAGCTGCTGTGGATGAACACAACTTAGCAGAGGTAAATCATTTAACAATTCAGGGACAAACAGTGCCACCGTGTATATCAATAAATTAACAAAATTTTCACTTTCTAAAATAAAAGCCAAGTGGTCCTGTTGACAAAGCTAGCGTAAGAATCATAGAATCAGAATGGTTTGGGTAAGAAAGGACCCCAAGGATCATCAAGCTCCAACCCCCTGCCGCAGGCATGGCTGCCAACCTCCACATTTAATACTAGACAGGTTTGGCAGCCCTACTACTAATTCTCAGAAAGATGTGATACTAACAAAAACCCAATTTCCCCCTCATTTCCACTGATTTACACCCCTCTGTTTCCTCAGGCTTGTGTCTAATGGTGGGTGTACTTCATTTTCTACGCCCAGTATTAAGCTCCCGGAAAGACACATTGCACTGGTGAGGTCAGCAGGGAAATAAACTTGGTTGGCTCATTAACACTTGAAGATAAACTGCTGACATCCCACCTGAGGCTGATTTGCTGGCTTCACTTCCATATCTCGATCACCTTCCCACTCATGTTACATGCACTGCACATCACCACATGGCCTACACGCTGATATCAATTTAGGAGCACTTGTCTGGTTTTCAAGCTGCCCTGGCTTTGTTTCAACATCATTAGCTTAAAATCACTCTGAAAAACAGGCATGAGTTCAATATGGATGTCATACACGTTTGGCAAACTGGTGTAGAATTGCAGTGAGAGTGTTGGCTTATTTATGGAAATTTTTGGTGGGTCATCACCAGAGCATGGAAACACTGAACCTCAACTATAGGATTGTAACCACCCTGCTTCTTCTGATAAGACACACCTGTATTGGTTCCACATTCTGGGGCAGGATGCCACCCACCCATCTGCACACATTGAGTCTAATTTAAAGCACGCATCACGGATCCTTCTGCACTCAGCTAACAAGAGGAGCTTCTCCAAACAGTGATGAATCCCACTCTGAGATGTCAAACATAATGCTGGAGGAAGAAATTATGCTCTGGAGGCATCTTCCTATTATTTCCCTCTCCACTGACTAAGAAAAATTTAAATTGTCTTTAAACGCGAGATTACTTATTATATGGCTGAAGTAATCTGAAAGCAACACTGTGCCTTCCAGCACAGCACCAGAAAACATATTTTTTCTGAGAAACACTTACTTTTGGGCACATCCATAGGATTCAGGCTTCCAATGAGGTCCCTGACATACAGCCCATCCCCATCCTCCTTGCTCAGCCAGTTGTTGCAAGGGAAGTAAAAACGGAGGTGAGGTCTGTTCATGTCAGTCACGATGACACGATCCAGGAACCAGCCTGCGTTCAGTCCAGTGTTATCATGCTCAATCCTAGAGGAAGAATAATCTGTCTGAGGGCCTGGATTTGGTATTTTCCTTAAGACTGGGCACTAGTGCTACCATTTTTTGAAATATTTTATAGGCAAGGCTAAAGTACACAAAATGCCTTCTTATACCTTCTTATACTATCCACAGTGTTCTGTAAAACTGATGGGCCTTTACAGATTACTTTTCAAATAACAGCCTTCTATATGTATGCAAGCACAGAGTCACATGTGCACAGGTAAGCTATTATTGGCAAAAAGATGCACCCATAGACACAGCTGCATTCATCACAGTTCATTTAGTAAATACAATCATCCACCTTCTACTGCGTGCCTCAAACACAAGACTCTCCAGTTACTCTGCCTCCCTTCTGATCTCTCCTCTTCCAATCTTGCCAACTTTTTGTACTATTTACTAAATAATTTTTAATTTTATATCTGTCAGATGGTGGTTAAACAAAACCACTGTCACTTTCTTTACACTAATTCAGCAGAAAGGAGCAACAAACCCTTTCTGCTAACTGCAGAAATGCAGTATAACTGCATTGGTACATAACAACCATCCCAGAAGTTTTCATCTGTAGTTGTATGTGACAGGAATAGAGACCTTGGTGGGGAGTATGGATAGTTAATAACTTCGGTGTTTTCACACTTCAGTTCAAATTTCAGGCAGTAGACAATATTTTACCATCCCTTAACTTCAACTTGATGGGAAAGTGCTAAGAAACAATGAATAAAACATGGCAACACCAAAGTCCATACAGCCCATCATTCGATTAGCCCTTTGCAGAGCAGGTTTCCTTGCAGTGGAAATATCATTCAATTACCTTATTTTCTTTATTTGTCCAACATTGTTGGTTTTCACTCGGAACACGTCAGTTTTGCTCCTCTCAAAGGCCGTGCTGCTCCTGCAATACAGACACACCGAGAGCTATGGCAGGAGTACAATCACATTGTCAATCAGCCCACAGTGTCATATCAGGGTGAAGAAGTGTCATTTCTAGCACTGGGCAGACCTACTTTCCAATGTGCTCTTTGCTGTGATGTGCTCCATCTAGCTCTAAAGGCTGACATTTAACAGAACTTTTCCTTCTTGAATTCTAAGCACCTTCTCAGCAGCTGACACCAAAGCTTTACAGGAAATGCAATGCTGGCCCAAGTAGGTGCAAGCTTTGGATCACTGTCCATATTGCCTCCAAGAGTAAAATGTGGCAGTCATTCTCAAACTCATCAGCTAAATCTCCTCTGCAGGTAAGAGCTAGGGAGAGCTGTAAGACTTTCCTGCTGGCAAGTGGCTGTCAGAGCTGAATATAATCTTCGGTGAAAATATTTCAGTGCAGCACCAAGCAGGCAAAAATCGTTGTAAGAGCTCCAATTATTTTTGGTAGTACCTCACCTGTGGTGTTACCAACCCACCCATTGGTGGGCAGCAGAAAAAAAATAACGGGGTGTTTCTAGCTGCTGCCCTTGAGGGTGACACAAACTTCTTGCTGTTCTTTGAAATCCATACTGAGCAGCCCATGATGGCTGAGCAAGATGTACAACTTTGGTGAATCTGAAGCCACATACATCTGTATTAGTTGTTTTATAAGCCCTTGGTACATTTCTCTTCTTTGCTTCCCACGCCAAGAGGTGTGCTTTCCTGCCAGCTGAGGGCCGGCACTGAACAGACCTGCTCTAGTGATGAAGCAAAGGCACTGCACAGCCCAGCCTACCCAGAGCTCAGCCGGAGACAAAAGCATCGGCCTGTCTCATGAGTTTCTTTCCATTCCCATCTCCCACTGCTTCTGCAATAGCTAGAAACCTCTGTTGCAAGTGGAAGGCATTATGAAGCACATAGGTCTGGAGCAGGAGACGGAGACTTCAATTCCCATTTCTGCCTCCGGCCTGTGGTGATGGAACAAGATGTGATGGCCTTGATTTGAGCCAGGGGAGGTTCAGATTGGATGTTGGGAAAAATTAATTCTTATGAAAGTGGTCAGGCACTGGAATAGGAACTGAAATGACTATTCACAAGGGTGAATAGTGATAGGACAAGGGGGAATCTTTTTAAACAAAGACAAGGGAGGTTTAGGTTGGATATTAGGAGGAAGTTTTTCATACAGAGGGTGGTGATGCACTGGCACAGGTTGCCCAAGGAGGCTGTGGATGCCCCATCCCTGGAGGCATTCAAGGCCAGGCTGGATGTGGCTCTGGGCAGCCTGGTCTGCTGGATGGTGACCCTGCACATAGCAGGGGCTTGAAACTAGATGGTCACTGTTGTCCTTTTCAACCTAGGACATTCTATGATTCTATGATAGGCTGCCCCAGGAGGTGGTGGAATCACTGTCCCTGGAGGTGTTCAAGAAAAGGGTAGAAGTCACACTGAGTGACATGGTCTAGAGTGGTCACAGGCATGGGTTGACAGCTGGAGTAGATGATCTTAGTGGTCTTTCCAACATTAATGATATTATGATTCTATGATTGTTGGCCAGCACCTCCGTTCTCTGGAGCTCATATTTTCCACTGTGAATAAAGTTGAGTTGAAGCCCATTCTTGCTCAGAAGATACAGCCGCTCCCACCTGCTCTCCCCAGTGGGATTTCACTCTGCTGCCAAGCATTGCTGCAGGTGATTAAACAGCAAAATGCAGGACTTGTATTAAAAAGAACAAGAAACCGCCGTGCTTCATCAGCATAAAGCTGACAAGCAGCTTGTACTCAGAAAGTTAATGAATATTAATAATCTGAGCAACGGGCTTTGCTTTTGCTCAGCACTCTTCCCCGCATCATTAAAACATCTGCATGTGCCTTTGTGTAAAGGTTATTTTCTGTGTTCTCCTCCTCTTCCACCCTGCTTTTCCAGGAACAGTGCAAGGACCGTCACTGCGACATGGAAGGACTAAAACAGCCAACCTTGCCTTGTAGACAAGAGACGATTAAATCCAGCCCAACCTCCCTCAGCCTGGCTGTCAGAGGGAAAACAGCCAGCAAGAGCAAGGCAATTAGTTTGTCAGGCTCGAGCGCGCATCGTAATGACAGCAGCTTCTCAACAGAGATCGATGCAGCAGTGCCGATGGTGTACAGAGCTGTGGAGATGGCTCAGAAGAATTAAGTGGAACTAATTAGTCCAAAGCTCTCCACATGCCAGTCATGGAGGCTGAGAGTCTATGGAGGGCAGCTGGAGTGCAGCCCCATAGAGCCCACCAAGAAGAGCCAAATTCTGGATGCAGAGCACCAAAAGCACAAATGGGAAGTGTTATAAGGGAAGACCCAACCCTTCCTCTCTGAAGCTTTTCTAGGACTGCAGACAGTGAGAAAGGGAACAGTGAGGGAATATCCTGTAATGAATGGCCATACTGAAGTTTCATCAGAGAAAAAGAGAAAAGATGTTTCAATCAGCTTCAGCATCTCTATTGTTTATGGTCTGCTGTAGTGCTTTACCCAACTACGATGTAAGAAACATCCAAGGAAGTACAACGGGGATTACTCAATGAAATTCCCAGTCTATTTGTTATCTCTCTTTTGGCTGAATGACCACCTGCACGCTGCATTCTCTTCTCACATTGCTGAAAATGTACAAACCAGGATTTAGGGCACTCTGTCCCTTGCTTGGGTAATTTATGGTGCTAAGAAGTACTGGAGCATGCATAGACATGGTGTTTATAAATCTCTGTGTGCATTTCCTCTGTAGGACATTAGTGCCAAGAGAATTTTGCTACCCATTGGTGTGCTGACATTAAGAAACCACCAACTATTTGTCAAGAATAAACTTCACCTCTGACCAGCTGACAGAACTCTTCCCAGAGCTGAGGAACAAAGGAAAAACCTGGATCCTGTTCACATCAGAGGAGCAGAAGAAATAACCACAACTTTTAGCAGTCACAGAGCAACCTGAACTAACAGCTTCAAACGATGGCACTAATGATCATCTGCTTAGCCTTCATGTTCAGCATTTTATCTAATGATGCTCTGTCTGCAAAACCTATGGAGACAGTGAACGCACAGTGCTATCATGGATGCCTGAAGAAATAACACTGTAAAGATCTCCATGGATGATGAAGAACCTCCTCTTGGCAGGATCTCCCTGGGGGTGAGCCTGCTACTGCCACTTTTTAGATTAGATTCTGTGATTGTATTACTTAGCAGCCGTGGCAAGGAGTGGGGGACCAGGGAATGACCTCAGGAGGTCACACAGCCATTCTACAATATGTTTACCTTATTCTTCTATTTATCCCTACACATCCACTATCCTACAGAAAGGGCCCTGCCTGGATGGACTTATGGGCAGCCTTCAAGTCGTCTTTATTCTTAAAGCAGAACTTCAACAGCAGCATCATTAACCTCCTTCTTGGAACAAACAAATACTCCAGAGAGTTTGGACTGCAACTGTTCTGCCAAGACAGTTGTCATGAAGCTGACAACATCAGTCAGCAAATGGCTGGAAACAAAGCATCAGGCAGCACGCATCCAGAAATACTCCAGATGGGAAAGAAACCAGCTGAACAGCACATTGACTGCATACATCCCTGTACTGAGGAAATTATTTATACAAATAACCCAATACAGCAAAGCTGCTTAAGGAAGCACAGAAGAATTAACATGTAGTGGAAGAGCAGTCTCACTTGAAAAGATTTAACTGAACAAGATAAATTTCTATAGAAGAATGTTGACACCCAGGAGCCAAAATCTCATCCCACACCATGAGAGCCTGCCTGAAACTTTACAAAGAGCCACAGGGCACATGAAAATGGACCCTGCCTTATCCAGAAGCACTCACAGGAGAGATTTCAATTGCTCTGAATAGTGGCTCCTTCAGTCTGTGCTGCATAGAGCAGGAATGTTTCAGTATTGGCTTTGCATGATTTGCATAGGGAAAACAGAATAGTATTTTTGAATTTAGACAATTTTAGCTGTACTGCTTGTCTTTGTTACCTACACATCAGCTGTTATTTTCCGTATGCAAGCAGATACTGCCATCTCTGACATCACAAAGCTCTCTCAGCACTTCCCAATATTTCCCAACATATCGATTTGCATCTAGTTCACAAGATCTGGGGGCAAATTTTTCTCTGCTGAAAATTTCTGTCCTGTTCCCCTGGGGAAATATTCTGGAAAATTTTAATGAGAATGAATTTTGACTTTTAAATGCTGAGATTAAAGTATAATGGAAGCACATAGCAGAATGTTAAGTGCTGTGGATTAGTATTAGCATCAGTCTGAGGATGAGTAGATGTATAAGCAGCTTTAACATAGGAAGTGTCCTGTGCCATTCCAAGCATAGCAACTTGTTTCTGCAGAAGTGCTTCAGCTGTTGTGCTAGAAGCCCTCCTCCACTGCTCTCAGGCTTCATAGAAAGCTTGCTTACTAGCCTGGATAGCCCTTTCTATATCAACATCTTAATACTTTCTAACTTACAATTCTTATTATTAAGAGTATTTGTTCATTTGTTCCAAAGATGTTAGACAACAAATTCAGATTTTCTGCAAGTTGGTACAGCTCAACTGCCGTGCTGCTACACCGACTGACATCCTCTGCAGACCACTGTGCCTGAAGACCACCATTTGCTGGCACTGGGAACTGAAAGAGCCCTTTATAAGTGACTCAGGAGCAGGTAGAAGGGATGTCCAATTGAAAGCATTCATTGTGAGGAATAAAAAATTTCTTAGCATAGTTCTCAAATTCAGTGGCACTGCAAGAAGCCAGCTGTCAGCAGATATTTCATCTTTCTTTCAGAGTGCCATAGCTGCAAAACGTTTTATATCTGCACTTGTCATTTATTTACTTTTTCAAAAGGGCAGGGCGAACCATGAGTATATATCGTGGTTGTCACAAACACAAAGGGTAAACCTGACACTGAAAAGCAGGCTCCTTTCACTAACCACAAATAAACTTGCTGCTGAACACTATGAGTGGGATGGCAGCAGCGCCCCTGGCTGAGTTTTGTGATCTTTTCTATTTTACTCAGCCTTGGTGTGGTAGAGAGCACATGAGCGAGGAGAAATAAAACACTATGGAGGATCATTGCTGCTTAGTTGTGTTGGACAGAAGAGAAGAAATAGCTTCAGAGACTGCCATAATGTCACCAAGCAATGAAAGGACAGCTGCCTATGTGTCCAGCCATGCTGGTGGTGGAGCCCATGAGAAGAAACTCACATTTGGCAATGCTTTTAGCCTCTGGCTGAGCTGTAGCTGGTGTAGGACAGAAGGTGAACCAGTCACCAAAGTGCTGCCATCTCCCAGACTGGAGGCAGCAAATACGAAGGTGGTCTAATCCAGTGCCCACAGCCCAAACATTACTTGGCTAAACTTCCTGGCCTAAACCAATGAGTCTTTCTGGGTGGGTTTTGAGTGCTCCCACTTCCAAAGCTGATGCTCAACAGGTCATTATGAAGATTTGTGTCTGTTTTTCACAGTCACATTATTGTTGGCAAATGTTAATAACACATGATATTTCAACAGCATGCCATGTCCTCCATTTATGGTACATGACAAAAAGAGCTGAAATGTCATGTATTTCACTACCAGCACACAACCACAAAAGAAATAAGAAAGGCCTATGCTAACCAGAAGCTGAAGTGGTAGTACCATCTTTAGGCAATGCTTGATATTTTATCTCTCTATCTATACCGGGAAATGGAAATGCCTATAAAATGTCATGCATTTGCAGTCATGTCATAAGTGAACTCATATAAACGTTTAGTTGAAAGATGCATGAGATTCCATCCTTTTGCCATATTCACAAAGCAGCACAATAAATTGGGGGCAATGGACTGTTTCATGCTTCGCTTTGTATTTAGAAGACAAAACTAATCAGCTAAGCAGACGTACCTATGTACAGGCCAGCTTTTCACACAATTTTCTTGATCGCTAATGCTCCAGGCTTTGCTTACAATTGCAGAAATACTGTTGATATTTGGGAAGCCCCCTGGAAAATTACAACTGCAGTTCTGACAGTCTCTCCCTATAGGATCTGTTTCTGGAAGTCAGAAGATTGGCTTCCCGTGCTTCTCACCCTGGCTTACCAAGACCTCAGCCGTCTGCTCTCTGCAGTAGCAGGGACCAAACCTAAAATGCTAATGGAGAGCTGAACAGGGTTATGCTGCTGCTGCAGCAACCTGAAATCCTCCCCACTCATCCTAGGGGAAAGAATGGGCAATAAAGAGCTGTACAGCCATTGGTAAGGTCATGGCTGATTAAGAAATGTCCTGACTTCTCCTCCAAATGGAATGCAGCATTTTTATAATAATTTTGTATTATTATTGTTATTATTTTAAAATATAATGCTTTCATTGCTTTTTCAGCCACAAGCAGAAGAATGTTTTTCCACTTAAATGCTTTTGTATGTAAGTGCTGACCACAAGAAAACTCCCTAAGAGCAGAAACTGTTTGACAGCTCTGCCAAGTACCAGCAGGCAGGTCCGGGTACTGGCAGCTTTTCCCCAAGCAGAGCTGAGGATGATGATGATCCCACACTGGCCACTGACATAAGCTGGACACAGCATCTTTTGCCTCCTATGCCTCATTTCCTTCTCTGTTGCATCAGGGGAAACAGTATTCTGCTCTACAATTTCATGTCTGGATGAAAATCACAGAAGGAATAATCTTGATCATGTATTTAACATATAATCACCAAGTTCTCCTGAGACTGAGGTAAGAAAACTCCTTTGGCTACCTCAGATTTCTGAATTTCAAATATGGCAAACAGGGCTGAAATTTCATGTATTTTCTTTACCATTCCCATATCATTTTCTTTACAGACTCTCATGTTTGAGTTGCTTCACTGGGAAGAGAAGCTCTTTTGAGGTTAAATTTAAAATAGTTGCAGGTACCTCTTGTCGGTGCTGTAGAAATGGAGAAAATGTGAAGTTACCGTGTGACATTAGCACAGGATTCATAATTTTTGATGCACATTTTCAAGAAAATCAGAACAAAAAGAACACAGAAAAACAGAGACATACAGCCCAGACCCCATGGGAAAGGGATCCCTGCTTTCTCTTACTGCAGCTGTCCAGCTAAGGGGAAATTAGTGCATGCAGATCTGATACTTTATTAAAGTTACTCTGCTTTCATGGAGCATGGGCACCTGTTGACCTAATGTAGGAACTGAGAAACTCCATCCAGAGGATGGCATCGGTAATGGCTTGAGAAAAACAAAATGGTGCAATCACAGGTGTGCAAACATGCACAGAGCAGACAGAGCGAAAGCAGCCTTGTTTAGCAAACAGCTTAACTTCTTCCATTTATGCTTGTCTTAGATTTCCTGCAGCTGGGCGTGGGTGGATATCCATCAGCCTTACTTCAGACCCACCACATTACTCTTCAGAATCCTTAAAGGACACTTATCTCTCTGTACCTGATTTCACACTGAGACTTCAGTGGGATTTAGGCATGTGAATTTGGCCCATCGTGCCCACTCTGAAGATGTGGTGAATATTCTCAGCTCAGAAATTTGGAGGTCCTAATTTAAGCCTTAAGAAAAGCAAGTATCCCCACACCTTGCAAGTGTGAAACTTGCATAATAAGGATCTGAACATGCATTTCCACCTACAGAAGGGAATGCAGGTTTGCAAGGAATTTGTAAAGGAAGTATTCAACAGCAAAAAAATTCAAATTTCCTCAGTGGTCCCAAAATACCTTTCAAAGTTATTCCCTCTGCATCCTTCAGCATAGTATTATCTTTTGTCAAAATGCAATAAAAGTTACTGAAGAACAAGCCTCTCGGATACACATTTCCTCCCAGATACTCACTTGCTCGTGAGATGAGTCTTGGGAGTGATCCCAAATTCTCCAAAAAGAGTAACAAAAACATTGGCATCAGTCCCAGCTCCCCGGACATCTCCTGTAACTGTCACCACCTCATAAACTGTGGAAAGAGAAGAGAAAGATTAGGACAATGGGAGAAGTTCCTTGCCCTATACGTTACAGATCCAAGTAGTTCCTCAAACGTCAGCTGAATCATAAATCCCAGAGATGGATCACATTGACTGGTGGAGAAAAATGGGTAGATGGGTGGATGAATTAGAACAGATTTTGCTGAAAATCAAACATACTACTTACCACAGAATCACAGAATCATAGAATAATAGAGTGGTTTGGGTTGGAAGGGACCTTTAAGATCACTTGGTCCCTAGCTGTATGCAGGGACTCCTCCCTCTATACCAGGTTGCTCACAGCCCCATCTAGCTTGGCCTTCCAGGGATGGGACATCCACAGCTTCCCTGGACAACCTGTTCCAGTGACTCACCACACTCATGATTAAGAATTTCTTCTTGATATCTGGTCTAAATCTACCTTTTCCCAGTTCAAAGCCATTTTTCCTTGTCCAGTTGCTACCTACCCTTATAAAAAGTCCCTCCCCAGCTTTCCTGTAGGCTCCCTTCAGGTATTGGCCTTGGTGAAGCCATGTTGGTTACCATCTATCACCTCATCTTTATTTTCCACGTGCCTTATTAGAGACTTCAGGAGGATCTGCCTATGACCTTGCCAAGCACAGAGTGAGACTGGCTGGCCTGTAGTTCCCTACTTCTTTTTTTCCCTTCTTGAAACTTGCGGTTATGTTTCCCCTTATCCAATCAGTGGGAACTTCACTAGTCTGCCATGACCTTTCAAATACAACGGCTAGCTTTTTGGCAACTTCATCCACATCTACTTAGCTATAGATGTCTCTATTCTTTACAGGAAAGTTGGACTAGATGTCCTTTAATAGTCCTTCCCAACTTAAACAACTGTATGATTCTATGATTCTGCCTCTCCTCCCCTGCTGTACTGCATGTGCAAGTATTACATATAACAAAGGCATTTATGTGTTGAGTAAAGCTGTTGAGTCATTTTTCATTTATGCACACATGAAGACAATGCACACTTCCCTATTTGTGCTGGTAATATATTTGTACGAAGATAAGGAGTCACTACAGCTAGAAAGTTTGCTTTTCAGATGTTCTGGTGACTTTACCAAAGAGCAAGTGGTAAATCACAGTGAGGATAAAGAGGAAATTGCTTAAATTAGAGTATCAAAGCAATGTCAATTTACCTGTCTGAGCAGTAGATTGACTGGTGACTTTATTACCCCACATCAATATCTTCTTGGGATAAGCACAAGTAGAAAAGAGACTTCTGCTCAAGTGGGGAAAGGCATAGCAAGGTCCAATGGCCAAAAGGTTAAAACCTTAAAATTACAGGCAGACATGCATTTTCTTAAGCAGGATGATATGATGAATGAAGCTGGAACAAGACCCAAGGTTTGTCAACAGGTTACCTTTCTGAAGGGCACGTCTTGGTTGGCTCAGTGCAGAACAGGCAGCATGAAAATACAAAATCCTGCCTACAGCCAGACCAAGAATCCTGATGGTCATTTTTGACTTTGAACCACATAATAGTCATCAGCTAGTGCCACAACATCAGGTTCAGACATACAGGCTGAAGGCTAAAGTTTTCAGCATTTCATCTTGCACAGTGTGACTATGGAGTATATGATTTCCCAGATCGAACGCTGTAAAAATGTCCTTCTCCATGGATGCAATAGAATTACGTGTTTTGTTAGGGGCCATTTTTTCCTCACTACATTAGACATGTATTCAGAAGAAACAGAAACAAACAACAAAAACACTGGATATCGCAGACTTTGAGCATCACATTTTTTCCCCAGTAGCACTCTTTCCTCAAGGGAAATTAAATCACCATTCTAACTGAAAAGCTTGGAGACAGAGTGCTAGAGCAAAACTGCGGCCATTCATGTACAACTGATTGGAAACAACTCCTCATTTCCAAGGGCTCTGTTGCATAGAAAGGGAACAAAATACCACAGTATTTTCCTAACTTCTCCTTTCCATGAATACAAATAGGACAGAAGGGAGACAGTATCATAATAAGTGCAGTAAGTTATGATCTATGCTCAGCTAAATTTTAAGAATACCTTGGCTGGCATATTTTATTGATGGGCTCAAAAGAAGAGGAGATTTTTTCAAAGCTGTGCAAAAATGAACACGATATACACAGTTTACACATGAGTAATATGTACAAAAAATGTTTTCATTCCTCTTGTCAGCATTCATACATATTAATGGGCATTGCTTGGCACAGCACAGAAAGACAGCGTAGTTGCTATGATCCACACAGAGCTGAGGAGGCTAAAGGGAGGCCTCATGGCAGCCTACAACCCCTCATGGCACTACAGCTCCTCATAGCCCTACAGCCCCTCATGGCCTTGTAGCTTCCTCATGGTGGCCTGCAGCTCCCCACTGTAGAAGTCACAACTGCAAGAAACCTCAAGCCATGATCATGCACAGATTCGCACATTAGGTTCACAACCTCACGTTCAGCATCTATGCACCAGCACAAACAGGCAGCAGGTGGATGAGCAGCTCGTGCTGGGAACAGGTCTGAGTGTGGAGGACAGATGTGCTGCAGCCCAAGTAGCACACATTGTTGCTGAGCATATGTTGTAGTTAGCACCAATTTAATTAACTGTGCACAGAGGAACAAAGCAGGGGTTGTGCTGGTGACACTAGCATGTCACCACACATCAGAAGTGCCATGGTGCATGCCTGGAAAGGGAAAGGAGCTTTGCCAACTCCCCTCTATCACTACAACTGTGCTGCCAGCTGTGCAGACAAATTATGCCACTGCTTTACTGTGATGTGATGGGAGCAAAGCACAGGAATTCCTCTGGGGGAAGACAACAAAAGTTTAATGCTACTATTGATGCTAGGTCTTACTAAGAAGTGGAGCTGGGATATGCAGCTTGTTTAGCTGCTTCCTTCAAAGGATAGGAGAGCTTGAAAGCTCAGCAGCCTGTAAGCAGGATCATTTATTTCCTTTGCATTTCTTTTATTTTTGATAAGCCACTGACAGCTGATGGGTGTGATCCTGATCAGAAGCATCTCTGCAGCTGGAGGACCCACACAACAGGCAGAAGAGGGATAACATTTTGTACAGCCCCATTTTATACAGATGGGGACAGCATCTGTTGCATAAGGCAAGAGCTGTAGACCAATGGTGTTTTTTGACTCCCTGAGGGTTTTGCTCATGAATAATTGCATGTTCTGGCTTTGTGATAACATGCCCAACCTCAGCAAACCCCAGGTGTAAACATCTTGTACTTTTAGGGCAATAAAAATGAATTAGCTGGAAAGCTTGAAATCAGATTTCTGTGGAAATCACACTTCTAACCAAGGGCGAAATCTGGGCCAGAAATATCATTTTTACCTCTTCAGTCCACCAGCTGCAAGGGAAAGATTAAGAAAGGGCAGAAGTTAAACATCCTTAGTACTGTATCTGTTTCATCAGAAAAGCTAGCCTTCTTCCCACCAAGTCCCTTGCTTTCTTTTTGGGTGCCACTGCAGGACTTCCAAGTTCCTCCTCCATTTTTAGCTTCCATTTTCCACATTCCTCTCTCCCATTGAGTAGGTCTGAATTCACTGCTGCTGTGGCTCTGTGGTTATCCTCAGGAATGCAAGCTGTTTTCACTTTAAAGGTTTGCCTCTATGGTGCAAAACTGCCAGCCCCTAAAACCCTCCACCAATGTTTGCCTAAACTCCCCAGAACTTTCCAACTTGTCTTTAATAGGGTCACTGTCTAAATAAGTTTGGACCACCTGTTGATTCATTCTTCCTATTCACTACCTGAGCAGTCCCCCATGGAATGCATGCTTGTTAATGAGGAAAGTTTTTAAAAAGTACCAAAACCAATAATCCATTTGTTGTTACAAAATAGGTTAAAAAAAAAACTGCAAAGAACTGAAGTACAAAGTTTGCTCTTTTCCCACTATTTGACACTGATGCCCACTGACAGTTCAGGATGTCTCTTGGGACTGTTGCTTGGCCAAACAGCTAATGAGAAATTATAGCAAAGCATTTCAGATGGGAACAAGGTTTTGGTGTATCACTCCAAATTTGGCTGTATCCTGCTATTTAGACTTCTGCTTGACAGAAGCAATCACTGAATGCAAATACAGAGCATCCATAGGGATTTTGTGGTTACTCCTGGAGTTTCCAAGTACATTCACAAAATCTTCCTCCTCCACTTCTAAGGTATGGGATGTCAGTACTAAGGACTTTGCTTCTGGCTGTCTAACAGAGGTGTAACGAGGAACCACTGATCTTCTCAAGGAATTCTGTTCTTGAAGAGGAGTATAGGAGGGCCAGCTCAACCACACTGGCATGTCCTCCATAAAGCAATAGAGGCAACAGTGCTAAACAGACACCACAGTGCTTTACCAGGTGCAAACCTCAAGAGTTTCTGGTTTTCCCCCCTCAGTCAGCAGGATTTTAAACATGAACTTTCTTCACAGATTCACAAGAACTTTCTGCTTTAAAAACACGGAGCAAAACACTCCTCATACCTATCCATGCTCATCTTACACATCAAGATCTACTTTGTCAGAAATGTCTCACTCTCTCCACAGATAGAAAAGTTTGCATCCACCGTACTCCCATTATTCTCTTGGTCAAACACAATATGCAGACAATGATATTCCCTGTCACCTCGTCAAACATCAACACTGGTCAACCACCTCCCTCATAATACGGACACAATTTCCCAAACACCCTTATCTCTTCCCCCAAGCTGCCAGTTCAGTAGGCCATAACTGAGTGTTAAGATGCTCCTATCTATCTGTGCTGTTGCTTGATGTTGCTCCTACCAGTGTTGGCTGAATCTATCACACAACATGAGCTGAGACCATCACAAAACAAAAGGCAGAGTACTGTGTCCCAGTTTGAACACAGGATACTGCTCACAGGAGGACACTTGCATGTTGGTGCTTTTAACTGTCGAACCACCTCACACTTAAGATCAGTGTAAGTATTTTGAGTGGCAGGACGTGGCCAAGTTACAGTAATCTATAGCATTTTGTATGGGAGTGGTTGATTTTCAGGCCAGTCTCCAAACCTTACTTCTCTTCCAACAGGCTAGGCAAAGACAATATAAAGCTTTTATTATAGCTGCTGATTCCAAATATTATCTCAATCAAATGGAATTTGGTTCACTTATCTCATCTGGTAGATACTGAACCCCCAGCTGACTGCCCTCTTCGGCTCTCTGGCATTAAGTCTTCAGAAACTGGTAAAAGTTTCAGCAAGCTTAGCAGAACTGATTTGCTATGGACTGCAAACCCATTAACTGCTTTTCATGGGCACACTCAAGGGTAAAAATGGAAATAATCGACACTGGATTTTTCTGAAAGTAAGCATTCAAACCCAGTCATTTCAAGCACAAGATACAGACAGCATAAAATCAGTATCGGGTTACGCTGCAGTGTTACTGGAAGAACTTACATCTGCTTCCCCGTCTTGCAGAAAGAGCTTATGCTATTCACTTGTCCATTCAACAGCCAGAATAGAAAAACACATGTTTCAAAATGGTTGCTAAAATTGCTGGAAAGCTTGGCAAGCAGAGATTGAGATCCTCTAGCAAGGAAGCAGAGATCCCTGCAATCGATAAGGACAGAATTTCTTAAGGGCAGAATAGTGCTTTCACTCTGATTCTCACAACTGCTAAGTACCAATGATGGCAGTGACTGCAAATCCCCTTGGGTTGCATTCTTTACACAGGGAGCATTGAGAACTGAGGTGAATGGTGCCCCACCTTTGTCCAGCAAGAGGAGTGCTGAAAACAAAAATTAAAATAAAAGGTAAGGGTTATGTCACAAAAATGACTGAACACATGGAATAAGAGAGCAAAGACTGGGAAGAGTCTAAGAGTTTAGGTAAGGAAGATGGAAAGCAGAACTGAAGACAAGCCATGCTATAAGCATGGGCAAAGAAGTAGAGGATACAAATAGTCTAGGGTAACTGCATACACAAATTACAGAATCAGAAGGGTTCTCAAGAGTCCCTTGACATCTGTACAAAATACTTGGAAGTTTTTAACATCTGTGCTGGCCGTTGCAGGTTGGGGTTGCCTTCTTTGCACATGGACACACTAGTTAATATCCTTGTGGTCTCAACAAGGGACATTCCTTCACCCAGCTTGAAGATGAACCTCTGAAGCCGGCTCATTCGATTTTATCACACCACAGCAATAATCTCATCACAAACAAAATGAGTCAAATTCTTCTCTCATTCTCTCCAGGGCAAATCCTGACTGGCTTCATTGACACGAACACAATGACTTTGGGTTCATACTGGCAAAAATGTGAACAGATTTAGGCCTCACACACTATGAGAGTGCTTGCTTATAAAAGCTCCAGCAAAAGCAGCTTTTGAGTCTGGCATGGGTGCCAAATTAATTATTCAAAGCAAAAGATGGGAATTATTTCCATGACTATTTCAACCAGTTGCATACTGTTATCCATTTTTCCCATTCAGAGATTATATAGAGAATTGTGAAATTAATAGCATCTTGCATTTCAAGGCACTTCATGTCCACGAATCAGTGAAGTTTCCTGCAAGCTTACCACTAGCATAAACAGCATTACTTTCAGCACTGTAACATCACTTTCCTCTTAGAATTTAAATCCAGAGCTGAGTGCTGTCCCACCAGTTCCCACAGGCAGAGGAGCTGTAGTTTGGAGCTTGTTATGCTTCATCAGCTATTGCAAAATCAACGTTTCATTCTCCTTCACTGTAGGAAGCCAGACTTGATTCATCTGGTGCTCCAGCTATCACTTAAAAGTGTTTTTGCTTTCCTACCTTCAGAAAAACACTTCTCCGTTCTTTGCTGGAACAGCAAAATAGAATTAGCTCAGCGATCAACATCTTTGTTATTCAAGTTTAAATTGTGCTGGAGGAAAACACTGTGCCTCAGGGGAGAGAAACATGTGAGAGAAAAACCCGTAGTCTCCTTCATTATCTTTGGAGGCAGGGAGGGCTGGCCAAGACATGAGGTTTCTCTGAACCATGACTGAGGACAGCAGTGGAAAATAATGCAGCCTAGATAAAACATGATGTGGATTTTACCTGTAAAGCAAAGTTTGCAGCAGAGAACTGCATCTGCAGAGTGCATCGGAGGCATTTCTCCACCACTTGTCCCTTTTCTTCAGGACCAGATCCTGACTACAGCCCCGACTTTCTTCTTGCTGTCCAGGCAGCAGGACAAATGAGACCAAGAAGAAGTGCTCTCCTCACTGCCAGCTCTGCTCCCCAGTACTCTGAACACAGCAGGAAGGGTAATTTCACAAGAGATCCCTTTTACTGTCTCCCTTTGCCCAGAGGCACTGGAGCTGCACCTTCCAGCTGGTGTTGATGCTTCGAAAAAGGAGGGGCTGGAACCTGCCAGCAGCTTGTAAATACAAGCAGGATGTGTTACCTATATTTACAGGCACATTGTTAGGTGTCATTATGAATTAATCATAATACTTTGACTTAATCGTTCATGAAAGACAGTTGGTACTCTCCAAGCAGCATTTTAAAAAAATATTTAAAAAAAAAAAAAAATTGAGCTCAAATTGGTAAAATGATGGCTTTCCCACCACTGAATCACCACTTTGTGATATCTGCACAGTGAGACTTGCAATGCACATGAATCCATCAGCAAAACCCACTGTTAATTTTCATGCTCTTATTAAGTATTACCACAGAGTGGCTGGTAACGCTCAGACAGATGAACAACCCCACATGGGGCTGCATAGGGACTCATCACATCTGGAATGAAATTTAGTTTCATGGTTCCCTCTGGTTCCCTTTCTGCTTAGAGCCTTATACCACAATTTTCTGCTTGGGTTTCCCATCTGGATGGGGACAATTCTGCCTTTTTAATAGCAGAGTGTTCAGATCATAGTCCAAGTGCCCAGGGAAAGGATGAAAAGGCTGATGGGACATGAGGGTTGGAGGGTTGCATCTAGACTTGTATACATCAGTCTATGTACATTGGCTTCCCACTGACATTTTGCTCAGCTTCTCTTCAGCAAGTCCTCTCCAGTAATGTCCAAAAAGTCAAATATTCCACCTAAACAGCACCCACAGATAATGAAGGTTTTGAAAGTGAACTTGCCACATTGTTGACATTTCAATATTTCGGGGAGAGGAGAGCAGCATTGCTTGCAAGCCTCAGCCCTGGTGCTGGTGGTTTTACAGGCACCAGCTGGCACATCAGCTGCATGGGGCACCTGGCACCCACAGCTGCTCCTCAGTGCTGTTTTGGGGCTGTCAGCTGGGCAAAGCCATCCCCATGCATTGTACGCATGTAACAAGGGTGGGTTCTGCATATGCTTGGGGCTGTTCTTGTGCTGGGGAACAAGTGCCAATGCTCCTAACACTTCACAGATGAGAATATTAGGGGTAGTTTGATATTGGTTTGTTTGTCACACAAGCTGATAGTTCCTGGGGGTACTCATCCAATAAACTTTACAATGATCTAAACTTTTTGCAATCCATACTTCATGCCATCATTTGTAACTGTGGAAAACACTGAGATGCAAACAAGTGCAGCCTTGAAGATGGGTGAAATATCACCTCCTCCCACTGGCAAGCTTGGCATGTTCCACTGGATCACCAGCCATCAGCTGCCACCAGTACTACATTCTCCTGAGTGTGCTTTGCACCTAAAACCAAAACTCATTTTAGCAATGAGGAGAAGAAAGTGTTTTCCAGCAAGAAGGAAAGTCTCTCTTCGAAGGAAGATTCCTATTTGGAGTATTAATCAAAGCCTAAGAAGGCCTCATTTTGGGAAGATCAGTGGGTGCAGGCATAGATGAGAAGATTCTGCAGCTGCTGATCCTCTGTCACAGAGGAATGTGATACATCTCTAGTTCTGAATGTAGCACAGGGAGAGCCAGACATCATACAGCACTTGCTCACCTCCTCCCTTCTGCTCCTAAATTAAAGAGAACTCAGCAATAAGCTCTGTGTGTCCTGAATGCTTTCCCTATGTAACCCTTCACTGCTGTCACCAAAGGAGCAGAATGTGATGGATATAGCACAGTGAAATGGATGGTGCACAGCAGGAGAGATGACGAGCAGCTCGTGCATCTACTCACAAATCAACACTGGCCATTCTCCTTCCCAACACAATTTCAGACACTGTGCTGAGCAAAATACACATTTCTAGATGGTGACTGGCATGACAGGTCTAAATGCAAAGCTTCCAAGAGATGAGGAAAGCCTTCTATAGAGTTTGCTGCTCTACAGGGGTGACACGCAGTCCTTAAATTCAGCTGGGAGAAACAAACAGGGAAAAAAGAGGTAAACAATACAGAAAAAGAAAAAATTATCAACAGTAAGTCCCAGACTAGAGTGTTCAGTGACAACTCTGCAAACAGAGAAACCCCAAGAGGATCTGAGCCAGCAACACTTGACACTGGGCCAGCACAGGAGAGCTGCAGCTGAAGATGGAAAGTAGAAGAAACTTGGCAAATTCTTAATAGTCATAGTTTACAGTAGGAACACAAGAAAGGACAAGAGATGCAGTTTGCTTGAAAATGCCTGCTGTCTGCTATGATTTCCACACTGACAACCAGCCACTTTATATCTTTTGTGCTTTCCTGTCTCCAGGAGCTGGATTCCCCTTGTTCCTCAGTCATCAGTTGGTTGTGACAAAGGCAGAGGGAATCCCTTCTCCCACTTGCTAATGCAGTAAGATAAAGGGGACATCAGATGACACAGACACCATCAGCTCCCTACTTATAAAACATTTACACCTCCCTTCTTCTTAGAACAAAAGGAATCATGGTTCAAGGACTGAAATTCATCTCTACTGAATATTCACCAGTATCAAAGGCAGCCAAAATCTCCAGTGCTTTAGAGAAGCGTTTGCAGTGGTTACACATTTCTCAGGAGCTGACCAACATTGGTTCCTTCAGTCCTTTGGAAGAAAAACGGTGGTGACCTCTAGGACCAAGTCAGGAAAAAGCTGAAACTTACTTTGATTAAAAATGCAAAATCAGCAGCAGTGTGCTTGGCAAAGCGAATATAGCCTCAAGAAGAGAACACAGCAGCTGGTGTCTCCTAGGGTTATTAAAGTTGGAGGAGATCTCCAAGATCCCCAAGCCCAACCCCAACCTACTCCACTATGTCCCAACCTACTGTCCATGTTCCCAAATGCCACATCTCCATCGTTCCTGAACACCTCCAGGGACAAAGACCCCACCACCTCCATGGGCAGTCTGTGCCAAAGCATCACTGCTCTTTCTGAGAATAAATCATCCCTAGTATCCAACCTGAAACCTGAGCGTGCTCATAAACTTTTGGGTTTTGTGGCCTAATATCGGGTTTTCACTGATGGAAAACTTGAGCAGTTCATTGTTAGCCTGTATCCTTCCCAACGTTTTTCTCCCCTCTCTGCCCTCTACTTCTTCTCTCTTGTATATGTGCACTCATTTCCAGAAATTTCTGGAAAATGAAGGGGTAAGATCCAGCCACAGCTGAAGGAGTCCTGATTAAGGTAACAACCACTGATTAACTGCTGGGACTTTGTCCACATGAAAAGCTTCTCGGGATCCCTGAGGCTGTTACGATAATAAATGTTGCAGGTTATGACTTTTTAATTTCTGATGGAGCCTGTGAGAACCCAGTCCCTGTCTGGCTCCTTTTTCAATGTTTTCAACCACAAGCTATTATCTTCCCAGCAGAAATTGTTGACAGACAAGAAAGAAGACCATGGAGAAATTGTTACAAATAATTTGCTGGAACTTCTCTTTTCGCTGAGTTCGAGCTGTTCTTCCTCTGCTATAAAAAGAATATGAAATAAAATAATGGTATGAGGAGAGAACGTCTCTTCCCCCAAAGAGCAATCACTAATGAGGCAAGTTAGGTGTACGGCCTGAACAGCCATTGGAGCAGTTGTTTCATTTTTCTCTTCCCAGAACAGCCATACGGCACACTATGGAAATCATCAGTTTAAGTTAACCTATAACCACACCACTGATGTGAGGTACACTCAGTTCTTTGAGTTACCGTGTACAAGATTTATTATTACACTAATTAACCAACAGGGAAACCCATCTAAGAAGTTAAGCATCTTGCCCCAGGCGCACCAAGATCCAGTTGGATGGGGAATGGGCAGTCAGTGTCACCCACAGCAGCCCATTACCCCTTTGCTGCCCACCCCTGATCAGGAGATGACCCTGCTGTGCTCTGGAGCACCATGGTGCTCCCTGCCCAGGGCTTTCCCCAATTACAGAGCTATACCATGGCTCATTATTCTCGCCTTGCTCATTCCTTGCTTCTCGACCCCAGAACAGCAGGTTTGCTGTAGGAGGATTACTAGCTGCCATCCTGTAGATAGAAAGCTCAAATGCAGCCTTTTTCCAGGAGTTATCTACACACAGCCTGGGTGATGAATGCAACTTTTTTCCAGACCACGATCTTCAAACCAAATGGAGCATATCACCTAATCCCTAATTCGCTGCACGACTCACCATACATTGGCATAAAGTACTCGGAGCACATGGGCTAATTATTGTACAGGCACAATATTCAGGTTTAGATGTGATTAGCAGTAACTCTCCACCTTACTTGGCTACTCACAACAGCCAGAGGGACCGTGTGCTGATCTCTTGCTGCTACATCAATCCTAAGCACTCCACTGCCTACCCAGCCTGGTTGCTGGGATTTCCAGCACTCTCCTACTGCAAATGCATGAGCAGGAGCATGTGCCTTGTCCATGTACCCTGCTTAAAAAGGGGAGTCTGACTGCTGATCCAGCTTCCCAGTAGCACCACAATACGAATAATATCAATTAGGAGATTGTAATTACAGCAGTACCATGCACACAGCAAAGCGACTTCATAAACTGGAGAGGCACAATCTGTCAGCATCATCTCACATGGTAAAAATTCTCATTCAATTAGAAATATTCCCGACAAAGGAAGCCTGCACTCCCAGGAAGGGCCCCACGGTTGATATCTGAAGCGCACAAGGGGGAAATGGGAAACGATGGTGCTGACCTTTCTTTTTGTTGTACTCATCCTCTGTTGCATTGGAGGAGTCCGAATGATAGTCACGAAGCTCCTGTTCATACAGCTCGAGGAAATTGTCCTCTTTCTTTCCTTTCTTGGACTTGTCACCTTTCTTTTTCTTCTTTTCTTTGCTCTTTTTGCCTTTTTTCTTCTTCTTCTTTCTGCGCTCATAGTCATCCTCCTCCTCACTGCTGTACTCTTTTCTCTTGGCTTTTTTCTTCTTCTTTTTCTTCTTCTTCACTTCCCCATCATCTTCTGAGTCCTCGGACTTTGATTTCTTTTTGCTCTTTTTCTTCTGGCTTTCATCTTCCCCATCTTCTTCTACTGCCTCCTCAACTACATCTTCCACCACCTCCTCGTTCTCCTCCTCCTCTTCCTCCTCGTCTTCCCCCTCTTCTTCTGCCTTATTCTTTTTGGTCTCTTTCATGGCATTGTTTTTCACTCCTGCACTTTAAACAATGCACCAGGATTCCCACAACCCAAATTTTGCCACCTCTCCTGGTGACTTTACCTATTACAAAAGTCCTTAAAACTCCTTCCTCTGCCTGGGGATGGGCTGCTCTCGTTTCAGCGTCCTTTCTCCTCCACGTCTCACTGTCTGTCCATCTGTCCTGGAGTCCTTCCCAACCCAACAGCTCGCCTCCCGACTTCTGCCTTCCTTCACCTCCTCAATTGAGGCACTTTCCCCTTCCTTCCCTTCTGTCTCTCTCTGTATTTGGATTTTCTCCTTTTTTTGCTATTACGATTTATTCATTGGGCTGAGCTGAGACCATTCTCCTGTTTTCAGTGTTGCTCAAGGTCAGCTGACAGTCTGACTCTATCGTATCAGTACGTTCTATTCACAGTTGTTGCCCTTTGGAAAATGGGTTGGATGAGGACACATGGTCCAGTTTGCTTCTCCTCTCCATATGCCAGCAAGAACAAAAGCAATCCTCCTCCTCCCAACCTGTAGCAGCTTCAGAACCCTCATGAAAATTTACTCAAGGTTGTCATGTGATTATGAGGCAGATGGGCAGGTGAAAAAGGAGACCCATCGAGCAACTATACCGCACTGGTCTGCATTTCATCTCCATTATTCATAGTGTCAGGATCGCCTTACTGACAATGGAGGTCTCAACTTTACATGGATTTTCTGTGACCAGAAATCATGAACATCTCCAGGATCTCTATGAAGGTCAGGAGACCTCCATAGCATCAGCAACTCATTCCTGCATCCATCTGCCAGAAATCAAGCCAAATGAAAAATCAGCATTCAATAAAATAAATACAACAAATAAATACAACACATAGAAGAAGAAAATGCTGCATAGCTTTTGCATAAGTTGTCCATAAAATGGCCCCTTTTTGCAAAACAAAGAGGTTTGTACACAAAAAAAAAAACACAAAACAAATCTCAGGTTTGTAAGTGAACAAAAGCACAAGCTTAGGAATCTGGCATTTCTCAAATGCAAAGACTGAGGTGAGAGAGATGAGAAAAGGAAAAATGAATGATGCAACGTGATGTTGTGGATTGTCCATCCCTGAAGACACCCCTGTTGACTGCACAGAGTTGGAACGGATGGCCATTAAGAGTCCCTTCCAACTCAAATGATTCTATGATGGCTGGAAAGACATTGGAGCACAATTCATCCCATGAGGACATCAGCATCAAGCTCACCCAACATCCAGTGCACACAGAAGGGGTTGGTGTGCAGCTCCAGCTGCTTTTTCTTTCAGAGCAGGGAAGGGAAGGACCAACACAAGACCAAGTCAATCTCAGCTGCAGTCAGGACCAGGAACCTGACAGCAAAAGAGGATTTAAAAAAAAAAAAAAAAAAAAAAAAAAAAGCCCACAGGAAAAACAAGGTTCCTCAAATGGTGAATTAAATGTTATGTGCTGGGTGGTTTGCAGCCCAGACTGACAGCTTGTTAAGTACTACATGGTGTATCAGAGGGTTTAGCCATGCTAAGCCTCTAATACATTAGCTTTGAAAGTCCTCTTAGACCAATATTGGGGTTTCCATCTGCCAGCTTTGAAGGAGGAACAGCATCAAGGCTGGATTGATGGAAAGGAAAAGCTGTTTTAATGGTAGGATGTGCAACATGAGTGACCAGGCAGTGGCAGAAACTGCCCAGAGAAGTGGAGTTCTCATCCCTGGCGGTGTTCATGAACCATGGGGATGTGGCACATGGGGACATGGGCAGTGGGCATGGTGGGGTAGGTTGGGCTTGGGGGATCTTGGAGGTCTCTTCCAACCTTAATGATTCTATGAGTAGGACAGCAGCAGCATGGCTCCAGTCAAGATCTGATGGAGCATTGGCCCAGGGGGCAACAGTCAGTCCCTCCTCTCATCAGGTATCAATTTGCAGCAATTTAAAGTGAACAATAATTTTTAAAAATGCACCTCATCTGTCATGGCCTCTGTTACTGAATGGAAATGTTACCATTAAAAATGATAAAGCAAATTATTCAGGGACGGCTTCCAAGTAGGTTAAGCACAGGTTTGAGATGAAACAGAAGTATGGCTTTTCCAAGATCTGAAAATCACATCAAGAAGGGGAAAGAAAAAAAAAAAGCACGTCCTTCCTAAAAAGATAACCTTCTCTTGCTGAAATCCTGGGACCTATTCCTGGACCTGTGTTATCTGGAAAGCAGTGGGAAAGCACACAGAGCTCCTGTTCAGGGTGCTTCTGATATATGCACGTGATTGATGGCGCAGTGGAGAACAGAGGGATGCTGGTCTCAGAAGAGACAACCTTTCCAAAGAAGAGGAAAAAAAAAAGAAGAAGAACAACGACAAAAAATAAGCTTTCAGAAAAAGAAGAATGGTGGGATCTCTGAGGAAAGCAAAGCTCATCTCTCTGTTACACAAGGTAAACACTTCATCAAAAAACATCCCTGCACACTGCTGCTCTGAGTGGCTCCAGCTCCCTGCATCAAAATGCTGACAGCATCAACTTCTCAGGCCAAAAGGCACTGCTGTAATTACTCAGGGCAGGCAATCCAGCTGCAGGACTGCTCCCTTCCAGCCTAAAAATACCTTCTGTAATATTATCTCCTTGCTCCTCCCAAACTAAGTTACCTGTCTGCAGCAGCAGGTCTGTTGGTAGAGGAAGAAACACCATTTCCTCCCACACTGAGAGGTTTAACACAAGTTTTAGGGTGCTCATCCTCAGTCTGATTCTACCCTTTGCTGGAGCACCATCCAGAGATGAAGCTCTGGCTGTACACACAGATGTCCCCAGTTTAATAAGCAGGGTGATAGAAAGAAGCATATCCAAGATGCTAGAAGCACCAGCTGGACACCACAGGACCTGAAAAAGAGCTGCTCCAGTGGGAGACATCCCTCTGAGCTTCTCCTAGCATCACAGGTCACTTCCTCCTGCTGCAGCAGAGTAGAACCTCAGGTAGAAGTCAGGAAAAGGCCTCTTATCCAGTGAGCTAAAGTGATGGGGATCAGGAGGAGAAGAGGGATTTGCCATGTCTCATTCAGACTTTGCTCCATATGCTTCCTTCTTCTGTTGTTTTATCTGAAGAGATGTGCTGAGAAAGTCCGGCTTGTTTTTGTTCTAGGGGTGAATAACAGCTGGGAGAAGAACAATAGGATTTACTGGTGCGTAAAGAACTACAGGAAAGCAACCAAGCTATTGGTGAGGACCATTAGTTACAACTGTCACCAATATTTATACTGGCTTGGATTCTCACTGTGGGTTCAGCAGGAGGTTCCCCCAAATCCCCATCCCCAAAAGGCAGACCAAAAGTCACCGGAGCGCTGTGAGCTCAGAGACACAAGCTGGATTACAGACATGCTGCAGCCTATTAAGTCAGAATTGGGCTCTTTAAGCTCCCAACCCACCTTTAACTTTTTGGGCTGCTAAAACCTGTGCAGTGCTTGGGCTGGAATTACCCCAATACTTCAGACAAAGGAAGAACACACCTTTTCTTTAGCTCATCCTTTTCCATTCATTCCTTTCCATGCTTATCCTGTGTTGTGTTGTTTACCATAACATCCAGATGCCCTCTAACAAGGCATCACACCGAGGAACACCACACCCCAAAGCAGGATTGTTCCAAGGCAGACACACAGTGATGCCTCTTGCTTCAGGAAAGGTTATTTTTCAATATACACAGCTCTGCTTTTAGGGTCTGTTACTGCTCATTGCACTGTTGTGAATTCATTTAAAGGAAAAAGGTTTACATTCAGCTGTTCTTTTGGTTACCCATACATTCAATGAGGATGGAGGTGAAGAGATGCTCAGCATCAGCCAGCTCCAGGGCTCAGGGCAGTGTTGCAGCCACAGCCACAGCTGTATCACTGCTGGGTTTTATTTTCTGTGCATGTGATGGCAGTGGAGCAGCAGCCCAGTGTGCTATAGACATATAGAGCACACTCACAGAGCACATCTCCTTTGGAAAAGAAATTCAGAAACAAATACCGAAGGATTCCTATAATGCAGCCATTTCCTTTCCCTTCTGCGTAGATGAGGCTGGAGAGAGGAGGTGCCGGGGGGTCCCTTGCTGGTGCTGCAGCACCAATCACGGCAGATTTAATCAGACCTCACAGTGCCTGCTCACAGTTCTGCTTCTCCTTCCAGACCCAGATGATTATTCTTTCTTGTGGGTTTTGTTGCTGTTGTTGTTGTTGTTTTCTTTCCTTTTTAACTCCTTACACTGAAATAACAGCAAAATCCGCATCTGCACTGCGATCTCATCAGCTCACCGAGAGGCCGTTTGGGGTGCTGTGTAACGAGCCCGAGCCATCCCGAGGCAGGAGGGAAAGGTTTAACGCGGCCGCGGGCTGCGGTGGGAGCTCGCTGCCTTCAAGCGTATGGGCATGACGGCCTCTGCTGGTAGCAAGGGGCTTAGCCGAGAGGGATGCTCCATTAGCAGGAGCCTGACGACACTTCTGATGGAAACAAGGGAACGCAGCGCTGGTGAAAGAGATGTGCGCTTCTATCAGTTTAATTCACAGGGGTTAAGCCCAGCTAAGAATCAGCTATCCGCTATTAAAAGGGATTGGAACGTGACTGCAGCATTTCACGTGTCCTCAGAAAGTCAAGCGGAGCCAGTGTGTACTCAACAAATACAACAACAACAAAACCCTGTTTGAAGCCTTTTTTTTGCATAAGCAGGGGGGTCTCAGTGATGAAACAAACCCTGGTACTGAAGGAAATGTGCAGCATGGGATTTGGAAGAATGTAATCCCAGTCACCTTGTTAAGTGTTCTGCAAAGAGAGGAAAAGTGAAAGGAGCTGGCCATGTTTTCACCTGCTTCTCCAAGTGGCTTTTAACAAAATGGTAAGAAAATAAGCACTGCAGAGACCAGGAGTTTCATGTGCACGTAGATTCTAGAAGAGACTAGATCACCAGCTGGATAAACTGCTTATAGGGCTTTAATCCTATTTAACCCAGTTGTAGTAATGCCTTTATAAGAGCAGGCTGCACAATTACTGGTATCATAGATGATTCCCTGCTGAAGGAAGCTTGCCTTTAAGACTCATAGTTTGAGTCCTGCTGATTCCAAAAGAATGAGAGATTCAGCCTCAACATGTCCCATTCCTCTGTTCTTTTTGATCATAGTACACATCAATCTGACCACCAAAACTAGGAAGAGAGCAGAGCACTGACCATTGTGAATGACATACTAAGATCTTCCACAGCCTACTGTACTCCAGCTTTCATAGAAGCTGCTTTAAGTTTTCCCCCCAGAAAGAAATCAACCTACCTAGAACTTTGACCTATCTGTTTTGCCAGAAAGTTATAAAATAGAAGCGAATAGAAGCGAAGAGATCAGTTGAATCTAACACTGCTTGAAGGCCTACATGATGCAGAGTAGATCCAAGCAAACCCAAGAGCTTTATTCCCATCCCAGTGGCACGGAGCACATCACTGCTGCATTCACCCACATCACTGCGGATGGACACCACAACCAATCCAGTGCCACTGTCCTTGTCCTTATCTTCTTTCTCAGCTACTTTTCTTTATCACAAAGAACCAAAGCCATCCCTGACCTCTAAGAGCCACAAGTTTCTTGCTTCCTCCCAACTTAGTCTGCCTGCCCCACGCCCATTTGTACAGAGGGCTTCTGATTCCACTGGAGAGACTTAACAAGAGGAAGGGCATCAGACTCATGCTTTCCAGCTGACTCTCACGAAGGAACAGTGATGCATTTTCACTCATCTTCACCCTCAGACAGTTTTGAGTGGTGATGTGTGGAGACAAGAACTCCAGCTCTTTCTGGGCGCCTTCCTGCTCAGGATGGTCTGTGATTCTCATTAAGCTGACAGCTCTTGGGAGAAGATGTTCCCCTGAGAAGTGCCATGAAAACAAGTTGTAAGTAAAAGGCATGCTTGGAGATGCACAGTCCTTCTGCAAAGCAGTCCGCCTGAACTTCCCTTCTCATTTAAAGGAAGGAAACAGACATAAGAGTAAATCACGACCACCATGGTGTAGCAGCATTAGGCGAAGGAACAGATAAACAAACAAAAAACAAAGCAACCCACAACACAAACAGGATTTTCGTTTTGGCTATGAGACACGAGGTGAAGAGTGCAGAAAACAACACCTGCCAGCTTTAGCAGTAGCTCACAGAAGACTGGAGATAGACAAGATTGGGAAAGGAAGGAATTGGCTATGGTAGGCCAAGGGAAGCAGTTCTCACGTGGATAAAGAATAAAAACAACTTCTCTTAAAAGCCATAATTAATGGCATCCATTAGGGAGCTGGCCAGGTAATTAGGTAATTTAATTTCTCAGCTACTCAATGTCAGGAAAGATATTGGGCCAAAAGCCAGCACTGCCAACAAGGTGAAACCTCTTTCATTTATTATCTGAGAGGTGAAGAAGTCAAGCGTGAATGTCAGAGTGTCACCAGAGAAACCAGATATGCCAAGCAAGCACTGAATTATCCAAATGAGTCCATTATACCTATTGCTGTCACCATCACCTGGGGAAATGGGAAAGCTCTCCCAGCTCAACAGTGATGCCAGGGGCCAATGAAGCAGAGGCTTCATTGGCTAAACAGGTTCTTAATTGTAGAGAAGGAAAAAATAAAACACCTATGGGCCAGGAATTTTCAGAGGGAAATTACGAGCAAATGAAATCCAAATAACATTCCTCTGAAACACATTGATGCCTCTGAAATTCTGATTTAACCAAGAGCTACAAAACTTTTTTCTTTAAAGTCTGCAGGTCAGTTTTGCATCACTGAATACACAGGGCAACTGGGTCAGTTGTCCCTGCTAAGAGATACACCATTTGGGCTGTGCTGGGAGAAACATGGAATAATAGGACAATATTCTTGTCCTCACGAACACAGAAGTGATGGAGAGAATCAGGCTCAGTTATTTTTTGGCTGTGGATCTCTGATTTTTTTCCAGGCGTATTGGAAACGTACACAGATCAATTCCTATGGCAATATACATAATCTCACATTCCCAGGATGATGCTCTCACCATGCTGCAGTGGTCACTGGGAAAGGGACTGCCCAAAACAAGCAAACACAAAGCAGTTCCCGTCCTCTTTCCAGCCACAGAGAAATGTAAACCTTTGTTGTCTTTCCTGAAAAGGTCAGCTGTGAGAGTACATTATTTTCTGTAATTAACATGACAGCACACCATTAACCTCTCATAACTCATAAAAAGGACTTCACCATAACAATACAGCCAGGGGAGAAAATGTGTTCTTTCATTTTAGACAGGTTTGAAATTACTTTCGGGTACATCTAACCTCTCTAAAATTGCCTGAATTCAGGCAATCTCACTGAAAAACCCCGTCTGGTTTTTACACTCAGGAACACAAACTCTATTCAGCGCTTACCTCCAAGGGAAAACGTTGCTGTTATCCAGAACAGCATTAAGATTTAATACAAACAACACAGTAATTCAGCCTTTTAAAATGCAGTAATGGCTGCTCTGATGTGACACATAGCGAGGCTGATTGCAGAACTGCCGTTAACCACACTGATCTGGCTGTGAACTTCATGACAAATCAAAATTACACCCAAATCGCACAGAATCATTTATTACGATGTAAGCTATTATGCATTAAATTAAAACCAAAGGTAACAGATGTTTCTACAGCTCGGTTTACTTAAAAACTACGGAACTGAAAAAACAACCGCTGTTAATTTTTATTTTGGTTCAGAGGTCTGTGCAGAGGTTTGAGGGCATTTCATATTTGATACAAGCAGTGCGATCCCAAAGAGAACTCGGCGCTGCCAGTGCAGACAGTGCCACTGTCATGGAACAGATCGTCTTGATGGAGATCACACAGCGTGGCTGGGGCAACAAGCGGATCAGGCTCATGAGTTCATGAACAGCAGGTCCTGCTCGACCAACCCCATCTCCTTCCACGAGGGAAAGCCTGTTGATGTACCCTACGTAGACTTCAGCAAAGCCTTTGGCACTGTCTGATGCAGTGTTCTCCTGGAGAAGCTGCAGCCCGTGGCTTGGAGAGGTGCGCTGTTTGCTGGGTAAAGTACACAGGTCTGCTGTGTTCAGTGTTGGACCCCTCACAATGTGAAAGACATTGAGGCCCCGGAGCCCGAGGAGCAATCGAGCTGTGATGGGTCTGGAGCACTGTGCTATGAGGGGTGGCTGAGGGAGCTTGGAGTGTTCAGCTTGGAGCAGAGGAGGCTCAAGGGAGACCGCATCACTTTGTACAACTTCATGAAAGGAGGTTGTGGTGAGGAGCCTCTGTCCCAGGTTAACAGCGACAGGACAAGAGGGAATGGTCTCAAATTGCACCAGGAGAGGTTCAGGTTAGATATTAGGAATGATTTCTTCTTCCAAGAAGTGGTCAGGCACTGTCACAGGCTGCCTTGAGTGGTGATGGTATCACTCTGTCTGGGGATCTTCAAGAACCATGCAGATGAGGTACTTAGGAGACATGGTTTTGTGTGCAGTACTGCATAGACCAAACGGCCTTCAGAGATCCCTTCCAACTCCAAGGATTCTATGATTCCATGATTCTATGATTTTGGAGGCCTTTTCCAACCTGAACGATTTCTGTGATTGTTGACATTGCTCAGCAGGAAGAAGTTTCTGCAGAGCTCAGGACCATCATGTAAACAGTAAACATGCAGACTCCCATGCACTCTTCTGACCTCAGAGTTAAATTTCTGGGAATTAAGCTGCCATCTCAATACCAGACTCGTTTATCTGAGACCAGAGTAGCAGCAATGATTACAGTCCACGGGACACTGCTTGTTGCTTACAATGGGGACATTTGCTGCAACTGTGCCAATTCTGTACGCTACCTTTGCACCCTTTGCAGCAAGATGAGGATCAAACTCAATAAAGGCAGGTCTCAAATACCCAGGTCCTCAGGTAATGCCAGATCAGCTATGTAACTGTCTTTGATTTCCCCTCCTGCCCACCTACAACCTCCCAAAGTCTGTTTCTTAGCATCCCTGTGCACATTCTGATCTGGGCAGGGATGCTGAGCACATCTCTGCTTTACCAATGCAGAACAGATAAATAACATCCCATGCTGCAAATGCTGCTTCACAATTTCTGACACTCATTATAGCCATCAGCTTACGAGGCTCTATAGCCTTTTCCCATAAAACTGAGGGGGGAGGGGGGAAATGGTTTTATTTCGTGTTTGCTCTGCAGTTACATCAGTGTTCCCAGTTGAGGTTGGTCCCTGCTGTGTCAAATGATGCAATAACAACATGGAGAAGACAAGATCTTTCCCCAGAGACTCTGTATAGAAGGAGACAAGGGGTTAATAGGACAAGGGCAGAAGCATGGCCAAGATCACCCAGTGAGTGGAGAACACCTCCTGATTCCATTACCTTCACTACTCCCCTCAGGTAACGGAAGGCTGCAGTGAGGTGTCCCTGGATCCCTTTCTTTTCCATGTTGAACAAGCCCAGCTACCTCAGCCTGCCTTCATGAGAGACTGAACATCTTTGTGGCCCTTCTCTGGACCTTCTGCAACCCATTTTCCCATTTTGGATTTTGCAATGCTTATGGTCCTTCCTGATGCTGCTTTCTCCATATTTTTGAGACAACTGCTTGTTTATCACTTTGTGACCAGGTGACCCAAAACGTGTCCCCTAGGCGTCTACACCTTAGCTTTCCACCCCAAAACTCTGCCAGAGTTGTGGAAGTTCACGTTGGATATTAGGAATAATTTCTTCTCAGAAGGAGTGATCAGGCACTGTCACAGGCTGCTGAGGGAGATGATGAAGAACCCATCATCTCCCTGGAGGTGTTCAAGAACCATGGAGATGTGGCACATGGGACACGGTCAGCGGGCGTAGTGGTGTTGGTTGGGGATCTCGGAGGTCTTCTCCGATCTTCATGGTTCTATGATTGTGTGATTCTAAGCGAATGAGGTCTCCATGCCCAGGGGTGAATCCCAACCACAGGAAATTCACAGGATACTGTGGTTTTCCCAAATCCAGGTGGAGAATTGCTAAAGTAACCAAGATTCTGTGTGCACTCAGAGAGATCACTTTCTGACCATCAGATCTTCCCATTGTTTTCCAGTATACATGAGTTCTTCCCTTATTTCTTGGGGAGAAGACAACATCTCATCTCTGGGACCGGGCAGGCAGCTGTCAAACATCCTACAAAGAGTCCAAAACTGCACAACTACTTCACAAACATCTGCTAGCACCCAAAGTTACATGACTACTTTCATCTTAATCTCAGCTTTCACCCTAAGCCCACAGTTAGCAGCTGTGTGCAGACAAAGAGGGAAGGCTAAACATCAGCAGGATGAAAGTCTTTTTGCAATATGGTACAAGTAAGTACCATATTCTCTTCATCGTTTCACCCTTTCAGACACCAATAATCCCCCAAAAGCTTGTGACAAAGGTAAAGTCTGGATTTCCTTGTGGATTTCAAGTGGTCTGCTTACATGCACGTGGGCTGAGTGTGTTTATTTCTCTCACTCACCATAAATCTGAGTCAACCAGGTGGCACTGCTATCTCTCAGTGCCACCCTCCTCTTCCCAGGGATCCTTATCTCGCAGCAATATGGATTTGCAGAACACAAACTGAGCAGGCACTGAAAGAGAGTCAACTTTTAGGCAAAGTTTGTTCACTTAAATTTTTACTTATTTATTTATTTCAATTGCCGCTGCAGGAATGGAAGGGGGGAAAAAATATCGCCTAAATTAATTTTATTTTATTTTATTTCATTTTATTTTATTTTACTGCTGGAAGATTTAGTTCAGAAGATTTCTGCCAAGGAGGATTATAGGCATTGTTAGAAGCTGC
The DNA here is from genome assembly GCF_023343835.1 of Lagopus muta. Lineage (NCBI taxonomy): Eukaryota > Metazoa > Chordata > Aves > Galliformes > Phasianidae > Lagopus > Lagopus muta. Next base: position 2,857,285 of record NC_064472.1, on the reverse strand, counting down.
CAAGAAACAAGAGGGCAAGTGTACATGCGCGTGTCTGGGAAGGGATAAAAGCAAAATAATTGCAGCTGAACTCGCCCTGATAACACAATAAATACTGAACTTTCTATCATGCTGACACAAAAATAGAAAAGCTCTGTGAGTTACAGCATCCAGGCCCAGCACAGGAAATATTAATGCCCCTTATCTGTCTGTGCCGCGGATTTACTCGCAGGATGTCAGAGCTGATCTGGTTATTTCCTGCAGGAGCTGCTGCTTGCCATGCCTTATCTGAATGTGGCTCTAAGCAGCTGTCAGCATGCAAATACACCTCCCCAGCATGCACGGCATCGCTTGAACTCCCTCCTTGAGCATCCTCTGCATTATTGTCTGTGGGGGACTCCATCCCCAGCTGCAAAGTGCTCTCAGTCCCATGGCAGTGAGCGGTGTGTAATGACAGCAGACGGGCAGACAGCCTGCCCCAGATCTCACTCCTGAGCCCAATTGATTTCTTGCCCCCTCTGAAATCACATCACCCTCTGTCACTACAAACCCAGTGGCTCCTTCAGGGATAAAGCTCTGCTTCTGGACCATGCGGACTTTGCCACCTGCTGCTGGTAAAATGACTCCTAACTTCAGTTACAGCACAGGGGGAGAGCAGCACAAGGTTAACACCAACCTGCACCTTTTGCTTAATATTCACATCTGCTAGACTGAAGCAGGACTGACTCCTCATGTCCAGGAAGGTTCTGGTGCTCAGAGAACAAGGGAAGAAAACTGAAGATGCTCAAGATATTAGGGTTGAGGCTTGTTTCCAGACTTTATATTATTCTCATTTGAATTCTCTTAGCATGTTACATGCTTGACACTGAGACTTTTGCAGGGGCCCCATAGCCCCTGGGTTGCTGCTCCTGCAGGGGCACCTCCCACAGCAGCAGGAGGTGATGCCAAAATGCTTTCACACTGTGGGCTTGCTCCAGGTCACCTTGTGTACTGAAGACCAGCAGAGAGGTTCCTCACTCCGTAAAATGTAAATGGAGAGCCAGAAAAACTTGAGAGCCCACCCCACATTCTGCTGCAGCCCTGGTTAAATTTGTCTGGGGAAGATACCTTGGCAGAGCTTCCCACTGCTCTGTGCACCAGGTCCACAGCTGACAAGCAGAAGACAAGTGGCAAATTTTCACATTCATGGCACTGAAAAGCCACATTGCCAGAAATGCTGCACAAAGCCCTGCTAGCACTGTCTTTGCAATGGGCACAGCACAAAGAGGACAAACAAAGGAATAAGGCCGAGGGACAATATCAAGCAGATGAAATAATTCGCCACAAAAAAAAAAAAAGTAATAATAAATTAGAGGGCACCTTTATAAGAGAAGGGGATGAAGAAAGAAGTGCTGCTGCCACTCATTCCTGGTGTGGGAGTCGTAAGTCAATCCTAATCCATGCTGAGATCAGCTCTGCCAGCTAATTGAACTGAAATGTAAGCTGGAGGCAACCTAAATCCCAGCATTTTCTAAGGGCAAACATTCAATTCAGGAAGCACTTCTGCAGCAGTTCAGCTCTAAGCAAGTACTTACAGCCATGGGGTCAGGCTCTGGACTCAGCAGTAACTTCTGCTGACATTGAGTGTCAGACTGCATGAGTGCACAGGGACCTCCCTGCATCCAGATGCTGCAGGGGAAGCATTTGTGCAGTTTATTTCTGTTCCCATCACAGAGAAGCTTCACAAGACCAGAATCATCAAACGCTGGTGTCCTATCCTGAGTGATGTATGGCACTTATTTTTGCCACAGGACAGCTGCAATTCCATCCCTTCCAGCCCTCCCTGCCATCAGTGCTGGGGACAGCTGCAGTTACCAGCCTCAGCTTCTCAAAGGTGGCTTTGTGACTGAGCGTGGGGCTGCGTTTCCTCAAGCCACTGAAATAATCAAGCACCTCTTTCACTGCAAGAAAGGAGCCAGCATATGCCAAATTAAACAGCTCTGATTGTTATGGTGGGTGAAGGTCACTGCTGGGATGCTCTTTGCAGCACAAGTGCTTCTGGTTAGGCAGCCACTTTGTGCAAATAGCAGTTTAACCAGAAGATAACTAATTCTCCCCACTTTGTGTAAGCTGTTCAGCTCAAAAGGTTTTCCAAAAAGACTCTCCAAGATATCAAACAGTGTTCTTTAAGACAAAGGTCACAGGCGCTTGCTGGTATCACCAAAGCAGCCAACGCACTCCTAAAGAGCTCTGGGCAAAGCTAGAGATGTGGGTCACTCCATTTATGCCTGTGTGTATAATACCTACCAAAAAGTTCCTGCTTTCGAGCTGGCAAGCAGCATATGGCACTGTGTTGAACTCTTAAAGTCATGATATCAATTAAAAAAAAAAATCTCTATATCTCATATTTTACACTTGCTGCAACTTCGACCAAGAGCTGTTCTCAGATGGCCACACTTTCAGCTACTCCTGCCCATGGCACCCCAAACGTTCAGCTGTCCTTGCCCATGATGCACCTTCAGCTACTCATGTCCACAGCACCCTACATCTTCAGCTATCCCTGCCCAGGGCACCTTCATAAAATCATCATAGAATCACCAAGGTTGGAAAAGACCTTCCAGATCATCCAGTCCAACCATCCACCTACCACCACTATTTCCCCACTAAACCACATCCCTTAGTACAACATTTTGGCTCCCTCTGCCCATAGTATCCTGTGCACAATGGAAGGTCAGCAACTGGGACCATGCCACACCACGCAGACCCCATCCTCTGTGCAAGATCCACATAACACAGCTGAAATGTGCTGAATCCTACACCTCAAACCCCAGATCCTATGTTTGGGATTTCAAGGCTAACACTCCTGGTATTCAAAGAGCAGAGCATTGCTCCAAAGAAACAGTGGTATTTTGTCTCCAGCACATAAAAGACCAGTGATGCCACTATTTGAAATGCACCTTCTTAGGAGGAGATAAGAAGTAGAATAATTCAAACACACGTCAATAAAGGACTTGTGAAAACATAACTCTCCTTGGTCTTTTGACAGAGTTGTTTGAGATTCACAAGCATAATTTCCTATGTGAATGAATAAAAAGAAATAAAGCATGAGAGGCTCCTCATCCCTCACTTGATTTACTGCCAGGATTTCCAGCACAGCTCAAGTCCTCATAGCTGAGGCCACATCTTCAGGGCTCTATTAGCCCCTATTAATTCATTTAAAGCACCCAATAATAAACTTCTTATTTTTTTAATGCAGTGGCTTAGCCTATGCTCCCGCAATCCACATGGATTTGGGGAAGCTTATTATAAACATAAATTACCAAATCATCATGTAAATTTTTATAGCTCCATTATTAACTCAAGGCAATTCAGCTCCTTTGAGGGTGAAGCTGTGACAGGGGGATAAACAGGACTCAGCTCCTACCTGCTCCAGTTCATGCTCATTCCTGCAGATACCCTCCACCCATGTTAATGAGCAGCAATCCTTCTCCTGTGTTTTCTCCCACAGAGGACAATGCAGGATGGCTCTGAAGAACAGAGCCAAATCTCTGACGTGTATCCAGCTTTAAAACTTTTTACCTGTGATTTTTAACCACTTTTCTCGAATGTATTGAATATAATTACAGCAGGAAACAAAAAAAAAAGCCACGTTATAACTTCTGGACAGACCTCAAATTGTTGTAGGCTCCCTCCTGGTGGGAGGAAGGGAAAAGGGGTCTGATGAATCTGCAGTTTGGAGCCTAAATGGTCCAACAGTAAAAAAAGAAGAGAGAAAATCTCCACCCTACCAGCACACCCACCAGCAGACTGGAGCTTCTCTCTGCACCTCATGGCAGCTGCTCTTGCGATGCTCTTCCTTCCCAAGTCCCCAGGTGTCCCAGCAGAACTGTACGAGGAAGCCAGGAGATGAGGCAGGGCAGCAGCACTCAGCCCTGTATTTATGCACCCAGGGCAGCCACCCAACAGCCCTTTCACAGTTAATGAGCTTTAAAAAAATATGAAGACAAAAGGGACCTGTCAACCTCTGAGAGATGGAAACCGAGGGAAAAAAAAGAGAGGAACAACTAGCTGCATTAATTGCACCTTAACCAGTTTCTGTGCCACCAGAGGGCTCATCTGCTGCTTTGCTTCCCCCGTTCAGAACAGTTTGATTTTCTTCATTGCTGTGAACTACATCCATCTTATCTTTCTGTGTGAAATAGGAAGAAAACTGTGCCTCTAACATCCATACACAGCAGAGTAAGAGCCCCTTCTCAAGGCAAAGGCCAGTTTTGTCTGGTGGAATCAATCCTCTGCAGCAAAGAACATCCTGACTCCTGGAGATAAGCAAACCTCAAGGCATTGCTTTGCTTTTCTTGATAGATTTGCTCACTTTTCTCCATTGGGGCACAGATTTTTTACCTCTGTCCCACGTGTTTTCTAACTGGAGAGAGCTGTGTGTGATGGGCAGCTTCACCTGCACAGGACCAGGGGTCACTTCAGCACTGCTTTGCAACAAGAACAGCGTTAGGTTAGAGCAGACAGCTTAGGAAAGTCTGATCCAGATACCAGGGCTTGAAAACGCCATCTGCAGGTCTCCCTCAGGTGATAATTTCCCAGATGCACTGGGAAAGGAAAAGATTTTGCTGAAATTAAAATACTGCATAAAGAATTACGGATTTAGTTTCACAAAGACCTGGCCATCGCTGCCTGCCAAGTGAAAAACTGTATCGAGCAGTATCTCATTCAGTGTCCTTGGAAGAGCTGTGTTTAGCGCTTAAAATCGAACTCTGCATTCTGATAGTGCATTTTCACCATGATCCAATCCTCTTCTGTGTGCCTGTTCTCCTCAGTTTCCCCTTGAAGACCTTTTTTTCCTGAAGGAATACCTAAGAAACCAGTAAGACATATCTCTGTTATAAATAAAGCAGCAGCATTAATACTTAAAGTACTTAATAACCATCTGTCAGGATATGGCAATAAAGTAAATTAATACTCCAAGCCCTGATTCGGATCTCACTTTCATTGGTTCTATAGTATTGAAACTATTGGTTTCAGTTGGGTCATTTACAGCCAAATAACTGAAATCAGTCTGACCTTGCACTGCTCCAGCAAATACATTACAATAACAACAGATCTGGAGTCAGAAGGAGTTTGCCACTGGTTGCAGCAGTGGCGTAGTGTAAATAATACATGGATATTAGAAAAGCAATTACATCCCAATATCAGAGCCCTTTATCAGGAGCACAGACTGCTCTGCAACTCAAGCTGGTGCTATGGGATGAATACCCCTGCTAAATTACAGTGCTGCAGGTCAACCCGATATTCACTTTGCAGTGACACACAACAAGAGACTGCTCCAAGTTTAAGGTTGGCCCGATAAATATGTACATATATATATATTTAATAGATTTCCTGAAGGACATGGGGTCATCTTTGAAAGAGAACAAAGCCTAACCTTGGCCTCAGACAGGTCTGGGTGATGTCTCCACTTAGTGATGCACGGGGTGGGATGGGAAGGCATCGCGAGGCACTCAGAGAAATTGCTCTCAATCTGATTGCCTTTTTGGGAATTGAAGACTCGTCTTTTCTCTCTCTTTTTTTCATCTGTAAACTTTGAGAACACGAATGCAATACACGGCTCAATTTCTTAATGCTGCTCAGCCAATGTGGCCAAGGAAGCAGCCCAAGTTCTCGCCCTCTGTTTGTTGGGGCTTCACCACATTGGGGCTGCTTCTCAGCGAGCAAGACCTTGACCTCAGCACTGGGCAAAGCTACTTGCTTCTGGGCAGAGACCTCATTTGCCACCAAGAATGATGAAAAGTTACATTCTGAGATGAACCTCATGCAGTCTTCTGGTGCGATGGTTATGATTGGTCTCAGAAAGAGGCAGTCAGGACTAACATCCAGCTCAACCCATCTTGGTCTATGCGATTTATGGACGGGTCCTTTGGAGTCTTTAACAAAACTATGTGCTTCGCAGTCTGTAATCTGCCTGCCTCTTTCTATTGCCCTAACAATGGTTTGAAGTTATGGAGCAGAAAACAATAAACGCAGCTTACAAAACAGCTCAGTAGTATTAGCAAAATCCAAACCGTGGCCTGGATAAGAGAGCAGTGCCAAACTACTTGAGCATCATCCGAAGCATCCACTGTGAAAGCATATACCTGTTTACAGACATGTTAATATTAACAAAAAGGATGCTAGGTGCATCTTCATGCTTAGAAAAAATACCTGCCAGTGTATTTTAAATGGCTTGAGTTCTGTAGCCAAAGCAGAAAATTTATTCATACGCCGTTTCCAGAGCTGTGAAATGCAAAGAAAAAGAAACTTGTTGATCTACAGATTGACACTAAAAATGATGGATGCAGTTTGTAATTATGTCGTGTTGCTGAGCTTATTCCATGGCTGTAGTGTGTTTGTGTCTACTGCAAAATAACTGAGCAACTCACCTGAATGTGGATGATTTCCTATAGAACATGTAGTTAATGCCATCCTATACTAAGCCTTGCTAATAATATAAACAGCACTAACATAAGGATTATCAAAAATACTAGCAATTATCTTGGACTTCATTAATTTAACAGGTTCTAAAAAAATATTTAAGCACTATTGCTGCTTGTTTTGTAACACAGGACTGAAGCGACCAACTATTCTTAGTTATTACTACTCAGATGCTGTCTGCATCTGAGCTGCTCTGGTGGGGAGATACGGCCACAATTAGCACAAAGTTCCACTCCAGGCAATTAACTCCAGGTTTATGCTACATTTGCAATTTTTATTTTTATTTTTTTCAGTTATTCATGCCTCTATTTCATTTAAAGAAAATAAAAATTAAATCTCCTGAAAATTAGTAACTCCTGAAGCCACTCCATCAGCTGACACAGTTCGATCTTCCGTGCGAAGGAAGACGATTTGTGCAGCCATCGATTTTAATTGCAGTGAATGCAATTTGTTCCCTTTTCCTGCTGGTTATCAGTATAAAATTAAAAGTTAGAGGGCTAAAGGAAGAGAAGCCCGTTAAGCCGTAGGTTAATTAATCCCACAGATAAAGCCTTGTTCATGAATCAGCAAAGTTTGCTCATCGTGGACACCCATGGCAGAGCTGGGGCTGTGTGGGCTGTACAGTGACTTTCAACCCATCCATTCTGTGATCCTATGATCACATGAACACTCTGGGGGTAATGGTGCTGGCTGCCATGTTTTCTTAGGGAAGGCAGTGTGAATCTCTGCTTCTGTCTGTCTGTCCATCTGTCACTTCAGCTCCCAGTGCTGACATTGGTGAATAACAACCAAGGCTGACAACAAGGCAGCACTCCCAGGGACAGGCTCTCCCTGGGAAATCTATGGAAATCCTAGGGAAATAAAGAGCTGCTGTGAATATTAGTCGTGCTTTTGTGCCCTCATCATACTGGAGAGCTAGGATAGGTGAGAGATCCCCAACGGAGAGTGTAGTTCTGGTCTTCCCTATGGCAGAAACCCTCACTTAAGTTCTTCTGTTCATCTGAGCATTTGTAAAATCTCTCTGCTGGGTCAGAATATAATATGGGATAAGTCCACTGCTGCATGTTAAAGATAAAAATAAAAAAGAATTAAAACAAAACAAACAAAAAAAACACATTTGAAGTGCTATCCACCTCAATTCTCACAGATCCAGAAGAAGATAATTATCCTCAGCTCTGCTGCTCACAAAACTATTTTGGAAGTGCTGGAAGTGTTTCCGGCTTGCAGACATGCACAGTTCCTCCTGCAGCCATGTGTGGACACTCAATTCTACTTGCAGTCTAAATAAAGTGCTGCCAGCAGGTTTATTCTGTATAATAAGAGACCTGCCCTGCCATAGAGTCAGGATGTGCTCTCCAAGGATTTTTCCTATTATTCCTTACGTGGATGAGTGAGGCAAAACAGATTGGATATAATCAAATAAACAAATCCAGACAGTGTGACTATATGCCACTGAAAGCCAAAAGACACTAAACAGCTCTGTGATTTCAGACGAAACAACTCCAGAGCTTAAAAACTATTTTCCATGTGTATTAGCTTTGAAATAAAAAGAACATGATCAGCTCAGGTGTTACGGGCTTGTAGGGTCTGGAGATGGTCATTGGAGGTCACAGAATCATAAAACCAATTAATCATTAAGGCTGGAGAAGACCTCAAGGTCCCCAAGCTCAATACCAACCCACCCCACTATGCCCACTGGCCATGTCCCCATGTGGCACATCTCCATGGTTCTGGAGCACTCCCAGGGATGGTGAGCCCACCACCTCCAAGGGGAGCCTGTGTTACTGCATCACTGCTCTCTTGGAGAATAAATTTTTGATGGCTGCTTACACAGTACGTTGTCTTGGTTGCAGGGATAGTGGCAGCCCTGTGTAACTGAGTGAAAAATAAATCCCTGGCAGTGGTCGATTTTCATTCACATCATCATTCAAAGAAACAACTTGATCAGTTTTCCAAATGGTCTGATAGTGAAATCCATCACTGCTGCACAACTGCTTCAAAATGTTGTCGTGAGAAACAGAGATTTATTAAAGGGGTGATTGAGAAGACACTTCTGAAATTAAAACAAAACAAAACCAAACCACACACGTTTGCAGTACAGATCACTTCATGAAACACCTGCCTGGGAACAAAAAAATTCAATCTAAATCCTTTAGAGCAAAAGAAATGCATGGTCCATATTTATCATCTCGTACCACTTGTCCACAGAAACATCCAAGCAGAAAAGCATCAGGGAGACAAATATTTCTGTTTTCTGAGCAATAAAGAATGCAAATTATTAGCAAAATGATCAGTTTTCCTCAATGACTCAATAATTCTCAGTGGAAATGATAAGCTCAGGAACATGGATATTCCCAAGATCAGCTTCCATGGCCCAAAAGGCAGGGATGTCTCTGCTGGATCCACAGTGCTGGAGCCAAAATATTTGCTGAATATTTTTTACATCAGGGAGTCAGTATGTCCCAAAAGAAATGATTAGTTCAGTAGCTATTAGGTGTGGAAAAACACCATCAGGGGCTGTTTCTTTGCCATGGAAGCTTTGACACTGACATCCTCATCAGCAGGGGACCTTCTGTACCTGAAATCACGTCCATTGCAGCAGTTACAGGATTTTGATTGCGTGATTCCAGAGCTCGGATATTAGGAATAATTTCTTCTCCCAAGAATGGTGCTGCACTGACATAAGTTGCCCAGGGGGTGCTGGAGTCCACATTCCCTGGAGGTGTTCAGGAGCCATGGAGATGTGGCACATGGGGACACAGTCAGTGTGCATGGTGGGGTTGGTTGAGGTTGGGCTTGGGGATCCTGGAGGTCTTATCCAACCTTTGTGATTGTGTGATTCCATGGTTTTCCCTCTCTGTGATGGACAATAGCTCCTTTGTGGATTTAAATGTTCTATTCCTCCGCCCAGCCCATGTGAATGACTTGGAGATGGCCAAAGTCTTAGGAAGGAGAACAAGTGAAATCCCAAGTGCCTTCACTTCACTACCCAAGAATAGATCGTCTGGAGCTGGTGGGCAAAACCAAACCAAAGCTTAATAAAGGCTCATGCAAAGGTGATATTTCAGGAGGCAATGCTGGCAGGAAAAGAAGGGAGATCAGGATCTAGCAAGTCCCACACCGTGGAGGCAAGCAGCAGTTCCCAAAGTCCAAAGGACTCATTCATCACCCGAGCACAGAGCTAAACTCTGACACTCAGTACCACGCAGTTATTAACAAGGCCAGAAATAAAAACTGGCGATTGCAGTTGGAGAGAATGCCAGCAGAAGGACCACTAACTACTTTTCCTTCTTTCTTCCTCTCTTTCCCCAAGAACCTGCTGCTGGGCACTGTCAGATGCAGGCCGTGGTGAAGTATCTCCCTAATTCTCTGTGTCCTTCTGCTTATCCCTTTTCAGAAGAAAGGCTGCAAATGCCACTAAGGAACATGACGGATGCTGTGATCTCAAGGAAATGAACCACTCCTTGATTGCTTGCTTAGCTGAGCAATTTGCAAAGTGATAGACAGCAATTACACCACACAGTGTCAATTTGTCTCTTCATTTTTCCCTCTCTACATTTCCTCTTCTTGATTGAATAATCACTGACAATAATCACAAGCAGCTGTGGGAAGGAAGTGCATCTATCAGCCATAATGTCAGCAGGAACAAGAGCAGATTCCTCTGCATTCACCACAACTCTGCGTCTTCTAGGTAATTCACATTTACCTTAGAAGAGTGCCAATATTCTATTTCCATTACCCACTCCTATCCCAGTGTATAATCTGAAACAACAGATTGTCAGAGGAGAACACACAACTACAAAAACAAAGGAGAAAAAAAAAAAAAAGTTGCTCCATCTACTGTTCTGTATGAATAATTGTGAAATTACGTTTTAATTCTCCTGATACTGTTTAAACTGAAAGAAGTTAAGGCTACAGAAAATCAGCACCAGGAAGAGGGTTTACTCATCATGTAAAGAGGACAGAGCTGTCAGGAAGGTGTGAAGCAGGCGAATCCTATGGATTGCAGAGGCTTTTCAATACATGTCTGTGTACGGCTTGTTACTTCTAGGTAATAACTTACCTGTGTCCATGTATATTGTTAAGATACCAAAATACTAAATTACACCTCTTCTAGCATCTATGTCATACGACCCTGCATATACTTTTGTGTGTCTGTATACACACATGATGCTAGGTCTGTATTCTGTAGTGCTAAGCTTTGTGAACTGATTTTGCCCAGCTGAGCTTCCATCCCACTCTGCTCAGAGACACAAAACAGAAAAGAGAACAGCAAAACACGAGTCTGAAGGCACAAAAAGTGGCTCAGACTTTCCCATAAAACTCTTAAAGTGGTTTATTCAATAGAATCAATCATCTTTCAAACACAGTGATACAGACAAAAGAAAGTACCCTGATTACTGCTTTAGTTATGGCTTACATCAATTGATAGGCTTCCTATTACAACCATATTACAGCTACAGAAAGAAGCAAGAATTACAGGGTGGCAGTCGGAAAAAAAAGAAAGGTGAGTCAATGGGCACAATGACATTAACATCAGCAAGAAATTGCCATGGCTCCACTGGGGTTTGTCCACCCCCGCTGTCACCACCGTACAGAAATGACAATTATGGAACAAGATTTATTTTTGCATCAGCCTGAGCTCCCTCAGCGTGAAGATGTCATTTTGATCCAGCATTTCTGGGCAATTTCTGAGCATCTCCATTAGCTGTAGGGAGCACAGAGTGCCCTGGTCCATCTTAACATGTACAGTTTCAGGTAGAACGCTTCGAGAACCAGCCAACACTTTGATTTTGTTGGCTTAGTTTGTTGCCATTTTACATGCTAACACATTGTACAGTGGTTGGTACAGTTACAAACACGCAGCAGCTCACCCCAAGGTCAAACACCGAGAACATTTATGGCTTCTAAAGGGAAAGTCATAGAATCACAGAATCTTCGTAATTCAGAAAGACCTCTAAGATCATCTAGTCCAACTGTAAGTCAGACATATAGGCAACATATTTACAGCTTTCAATCCTTGAAATGCTGAGGCATATTAATCTTTTTGTAGGCTTCCCACTATGGCCCAGACCCCATTGCTGATGTTTCTCATGCTCGGGCATTAGGGAACATGAGAGATGCTCAAGCCTGGGATTCAGGCTCCCTCACCCCAACACATACGTTTGGATTTTCCTTAAGATTCATTACAAAAGCACTTGAGTACAGTTGCCTACAATTTGGGATACCATGCAAACAACACAGCAGCCTCACCCACATTAGATGGGATGACACTAAGACATAAAGTTGTAACAGCGCGTGGGGGCAGGTTGGAGATGAGGGCTATGGGCTTGACTGACAAGCATTGGACCCGTTGTCTTCCTGCTGAAGCCAAATGCACACTTCGTACTGGCCTTACTGGGAATCCTGCCTCCAACATGTTTGTATTACTGTAGAATTACATGCTGGCATTTCAAAGAAAGCAGAACAACCCCCCCTTCTCTCACGGCACGTGATACACATACACACACACAGCAGGGTGCAGGGGCTCACTGTGGTTTGGTTCATTTACACAACCGTGATGAAATGTTTTGCATAGATGAATTGGAAAGGATGGAAAGTGCAGGAATCTGGAAGGGAGAGTGACATTCACGGCACTTCAGCTTCCAGATTAAGTTTGTTCTTTACACAAACCATTAAAAACACAGTGTTGCTACTGCACTGTATCTACAATATATTAAAAACGTATCAGAAACAAGTAAGAAACAAGGGCTGCTCCTTCTGCCCACAGCCTGCAGGCTGGCTCTGATGTCCTCCAAACTTCCCATAAATTTCACTGGATTTTGGAAAAGGCCCTCAACGTAAGTCCAGACTCCTTTATTCCTTGGCTCATTTCAGAAATTCCCAAAGAGAAATTTAGAGATTGCTGAATTTTGACAGCATTCCCTGTACGTGTGAAAGCTCCAAAGCTCACTGCATGCTTGGGTACAAACCAGACAGGAGGATCCCTTCCAAACTCTCTTCTCACTGTCCAACCTTCTGCTCTGTAAAATTACAGCTTTGCTGACCAACCACCAGGGCCCAAAAGATTCAAAAGGATGGATTCCCTCTCATTTCACATCTCTGTGCTTTATCACCAATCAGAGACTGCTCTCTCCTGCCACACCAAAATGCAAAGGCCACCTGCCCACAGAGCTCCATCACCACAAGAATTTCTGCATTCAGCAACATCTCCATTAATTCATCAAACCCCGCAGAAAATAATTCTATCCTTGGAAAAATATCTCTTTTCTTAAGAGTTATTTGCCTCCATCCAGCCACCTGGAGTTGTTGTTGCAGTCTCTCAGATTCCCTCTCTAAGGCTTTTCCTGGTGACAATGGACCTGCTGGAGCCAAAGAAGCCACCATGCCATGGCACCCCATTCACAGCACATGAGCTGGCTTTGAGCATTTTGTCTCTACCACAGGAGATACGCTAAAACATTATCATAAATCTATCACTCTTTAATCCATTCTGCCCATAGATCAAGAGCAAGCAGCTAAAGCATTTTGATTAAGTCTTCTTTTCCACTTGATGACGGCACTGGTGGCCCATAAGCTCCTCTGCTGACCTGTCGAAGAGGAGCAGGCCTAGCCACGTTTTTCTGACTGAATTTGCACTGCCAATGTATGAAGATCTTAGGAACTTCTGAAGAGATTCCCATAAATACTACTAGAAGCTGGTGATTAATCCCCAGTATTGTAATTTTCTCTCTCCCTGCCTCAGATTTCATATTCTCAGCAAGACAGCTGGGCTTACCACCTGAGCTCAGGATGAGAGCTGACGGCTTTTATTCATGGACCTCTGCATGGCTGAGACCTCCAGGCACCATCCCTATCCTCAGACCCCACTCCTGCAGGACAGCAGCAGGAATGTGGTTTTCCAGTGCCCAAGCAAAGAAGGCCAAGAACAACCTGAAAGCTTCCAAATTTCTAACAAAAATGCTGTCACTTTTCAATTATTTTTGAGCAACACCCAAAAAACAGATCAGAAAGCAAATGTTGCAGTATGCACTTACTCTCAAGGACTTTTATATATACGTTTCTTTAAGAACCTTTCTAGCTTGCAAATCACTCCCTAAATCTCATCTAATAAGGAATCATAGAATCATGAAGGTTGGAAAAGATCTTCAAGATTATCTAGTCCAACATCCACCTACTACCAACACCACCACTTCCCCACTAGATCATGTACTTCAGTACCACATATAAACAATTTTTTAACACCTTCAGGGACAGTGACTCCATCACGTCCCTGGGCAGCCCATTCCAGAACATGACAACTCTTAAGGAGAGGAAATTTTTGTTAATATCCAAACCTGAACATCCCTTAGCACAACTGGAGGCCATTCCCTTCAGACCTACCACTAAACATCGCCAGTATCTACCTATGTACACCTCCACACAGACCGCTGGGTTTGTTTCTGCAGTACCTGTACAAATAAAATACCTATCAGCTGGAATGGGAGTTCTTTCCAGATGAAAGTTGCAGGACTGGGCCTTTGGTGCATATGTGCAAGTACCCTGTACGTGCATTTTAAAATCATTAAAAAAATATAGTAGCTATAGATCTGTAATCCATCAAAATCTAAACACAGTAAAACTGCACTTATACAGTGTAGCCTCGGTGAATTTACATTGCTAATTTATACGAAGCAAACAAAGGGAAGAAAATGTCTGTGTTCCTGCAATTAGAGGTTACTGTAATTACAGCTTTACTTATCCTTTAGCCTGACCAAAAAGTCCAGAAGAAATTTTGTAGCCAAACAGCGGGATTTGCTCCATTTCTTTCCAAAACGCTGACGCTTCTCAAATGCCTTCCCATCATTCTGAAGTACCTCTTGCAATAGATCAGACTCCTTTTGTTCACTTCAATCAATACAGTGAATAAAAACTCTTACCAAAGAGCATATCCCCAGCAAAGCAGCAGCAGCAAAGCAAACCAAGTCACCACCAGACCCTCACTCAGGCAGAAATGAGGTCCATAGGTGATGGCTTCATTATGATAAAGCTCAACACACAGCAAGATGCCCAGCCCACGGGTCATGTTGCTCTCTACGTAGCACTTCTGTTACAGCATTTCATTATCAAAGCCCTTTGCACATCGATTTACAAAACACAGCCAGGACAAAAATCTCTTTTGCTTATTAAATCAAGGGAAGCACTTCACCTATAGGTTCATTCTGGGTGTACTGTGATACAGTTCACCAACACACAGCTCTAGGACCAAAAGCACAAGACAAACACACAAAGCTGAAGCACAGGTCCTTCGCCTACCCCTGGCTGGTATTTACCAAGCTCTGACAGTTAACAGAGTGCAAAAGAAATTCAGATTCCTGCACGCCATCCCATGTCACTGCTGTATGGTCAGCAGGGATTTCTGGAATGGCAACTGCTGTGCTTCACTTCCTTTACACCATTTCAAATGTAATGTGAGCAACTTTCAGAGCTGTCAGCACAGCAGGGAGGCTTTAAAATAGCTTTGAGTGCTCACGCATTACAAAATCAAAATCCAATTCTGATTTGAACACAACCCTCAGAGGGGACAAGCACTTCAAATTCCAAATCTCTACAACCTGAAAAAGGACAAGACAAAGCACTGCACAACAGAGCAAGTGCTTCACACTGATAACACACTTGAGGAAACTCTGTTCATCTTAACCATGCCGGCACAGTTGGACAGCAAACCTCACCCTCCTGTGCATGCAATCATACAGTATGAGAGGGCATACATCTGCACCATGGTTCAGCAGTCAAAATAAATTCTGGCAGCATGTGGCATCTGTCCTCCACCAGGATTTTGCCAAGGTAACTGCATCAGGTGGAAAACCAAGCTTGGCATGACTAAGTTACATTGGTAACATTTCAAAGAATAAATCAGCCCTTTCATTGTTCTAGTAACATTCTCAACACAAACAAATGCCACATTCAGACATTGTAATTCAAGCCATTCATATCTTCACTATCTTTTAACTTCATTTCCTGTAAGTATCTATCACAGACATCTGAAAATATTTAAATCAACCTGTACAATAGTGGATCAACACTCGAATACTCCTACAAAAGTCTTTATTAAACTGAGGAGAAATTCCTTTTCCATCTAATGCTGCAATAATTGAATCAAAAATCAACTCAGAAAATATAACTAGGGTAGCCTTCTCAATATTCAGTTCACGGAAAGCTTAAAGAAGAGGGAAGGTCTCCAATCTGAAGCTGAGATGGTCACTGTAGGAGAAAGCACAGACACTGCACATGTATTAGCAAAAAAGGAAAGACTGCAATGGGAAAGAATCTCTTATCAGCAGAGAAGACCAGGCATGATACGAAGGAAGAAGAAAGAAGCTCTAGAGCAACCATACGACATGGTTAGCACAGTGACCTGTATCTGCAAGTGGGAATTGAACATTCTCTTCTATCCCAGCTGAAAGGTTTCGTAAGATGACCTTGTTTATTCCTATCACACTTATCTGCTATTTTTCACCAATACTTTGTGACGTTACAGAACGATGACTTCAAGTTGTACAGTTACCCTTAAAACTACAAAGCAAAGAGTATTTTCAAAAACCCAAATGCCAAGAAGAGTGATTTCAGTAAAATTCGACAGTGCCCCACAGCACTCAACTCAGAAGCCTATGTAAAGTCGTGCAGTCTATGCTGAGACTCTCCATCCCCAATTCTCCTTAAAAGCTTGGTGATCTACTCCATGTTGAAATTACAGTTATCTTTATGTGCTCTGTATATCTCTAAATCTATTGGAGATGTGCTTCTCATCCAACCTGCTTCCCAGGGCAGTGCACATCCCAGGACAGAGGAGTTTTTCTTCACCCACACTGCTATGGACCCAACTCTGCTAGCAGGAAGGATGCTGGTCACATAGATCCTATGGGATGAATGCCTCAAGGAAATTTATATCAAACAACTATTGCATAATCTCAGGATGTACACAGGCATCGAGTTCCTGATGCACTTTTGCACCAGAGGAAGAAGTGCCCTTGTCAACAGCAGCCGCAGGTTCCCGTGTGAACCCGCAGGATCCCCTTGCTGTGCATGTGCAGAAAGTTGAAGATTTCCGAGGGCATGGCATGAAAACCAGGGCGAGGCTTCACGTTGTCATAGTAGTGGTGAGTTATAAAAATCCCTGAGGGGTTCATGGGGAAGGCCCAGAAGCCAAAGAGGTGGACCTCTTCGCAGAGCTCCAGGGCAGCAGTCACCAGGATGAGTCCTGTGCTGATCCGCTTGGCCCGCACCCCTTGGCCCAGCCAGTAGCGCGAGACGTTGATGAGATACTGGGGGTGAAAGTAGTACACAGCTTGCTGAGACTCAAAGTCATCCAGGACATACTTGACCCTGATGGAGACGTCCGTGTTGCGTGTGTTATAGAAGGCCGGCAGCAGCACGGAGGCATTCTCATAAACCTGGAGCACATTGTAGAAAGGCTTCCTCCACTTCTCCAGCTTATGAAACCTAAAGGGAAAAGGATGCAAGTGATATTCAGATCAGTACAGATCAGTTTGGACACATCAGGCTTTTATGAAGAAAATTCTGACGCAGAGGTAACTGAGATATGTTTGAATTAAGGAGGAGAATATATTTAGATCTGTAGCTGAATCATCAGTACGTAATGTAAGCCAAAGACATGGGGGATATTAAAAAAGCACATTCTCCCCTTCTTTTCACAATGCATTTTGACAATGCTGTCACTGAACAATGCATGGACTTTGTTAATGTCTCGCGTCTCCTTTTGTGAGTAATTTTTTCAGCTGTGTAACTCAATATGCAGAACAGGATATTACAGAAAAATGGCAAATACCAAAGCAGAGCAAAAATATTTCCAGAATGCCTAACTGCAACATTTAAAATAAAATCCCAAGGCAAGAACATGGTTTTATGTTTCTCAATAAGTGAAACACATCAGCAAGGAAGGACAATAGAAATCAGTCCCACGGTCCCAAACCTGTCAGCAAGGTGGCAATAAACTATTAACAAATTAAGAATTGAAATCACTTGGTCAAACCTCATATTTAATTTGTTTGTTTGTTTAATATGGTGATGTATATTACTTTACTTAAGCACTCAGGGTTGAATCCAGTTAATTCCAACCTAATGAGACCAAGACACCCACCTGGGCTTGCAGCACAATGTGGGATGGCTATACTGTTAGCCTTCAGCTTCCCACTCCCTACTATCGCTGTACAGGTTTAAATGTTCAACACATTTCTTTAAGTTATTACTGTTTCCATGTACTGGATCATTTAAACTCAGAATGAAACCGAGGCTTTCAAGAACTGTGGAGATGTATCACTGGGGGCACAATGAGGATGGGCTGATGGTTGGACTCAATGGTTTTAGTGGCCTTTTTGAAACTTAATGATTCTGTGATTCACTAAGTTTCATAGTCTCAGTTCCAAGTAATACAGGGACAAAAATTCCCTTTAATAGTTGGAATTTAGTGAAAGATAGATTTGAAAACCAATAGGAGATGGAAACACAAAGAGCAGAGATGACCTCTCAGTAATGATGCTAGGATTGACAGTCACGACGTCCGTCTTCACCCCAACATCCGTTAAGTACTTCTCAGATATGGGAGGCAAATTGCATCTGTAAGGGAAATAAATAAGTAAGAAATTTGAAAAATTCCTTGTACTTTTTCAGCACTAGAAAGCAGAATTTATTCAGGTTCTTCCTCTAGTCTTTTGCAGCTGTCTCCTTTTCACGAAGGCAGCCAATGTTCATCCATTTGCATCTCTAGCAGCAGTTTGGCTATTTACTTTGGTGATTAAGGAGCAGAACTGGGGCAAAGCCCCCAAGGCAATCACCCTCTAAAACCACAGATTTCCTCAGTAACAGCTCTGCTGTATTCCATAATTAATATACAAACTGTATCTTTAATGTTGTGATTTATTTTATACCCTAGAGAATTTAGGGGAAATGTTCCACAAGAAAGACATCAGGCCAATTTCTAACTAATCCCAAACAACCTGCTTCCCTCCCTTTTCCCCTTCAGGTAGCTCCCAGCACTCTGTAAGAGCAGCAATTCTGACTGTACAGATTTGACAAAGGACGTATTAGGAGCATACCTGGAGATGTGGCATATGGGGACATGGTTAGTAGGCATGGTGGGGATGGGCCACAATTGGACTCGGTGATCTTAGAGGTCTTTTCCAACCTTAATGATTCTGTGATTCTAAGATCTGAAGACTTTCACCTTGTCCAGCCTCCGCTGGCATTGACCCAGATTCATCATCTTGCAAAATTCAGAGCATCTCTCAAGAGATGCTGAAGTTACACAAGCACACTCATACAAGCTCCACTTCCATTGGAAACTCCACTTAAAAAATAAAACAAACAGCCTCATGCTTTATCAGAGACAACACAGTCATTCTTTCAGCTGTCTTACACTCAGCTACATTCAATACATTTGACAGCCAGGGCTGCGTAGAAGAAAATAATGAAAGAATTCAGCAGAAGCAATGTTAAGAATTTTCACAACATTACAGTGCAGTTGCCAGCTCTAAAAACGTATTTTCTTCTTCACTTGTGAGCGAAAAAATGGACAAAAATCCTTCAAAGTCCTTCTCAGATTTAGGAAACTCACATCTACCTCTTGGAGAGTCTTCCTTTATCAGATCAGGCAGCTTTTTACACCACCCTCTCATGGGAGATGTTATTTCCAGCAGTTTTCTCTATGAGGACATACAACATCCTTCTGGAGCCCTCTGCCATCCTCAACTCCAGCCAGTACTGTATTCATTAGATTATATTTGAAAAACATTTTAAATATTCAGCTCTAATATTTTTAAACAGTCAACGCAAAGCAGGATTAAGAAAGTTCAATTTTTTGACAGTGATAATTCCTTATAAGAGCTATACAGTGGGCTGTGGTTGGATTTGGGGATCTTGGAGGTCCTTTTCAAGCTTAATGATTCTCTGATACTATGTTTTGTAAAACTTCATCTCGCCCAACCCATCTTTTAAAATTCAGAGCATCCCTCAAGACATGCTGAAGTTATGAAACACACTCACACCAGATTCACTTCCACTGGAAACTCCACTTAAAAAATAAATTCTACAACTCCAAAAACTCACCCCTGCAAAGGGAACAGTAACATCCCAGCATGCACTCAGAATCACTCCACTTGTTATCAGAGATCTCTGCTCTTGCCAGTAGATGGAGACAGACCATAACAACTGGTGAATGCAACTGCTGTGTGTGCATTTTGTGCGTTCCACTGCACTGTAGCTCCCTGCTCTCAAAATCCGTTCTATAGAAAAATACTGGTTGCATCCCACTGACCACAAGGTCCTTGACAATACAATGACTTTCCCAGGTGTCCTGGAGGTTCTGTGAAATGCTAGCAGTGCTCCATAGGCAGTTTTTGACATTTTGTTACTGACAAAGATGGTGATTCCCAGCAGTCTTGTAAAGTGGTGCTAGACTGATCTGTTCACACTTCTCTATAAACATAATTGTATTTTAAAATCGATGTCAGCAGAGCGTAAGCTCCTTTAACATGGCTTTATGTGTAATTCTGGTCACAGATATTTTGAAGATGGTAAACCAGTGGGTTTTGTTGTTTTTTTTTTTGCATAAGTAGCAATATGCTTATTCATATTTCATTTCTACTCAAGTCTCTATTTAACAAATTACAAACAGCAAAAGCAATCCAGTTCCAACTCCTACGCTGTGCACTGCTCTGTTCTTTTTATGAGGGTGTGATCCAGGAAAGAGTCACAGTGGTAAGAAAAGACCTCCACTGAAAGTTCTTCTTCACAAGAGATGACATCTGCTGCCTGCATTTCTACTTCCATTCAATAGTTTGTTACCTTGAGGCATAACATCTGCCTTCAAATCAATCATACAGCGATACAACACAGAAGAAAAGAACCTGCTATACTTACATTGTATGCACTGTACAATAGCCCTTTAAACTGAAGGAAATGTGAAGCCTAGATTATTTCACAGATTAAAATTAGGACAACAGATTAATGTACAGTGGGCACAAGACATAAGGGTCTGAAAATAATGGATAGTGAATGTAGGACCTCTGCATCATCACTTTTCATTTGATGTCAAGTTTAGAATGACTTGAGTTTAGAATAGACTTGCATTTAAACTGATTTTTGATGGTATAAAACTGGAGAAATTCACTGACTTAAGAACACTTATTTTAAACTTAGGAAAATGTACCTGAAGTCAGAAAATGGGCCAAGAGAAGTCAACTGATATTCTTTTCTATAAAGCAGGTCATGGATCTGTGAACTAGCTGTCATGTGCCATGACCCAGACAGAGAGCTTAGCAGGATGCAGAGAGGGATTAGAAGTGCTTAAGAATAATAAAAGTAACCCTCCTTCATATTAAGGATGATGAAAATACACAAGACATTGTGCCTGGGCAAATGTCCGTGCAAGGATCTACTTGGGTAACGGGGCAAGAGGGACAAGGACATCAAATGCTGCCAGTAAGTCAGTTAGTGTCCACATGGAGTTAGAAATAACACCTCAAATCTTAAGTTTAAAACAAATATTATACAGGGAAGTTTTTCTTTAAAATATCACCATGTTGTGCAAGAAGCAGCCTTGACTTGGTCAGTTTGTAAACCCAGAGTTTCCACTTGAGAGGGAATAGCTCTGCAGTCCTTCATACGCTAGTAAAACAGAAAACAAATGAATAAAGACACAAAGTCTGTACCGAAACACAAAGTCTG
Organism: Lagopus muta; assembly: GCF_023343835.1. Lineage (NCBI taxonomy): Eukaryota > Metazoa > Chordata > Aves > Galliformes > Phasianidae > Lagopus > Lagopus muta. The sequence continues at coordinate 2,836,120 of NC_064472.1, read as the reverse complement.
CACTGTCGATCTCTCGGCCACATCTGCTGTTCTTCAGGATCCCCCCATTCCCAACCACTGCACACTTCTTGAACTGGGAGCGGTGGTATGGCATGTCCTGCAACATCAGAGAATGCAGGTTAGTCACCTCCTGAAGCACGGAGCAAGAAAACTTTTTCTATTATTCCTCTTTTTTTTTTTCTTTTTCTCTTTTGTTGCTCTTTTTTTTGGGGGGGGGGAGGTACAGCTGCATCTTGATGCAAATACACGCATTGTAGGAAGCTGACAACATTCCCACGGTGCACATAAACAGATGGAAACGTTATCTGTGCAATTAGAGGTGCTGTGAGAAACTAACTCAGAATGAAACACGCAGAGCTCTCTTTGCTCAGACTTAATAATGGAAGAAGTCATTTCAGTAACTCACTTTCCTTTCTGATTTGCACACAGGGGCATGAACCATAAACCTACGGCATGCAAGATGATGATGTCCTTTGGAGAAGTCTGCAGATCTCAGAGCAGATGGTGAAGCCCAGGAGGTCTCTCTAAACCAACACATTACAGCTATTTATCAAAACGGAGCCTAAATGTTAGTGCTTGCTACCACTAACTGTACCAATAGCATTAATTAATAATAATTAGCTTTTATAGCACTGCTGCTGTAGAAGTCAGAATGAGTGACAGTCCCATCTCAGAAAGCACAACAGGGCCATTAGGGTACGGTACCCAAAAAATATGTATAGATGCGTTTATGTAAGCACAAGATTGCTCTTTTTTTCTTTTTTGTACATTCATATTTTATCAGTGATTTCATGCTGTAAACTACAGAGGGAGTGATAATGGTATAACATTTCTAGGTGATTATCTCCAGGATTTTTCCATACCATTCACTGCACTACCTTAAGCAGTATTCAGAAAGCCAACACACTAAAAGTGGTTAGACCTTCAAGGCCAACATTAGTCACAGAATCCTGTGTACTTAAATTCAGTACTTTCTTCCCTTTATGAAAGGGACAAATTGCAGTTATCCCTTCCAAATGTCCCACGTTAAATTCAGGATCAGTCAGTAGTCACATAAGATGACTTCTGCACATCAGTACAAAGTGCAGAGGGATTGCCCACCAGTTACGTTTGCACTTTGGCCCTCAGGTCATGGGTTATTTGTTAGAAAGGTTTTGAATAATCTTTATGATGAGCATGTTTAAAAATATTGCAACCTATTGACAGATAAGCTACAACAGGGATAAAAAACAGTCATTGTGAATCTGAGTTATAAAATAAAGGAGCCCGTTAAAAAGCAGGCCAATGGCAAATGCTGGATTTATTACATGTGAATATTGTACTTTAAAAGTAAGTTGGGTTTATGTTCTGAAGGAAAATGCTTAGACATTGCATGCTGGCCCAGATGAAAACAGGATAATCAATTGTAATGTTTATCACAAATAAACATACTCAGAGTATTCAAAAGTATAAGCAATGATGTCTGGACAAATGCTAAGCAGCTGTTTGCTTAGATTGGATATGAGGAAGAAGTTTTTTTTATAAGGGTGATGATTCAATGGAACTGACTGCTCCTGGAGATGCTGGACAGGGCTTTGAGCACCTGGCAGAGCTCTGGGTGTTCCTGTTCACTGCATGGAGTTGGACCTGATGGCCCTTAAGGGCTCCTTCCAATTGAAACGATTCTATGATTCTAAATGTGTCCTCAGCATAATATGTAATTAAGCAAGCAGAGTGAAGTTGGTTTAGTAGATGGACAGAGGCACCTTTGGAAACATTTTGAAGATTTCTTGGTTGATGTGGAAGATCCCACTAGTATCCACTTCGTACTTCAGCTTAGTTCCCAAGGGAGTGTTTTTCTGAGTGGTGAACAAGAAGGCAGGGGCATTGCAACACCTTGACAGTGAAGATCTGGAACATGAAAAAGACAGAAATGAGATCTAGGAGGTGATAGTGTGTTTTAGGATTTGCAGTTACTATTATTGCTAACAAGACATTTTTTGAGGAAAAAAAACACCTCCTTTTAACAATATGGGGGATAAAATGGTGGTTTTTCCTTTAGAAAATCAAAGGTAGAAATCCACAAGCAAACTGATCTGCTCTACATCCCCAAGCTGAATTTATGCCACCTATATCCCATGGAAAAGATCCTCATTAATTAGTCCCTTTCTGTGTCAGAGGGCTACCATCTTTTGCAAATTATTCACTCATCACTGAACAGGAAATACAGGGGTTGAATTCTTCATCTAGGGATGAATAGCAGACAAATGTCCAACATTTTCTTTGTCACTAGTACAAAAGAGCAGATACTCCAAAGTAAACAAAAATGGCTTTGAAATCTCAAAAATGGGATTCATGTCATGGGAGAAAACCCAAGTTTAATATGAAATGTACGTAGGAAAAGTAGTTTTCCAAATAAAGGTCCATTCCCTGACGCTCCTCTCTTTTTCCTGGTGGAACTGAAAGCCCTGACTTAAACTCACTCCAGAGCCAGTTTGTTTCTGTCAATGCACCTTGTCCTTTTAATGAAAAATGCATGTAATGGTCAACACATAAATGTGAGCTCAAGGCCAAATGGCCACATGAGGTACCTTGCCTCCAGGTAAGGACACTTCATTAGGAGCTGAAAGACAAAGTCATTTTGCTCTGTGGGTTTTATTATAAGAATTGGAAAAGAAATGCAGAATAATGCAAACATTTCAGTGATGTTCAGTTATTGTTATATACTTGGCTGAAGCAGAATGACATCATAGGACAATCAGAACAAGGCAGCAACTGAGACTGTATGAATCAACGAGTAATTCCAAATAATGAAATCATTAACTAATTAAATGCAGGTAGTCAAATTAAATTGTGATATCTGAGATATGAAAATGCTCTTCATTAGTTCTGCATTTCTTAAGGTAAATGTCTGACAGCTGATTGAGAATGACCATTCAGAAACTGCTTCCTTCAGTCTAGATTTTCATGCTTTGTCCTTCTGAACTGCTAAATATCTCCAAGGAATCTGTAAGATAAAAGGCTCTAATTGTGCCTAGCTTTTTTCTTGGTCATAATAGACTTTGATAACTGCCTATCAGATATTTTATAGAAAAAATATACAATAAAAACATATGTGTGGAGCTCACCTTAGAAAAAAATGCTAAAAGTCTATGACTAACAATTCTAAAAGATGTTAGTGACCAACTCAGCACATGTATTCTCACATTCTCTCACTAATTCATATCACCTTTTTCCTGTAATCATGGAAGAGAATCTGGGAGAAATTTGCAGGTCCTCATTCTAAATAACAGCTTTGAACCACACCAGTGACTTACAGAATTCTAGTCTATATTCTGCTTTGAAATCACAGAATCATAGAATCACAGAATCATAGAATCATAGAAGGGCTGTGGTTAAAAGGGACTCCAAGGATCATCAAGTTCCAACCCCCTGCCACAGGCGGGGCCACCAGCCTCCAGATCTGGTATTAGACCAGGCTGCCCAGGGCCCCATCCAACCTGGCGTTGAACACCTCCAGGGATGGAAGGGGCATCCACAGCCTCTCTGGGCAGCTGTTCCAGAACCTCACCACTCTCACTGTGAAGAACTTCCCTCTGACATCTAATCTAAACCCTCCTCCCTTGAATTAAATAATGTGTTTTCTCTAGGTGCACTCAAACATGGCCCCTGAATGTATGAATACACAACGTTCAAGTATTTTGGGGCTTAATTCTACTATTGCCTTCACGAGATCAGTTTCACAAACTGTGTCTTGAAATGCAATCCATACCGAATGTCTGGCAGTTTAACAAGAAGTGAAACTCAGACTAAAGTAATCTTGCACAGCCCCATCACTGTGGAGCATTCTTACTTGAATATGTTGGCTTCTGTGACATTCATCTCCCATTTGCACATCTGTAGGCTCTTCCACCTGTCAAATAATTCGGTTTGCTTCACCCTAAAAGATAAAAAGAAAGAAAAACAGAATTCACTTTATGACATGGGATTCGCTTCTTTCAATAGGACAAAGAAGTCAGTCTATTCAGGGGAAAACTTACCTTTTAAATTATTTTTTCCTCCTTAGATATAGCAACACTAAGCCTTGTATATACAGGTATTGGTGGAGCTCATCAGAGGTCTGAGAATTCTTCAAGGCTCATAGGCCTTAATGAGTTCTCTTCAGGTTTGAGGGCTTTGAATGTTCTAATAAAGCAAAGGCTTTTAAGATAATTATATATTTAAAGTGAGTAGCACTTAGGATTTCCCAGGCTGTGGAAGCCACAGGAAGGAACTAGGTCATATCGTTCTTTCCGTAGCCCCCCCAGAGTATATTAACTTGGAAATCTTCCATTACCATATGGGCTGACTTAGGAAGCACAGCAGAAAGAAACACATCAGAAGAACTGAGCATAACGAAAGAGGTCAGTGTCAAATGGCTGTCACAGAGTAAGGCTGACTTGATCCCACTGAGCAGGAGTCCGCTATCTTTTGTGTACCATTGGAAAAGATGAAACGTCTCTGTGCCATCTGATAAGTATGCAGAAAAGTGATTCAAAACTCACCATCTTCAGCAGAACATTGGCAGAAGTATCACATTCTCACCCCTTCCATTTATTTTTAAGCACTGCATGTCAGCAGGCAGTGCGAAGTTGCAACCCTTCTATCCTTCATCCAGTACCAAATGCAGAAGACAAGGACATAACCTACATTCTTTTGAGCACGAAGTCAGTGAGGGAGACATGCTCAAAATTCATACAGACCTGGAGCAGGAATCCAGTTCTGCAGCCTTGACTGCTTAAGGCTCTGCATTTGTACAGCTGCACTTTCAGCTGAGAATATCAGTTCACAGAACTGTGGATGACTACAGCATGATTTTAGATATAGGAAGGGACTAGGCATAATGTGAGTACCTAAAGTCACTGTCAACTGAAAATGCAGAAGGTCAATACAGAAACTTTCCATTTTGCTTTGTGCAATCAGCTCCATGAGCAACCTGTATGTTTCAACTGACTCTATCTGCTTCCATGGATACATCCTGGAACCTGGTATTAGTTTCCTGGTATTTACGTAGGACCAGAGAAGACAAAATGCATCAGAATATATATATTTTTTTATCTTTCAGAACACACATTTCCATAATTTTTACTTTGTTACTACCAAAACTCACTGATGAAAGAAATTAAGGTAGTCAAAAGGAAAAATGGGCTCAAAAAAGATCTAAATAAATTATCAGGAAGGTCTACTGAGCTCTCTGACTGCTAGACACCACCTACCACTTAGAGTCACTATACCAGAATTTGCAATCTGGTAAAGCTAACTTTTTTGCCGTGCTCCTTAGCCTTCACTTTTAGCCACTGCCAATGACGGAGCATGAGGCTAGACACACTTCCATTACTTTGTCTATTCTTACTCTTCACTTACCTTTAGTAAACCAGATAGAAATAGTATTGCAAACACTGTATTTAATCCCAAATTATGATACCAGGCCTGACTAAAATGTCTCAGTGTACTTAAAAGCCTTGATTTTTTTTCAAATGGACATCATACAGCATTCAGATGTCACTATTTACACATTAACACATAGGAGAATCTCAGGAAACTCTGGTGAGATCCCTAGTGACAGGATGTCCTGCACCTTACATCCCTGACAACTTTATCGTAAGTTACCATTTTCATCCTGTCTGGAAAGCAACCTCCTTAGCAAGAATTCACACTTACATAGACAAAACTTTCACTGCAATGATGTCCTGTCGCAATTCCAGGCATTTGGTGGAGTTGTATTCCAGTGGCCCTTCATAAAACTCGAAATACCTGAAGAAGAACAAAAACAAAGACTATAAGCCTGAGACCAGGTTACTTATCTTACATGTCAACTGAAATGTGCTTTGAGCTCTCATTTGTGATCTCTGACAACAACTGGCCCAAAGGCAGTTACTACTTCCAGCAGAACACAGATGTCATTGCTGACTGTAGAACAGCCACCCATCCCCAGCTCTTCAGAGATTCAAACACTAATTTGAGACGTTCAGCAGGGGGACTAGGCATAATGTGAGAACCACAATGAGGAGCACTCAGCAGTTTCCATTTAGCTAACTCAAACTAAATGGATAGTTTTTCAGACAGCATCCAATACAACTTGCTTAGGCGATAACAGCCTATGATGTCAGATCAGTTCATGTCTCCAGTGGGCACATCCAAGGTGGCGCATTTTCCAATGGGTAGCACATGACAGATGCCACTGAAGGTCAAGTGAAAAGTGCTGATCACTTATGGAACACTATTCCCATCCTTTGTCTGAACATTCTGAGAATTAAAAATAAACAGTTCCTTAAATTCTTAGCAAAGTGCTGGAGGTTTCACCTTGTCTGTGTAGAGTGTTGCATAGCTCAGTGCAACTGAGCTTCTCCTCAAGTTTTACTTAATCTGTATATTCAGAGGAGAAGGGGAAACAGGATTTTCTTCTCAAAAAGTTTGAGATGTTTTTGAGAACAACAGAATTTGGATGTTCAGACACATCAGATCTGACACTTCTAATCCTAATTAAAATCTGACAAAAATATTTACTTTTTTGGTCACGTTCCTCCTCTTCAACCATCAGACTGAAAAAAACGGAGAGAAAAAAGACAATGGCAGGAACTCAGTTATATGAGCCAGTGAAAGTCTAGGCTGGCCACTGAATTCTTTCAGACCGTACCAAAACTACAAAAATAATTTAGGGTTTAAGCCAAGCTCTGCGTCTCTTTTGCTCTATCACTGTAAGTCTGTGCTAAAACTCAAGAACTGCACATATCCATAAGACAGTATGATGAAGAAGTACAACTGGGTGACCTGGAGAAGGAGTATTACAACAGAAGCTAGATTAAGCTATTCTGAAGAATCCTTCAAAACCTCAAATTCAAAACCCTGTAACTACAATGTGTCCTCTGAATTTTCAGTAAGAAAAGTACTAGATTCCTGTAAAAGCTTTATTTTAGCCATAATTGGTAATGTAATATTTTGGCGTGGCGACATTTGAAAATCAAATCAAAGATCATGTCTGATCTGAACTTCTGTTCAGTTTCCTATATAAAACCCTTTGAGATGTTCCAGAGGGAACACAGAAGTAAGAAAACCTTATTTTAGTGGTTCACGTTTTTGGTTAGCAGCAAAACCATGAGGGACCCAAATGCTGACCCCTTCTTGAGAAGAGCTAAGTACTGACACTGCCCAGTGGAACTGCTGGAAGAGAGCACGCCTGAAAAATATCTCCAGGAACCTCCATGATGTCCTCCTAATGCCAGAACTATCTCAAGGCATTCTGAATTTTTCCTTTTAAGTAAATCCAGAAATTGACTTGATAAAGCTAGGAAGAGAGAGAACCACAAAAGGGAGAAAAGGACTACGGTCTGCAACTGCAGGAAGCCCAAAGCTTTCCACAGAAACCTGCCACCAACTGTGGACATCTCTTAACTCGTCAAGAACTGCTTGAAGTGCGTCCTTCAACACAGGATTTTATCACTTCGACTTTGCCCAGTCCCAAACCAACCACTGCGATTCAGTGAAGGACAGAATCCTTGAGACCAACAGGAAGGATCGCATGCTGAGAAATGGCAGGAGTAGAACACCAAAAATTCTTAATAAGGAAGTAAACTGATTACAGTCAAGAACTGTAGAATCATAGAATCACCAAGGTTAGAAAAGACCTCCAAGATCATCTAGTCCAACATTTCTCCACCAAATCAAGTCCCTCTGTACCACATTTACATGATTCTTGAACACTTCCAGGGAAAACTTAGAGGTGAAAGAAGCCTAATAATCTTTCAAAAATGTGACTATGCTGAAGTATGCTCATTTACTTTTCAAGGCAATAAACACATTTTTATAAGTTCTGCAGAAGAAATAATGAATTTGAAGTGTTGTATAACTAGTGATTAACCTGGAAAAAGACTTCTTCAGCCCCCAGAAGGAGGATGGAAGTCATCAACACGACTGGTCTCCCACCAAAGCCCCTGGGCTCTCTTTCTGACTCAATTATCCACCTGGTCATTCAGCCTTTAGTGAAGATCAGGTAAAATCCACTGCACTGTTACATATCCTGTGTGCTTGTGGAGCTGGAGCTGAGCAACTTGTCTATTAGGAAAGTTGCTCCAGCTGAAACTAGTTGAAGAACTCATCTGGTCGAGCAAGGTCAGAGCTTGATGTACTCCAGATAAATTCCCAAAGCTGCCTTCATAAGACTTCCGCTCAGATGTGAAACAGCAAGTAATCACATGGGAAAGCTGGCTGCAATCCACAGCATAGCAGACAAAGATATCATTTTATGAAAAAGGTTAAATTTCCTGTATTCTAGAAACTCTATTTGGTCACTGCTTGTTTTTCTAGTCCACAAAAAAAAAAAAAAGAGAGAAGGATGTGCTACTGACGGACAGAAGAACAAATAGGAAAGGGCTGCACAAAAAATAAACCATTTTCTGTTCTTCAAGGAAGCTCATGAAGCAGCAATGCATTTGTAATAGTTGTAACAGTATAACTACAGGCCGGTGAGCTTCACCTCTGTGGGAATATCATGGAGCAGATCCTAGAAGCTATGTGAAGGTACATACAAGATGAAGACGAGATTCAAGACAGCCAGCATGGCTTCACCAAAGGCAGATTGTGCCTGACCAACCTGGTGGCCTTCCATGATAGAGTGACAGCTTCAGTGGATGGGGGAAAGGCAATGGATGTCATCTATCTGGACTTCTGAAAAGCCGTTCACATGGTCCCTCACCATGGAGAGGTGTGGATTTGAAGGACAGACTGTTTGATGGATTAGAAATTGACTGGCTGGATGCAGCCAAAGGGTTGTGACCAATGGTCCTGTGTGCAGGACTGGGTCCGGGGTGCAGGCCGGTCACAAGTGGTGTCCCTCAGGGGTCGGTCTTGGGACCGGTGCTCTTCAACATCTTCATCAGTGACACAGATGATGGCATCAAGTGCAGCCTCAACAAGTTTGCAAATGACACCAAGCTGAGCGGTGCAGTTGATACATTGCAGGGAAGGGGAACCATCCAGAGGGAGCCTGGAGAAGTGGGCCATGTGAACCTAAAGAGGTTCAACAAGGGCAAGTGTAAGGTGCTGAAGCTGGGTTGGGGCAGGTATTTATTTATATTCCAGGTATTTACACAACTGGGGGAAGATCTCCTTGAGAGCAGCCCTGTGGAGAAGGAACTTGGGAGTCCTGCTGGATGAGAAGCTGCACATGAGCCAGCAGTGTGCGCCTGCAGCCCAGAAGGCCAGCTGTGTTCTGGGCTGCATTAAAAAGGGGTGGCCAGCAGGAAGAGGGAGGGGATCGTCCCCCTCGACTCAGCTCTTGTGAGGCCCCATCTGCAGCACTGCATCTGAGACCCCCAGTACAGGAAGGACGTGGAGCTCTTGGAGCGGGTCCAGAGGAGGGCACTGAGATGATCAGAAGGCTGGAGCAGCTCTCCTGTGAGGAAAGGTTGAGGGAACTGGGCTTGTTTAGCCTGGGGAAGAGAAGGCTCCATGGAGAGCTCATTGTTGCCTTCCAGTACATGAAGGGAGAGTATAAACAGGAGGGGGAACGGCTGTTTGTGAGGGTGGATGGTGGTAGGACAAGGGGGAATGGTCTCAAACTGAGACAGGGGAGGTTCACGTTAGATATTAGGAGGGAGTTTTTCACTCAGAGGGTGGTGAGGCACTGGAACAGGTTGCCCAAGGAGGCTGCGGATGCCCCATCCCTGCAGGCATTCAAGGCCAGGCTGGATGTGGTTCTGGGCAGCCTGGTCTGCTGGTTGGTGACCCTGTACACAGCAGGGGGTTGAAACTGGATGATCTTTGTGGTCCTTTTCAATCCAAGCAGTTCTATGATTCTATGATTCTGTGATTTCACCAGCCTACAGCTCAGAAAAGCACAGGGCTGTCCTGTCAGCTACTTCTCCCAGTACGTCACCTTTTCTGGTTTCCAGCAGTCACTGGGAGTGTCAAATTCATGGTTTGAAACTCAGGCTGCAAATGCTGATGATGCTACAAAATAATTCTTTCAAGGATCAAATCCTGTTTCTTAACACCAAAAGCACTGGGAGAGAACTCTTTCTAAGTCCCTCGATACTGAATGCCCAGAAATCAGATGCTGCTTGCTCTGACATTCTCCCACTTGCCTAAACAAGGCTTTCTTCTTTCCTAAACTTCTCTCGCTGCCACCTCACTTACAATTGAGCAGCTCATTGAGCTGGCAAGTGAGAGGCAGATGTGACTCCCAAGCACATCAGCTCATGCTTAGGTCTTTGGTCATCTGCAGCCGGGCTGCTCCAGCTTTGATTGGAAGTCAGCTTTGTTTGATAGTGCTGCATGAATTAAGCCTGAGACATGTCTTCAAGTGACTCTTGGATCAAGGCACGGATTCTTCTGATAAATTGCACAAAGGTTTTAAAATATAATTGAATGTCACTGTCGAGCATGTTTTAAACAAGACCATTTTCTCCTGCAAAAACCTCCTTCCCATTTTGCTTGTTCCTGCAGGGATGGTTCTGCACTGCTCATGATGAGGCTGCAAGAGAGCAGAGCAACATGTGAAGGCTTGGACCTGTCTCTGCAGGAAAGATCTTTCCAAAAATACATGTTGTTCAGAGACTAAGAAATGAGAGCAAATACATGAAGATCTGTAAGTTTCTATTAAAGATTCTATTTAGATTCTACTTAAATTCTATTAAAATTCTGTTATTAAGAGAAATGTCCAATCTGCAGTGTCTGCACTGATCAGATGGGCAGATCTACATCTAACTCAAGTCTAGACTCACCTTGCCCATTCGAGAATCTTACACGCTAGACAGAGCTTAACTCCAAAAGCATATGGGGACTTGCATTCATTCAGCTGGGCTAGCACAGATCCTCAAACCTTTTCTGCAAAACAATGGATCAGGTGGAGTGCACCACAGCTACAGGGGCTCTGGGAAAATCCACACAGTGCAAAGTAAGTGCTGACTGTAACAGAGAACTTATTGCGAGTGAGGGACCAAACCTTGCCAGACTTTACCTCCATTACTAATTCTATGTGACTCACCCAGTTCAGCTCCTTTGCAACAGCTGTGGGTGGAGCAGCTGTATAATGCGTCACCTTCAGTACAATTTATTGAAGAGCATATCAGATTGGAATTTTGGAGGAAAATTCAGTGTTTCTTTCCTTTCTTTATCACAGTATCAAAACAACGTCAGCACCTGACAAGCAGTTGGATATGCCAGGGAGCTCTCTTTTAGCAATGCCAGTTCTGAACTCTCCAATTTTTTAATAAACTGCTGCTAGGCTGTTTTAATCAATCCTATTCCTATCACTTTGACTGAAACAAGCCACCGATGGTGTTAGCCATAGGGCCTTCTGGGAGGCATAACAAAGCACAAGTCAACACTTATACATCAATAACATATCAAAAAACTCATTTTAGGTTATGGTTTTAAGCAATGCATTTTTTTTTTCCCTTTCTAGTTCTCAAGATTCTAGTATCTTTGAGTTCAGTACTGTGAATTAAGGGATCTCCTCAACTGCTCTGCTGGTCCGTGAGGTCTCACGGCTCACACTCATCTTGTAAGATGCGTATTTGATGAATTCAGCTGACTGCACTTTCTGTTTTGCAGCCACTGAGGACAAAGTTTCATATTTGCCATGACGGAAAATTCAGTGTATAAACCTCTGGGCCCCAAACCATACAGCTCACCTCCTCCTTCACCCATCGACTTCTGAGATCTCACTACCTATGTTCTGCATTGACCACATCTTCAGCTCAGATAGACTGAAGGTGGCAGAGATCACATAATGCATCCAGTGGGACAGGTGCACCATCAGACCATTAAGGCAGCTTGATCTTAGCAACAAGTGCTTTAAGTTTGAAGGTTCACAGTACCATTAAGTTGAACAATATATTCGCGTTGGATGTTAGGAATAATTTCTTCCCAGAAAGAACAGTGATGCATCAGCATGATCTGCCCAGTGAAGTGGTGGTGTCTCCATCACTGGAGGTGTTCAGGAACCATGGAGCTGCAGCACTTGGGGACATGGTCAGTGGCCATGGTGAGGTTGGTCTTGGGCTTAGGGATCTTATCAGTCTTTTCCAACCTTAATGATTCTGTGATTCTACGTGTTTTTCTAGGTCTGCAGCAATGTCACATGCATGGAAACGAACCTTCTGGTGCTCAGTAAGTCCCAGCAAACATATAACTCTGTAGGAAATCTACACACAGCAGTATCAGCTAACACAAAAGGATTCACATTCACTGCACCACACACTAACCCAAATTCATGGCATCATTTTTTATCTCCTGGGAATGGCTCTATGCAGGTCAAAGAAGTGTCTAAATCCTCTGGGATGAAAAGCCTCATTGGTTACCTCGGTTACTGTGGGACAGTAGAGCTGCCAGCAACTGAAGTAGGGCTCATTTTGGAATTCCAACTGCAAGCTACACTTAACTTTGTACTTTAGTTAATGTCTGAATCAGAGTTCCTACTCAAATCAGACAGCATGATGTTCTTCACTTTTGTGCTATTTTACCCTTCTTGAGCAGTCTTCACTATTCATTGGTTTTGGCATGGCCCCCACTCTTATGAAGTCTGTCTGTCTTGAAATTCTTGCAAAAATGAAATTATTTGCTCAGTATGCCTTTTGCTTTGGAATTTCTTTATTTGCAACTAATAAATCCCTTGCAAAATGAGCGATGAGTTATTAATGTCTCAGCACTGTACGTTAAATTACATCACTAAAAGACAATGAGTAGTTATAAAACACAAATGGATCAATACCAGGCATGTATGAATAAACATGTATCTATATGCATGAAATACAGGAATGACAGGAGCCAACTGAAGTAACATCTATTTCAGTTACTACTTTTAAACACTAAACCTTCTACAAAGATGGAGGGAATAACACACAGTGAAATGCAGAGCCATGCAATGAGAGATATACAGTGAGCATGCTGACACGTAATTAGTTTTGTACTCTTTAGACATCTCTCTGGAGGTGCATAAATACACACAAGTAAAATCAGGCAGGGAAAATTCATTCTGCAAGTTTTCTTTCTGATAGAAAGAATTATTCATTAGAGGAAGGCTTGCTTTCAGATGATACCAACAGTCTGATGTTGGGTGTTATGCTAGGCCTCTCAGGAGATGTCTAGTGGTAACTCAGCAGGAAAGGTGATCAAAGGTAAACAGCAAACAGCTGATGACACAACTCTGCAGTTATTCACCATGCAGCCTCACCTCCATATCTACATAGCTCTATTTTACTTTTCTGCATACTTCACCCTCAGACAGTAGACAAATGGACAATGTCTGTAATGCATTTATGCATGTCACAGCCAGACCTGTCCCCAACCTGAAACCCCATCTTTCATCTCCATGCTTATTAACATACTGACTTTGAAATCTGCTTATGTCTATCAACATTAACTGCATAGAGAATCACAGAATCATAAAACCATTTGAGTTGGAAAAGACCTTTAAAGGCCAGCTGGTCCAACCCCCCTGCAACGCACAGGGAAATTTGTACCTAACTCATGCAATTAGATACTATTTGTATAAAAAGACACTCTTCTCCTGAACCTCCTCCTTGTTGAAGGGGCTAAACAGATTGAGAATGGCACTGTTGTTCAGTGTCATCCAATATCATATGCATTTTGCAGTCAAAGGTCTCTCCATCCCACAGGCAGTGATGGTTCAATTGTTCCTGCCAAGGGCACTTACAAGAGGAAATCTATATTAATTCTATTCTATCTTCAGGAAGACATCTGTCTTTGTGCCACATTCAGTTTTCTTTTATGCCAAGTGCCCTGATCAAAGACTTTGAACATAAAGACCGTAGATGCACTCACTAAAAATGCAAAAAAAAAAAAAAGGTATAGACAGGCAGATGGATCCATACATAAAAACAGGAAGAATGAACCATTCTTCTCTGGTTCTGAGCTAAATGCTGCTGAGAGGCCGTCTCTTTCCACAACGTTTCCTTAATGAGTGGCAGCAGCAGGGATACAGATCCTGTTACATGAAAGAGCCATACAGGAACTGCAGACCGCTGTGATTTGGTGAGATGGGTGATTTTTGGCAGCTTATGTGCAGTACTTCCTCTGGCTGTTGAAATGCTATCAGCTGCACAGCTGCAGTAGAGAGTGGCTACCAAAATACACTGTGATGGTATTTCACACACAACACCTAATTTAGGCAGGGAGAGCTTTATTAATGCAAGCTTCTTGTAATTATTTTTCTTTTCTTTAACTTACAGTGTTTCTAGAGTTTCCCTGCTATTTATTCAACTCAGTACTATACAAGATTCAGGTTATTTAATTTCCTTCAAGTCCATAGGAACTGGGAGGACTACGCAGTGAAAGGTCCTTTCTAAACCACCCACAGCAAGGTTTCACCACAGTGAACCCATCCTCAGCTCAGATGGACTCTTGATAGCAGAGGGCATCATAACCCAACCAATGGCCCAGATGTCCCATCCTACATTTGTTATTAAATACATGACTTAAATGCACGTTGTGCACTGAACATACAGAGCTTTGCTCCTTGAGGTAAAAGTGCAGGAGTTTGCCCTGTACAAAAGATGAAAACCAGGCAGCCTTCCTTTATAGGAAAGGGCCCTTTCCTATGATTGATATTCTAGGAACTCGTCCCACATATCAGCCCCATACCTGCATCAAATTTTGCACACAGTGATAGCCATAGAGCTCCCTGTGACAGCTGCACTGTCTTACCAATGCACACGGCTTTTCATGGCCTTTTATATAGAGATCAGTCTGAAGAATCCTACTATAAATTAATAAAAGTGCAACAGCAAACAGTGCATCAGCACTTCTTAAATCATCTTCAGAATACTAAACATAAAGGAAATATTCTGGTCTTGCTTTGACAGACCATTTTTCCACTATGAGGTACTGGACTGATTTCAAGTTAAACTATGTTTCTTAGAATGAGCATTCTACCATAAAGAAAAGCCCTTCCCAATCAAGTACACTTTCCCATACTTCCCTGTATATTTACAAATGGCCATGGTGGAGAAATGGGAAAAGGAGAGGCCAGGACGCAGATGTCACCATCCTGCTCATCTTAAGGGTGTTTATGGTATATCCTAAATGGCCCCAAAACCTGGGTGGGCCAGCACAGCATCCCCAGAATCTTCTGTGATGTGTGAACAGCATCCGGCGGACAAATCAAACTGTAAATCTGTTCATATAGCCTGTGCTCACACTTGTTCATACACAGAGCAAGAGATGTCTGCAGTCATCCCCTCCGGTGCCAGTACCTGGTGCCTGTGTCACTGCCACTCTTCACTGCTCCGTCATCCGTGAAATTAAAGGTGCCGGTCCAATTGGCCAATTCCTCTCCATTCTGCCAGCTAAACTGCAGCCCTCTAGCAAGAAAACGAGGCAGTTGGTATTTGACACCATTCATTAGGTTAAGTCTATCAGCACAAGTTCTCACGTCCTTTTTCTTAAGACAGAAATGTGACTAAGAACACAAACATTGTCAAAAACAACAAAAAGATATCAAGAGCCACAATTCATTACCTTAGCAGTGCAAACCATTAATTTTCACTTCCAATGGACTCTACAAGCCCTTTTCTGAAAGCACCACCAGTCACCCCAACCAAGCAAAATGGAGGGCCAGTGCTCAGAACCACATACGGATGCATGAAGCATAGTGGAAATTTCAGTCCCAGAGTACAAAAAGCTGTGGACCGATGTGGAAAACTCTAGGGTCAAAGAAATAAACCCTCCAAGCTTCAATTTCACATCTACTGTAGCTGTTACACGTGGTGGGAGTTGGGTTCCTCCTCTAGCCTCTTCTAGCCATGCCACCAGAGAATTTATCATTGTTTGCAGTAGTTGATGACTTCTCTAAGTCACACCATATTGCTGCTTCCCCCTTTTTGGGAAGATGATATGTTTTAAGCAAATGCAAATGATCACAACCATCACAACTCCCCATTTTCCAAACTTTCACAAATTCACTGCATATCCCAGGGTGCCTGCATTCCTCAGATTTCAGCAGGAGTTGGAACTGGATGAGCTTTAAGATTCCTCCTAAACTAACCATTATGGGATTCTGTGACTGTGAATAATCTATTCTGTGATCCTGGGAACCCCACCTAAAGTAGAAATCTAACGCATATTTTAAAAAGTTGGATCTGAAGAAACATTTGACAACACTAGTCAAATCCTTCCAATCGCTCAGAAGACAACGAATTGTTATTTTTAATCTTCTCCATTTTAACACAACTTTAACAAAATGATTTCAGAGGGCTGGCAGCTGCACTATGAACATTTGGTGCTGCCAGTACTGCAAGCTAACTTCCTGGCAGGGCTGTGCAGGAAGCAATCTGACAGCCTGCTCTGCCCAAAAGAAAGGGCATCCAGGACCCCACTGGGTCCACAGGTAGTCACAAGGACTCTCAGATCCCATCCATCCTCCAGTCTGACTGGCAGCAGTTAGCAGCTCTGGAAGATAAAGACAGACAAGGGGCATTAAAAAAGGAATTCTGAAGGAGGTAGGGAGTGGTCTGAGCTGAAGACAGAGACGGCATCCCGTCCACTTGTAAAAGCACATCCAACAGTGTGTGGGTTATACCATAATGCCAACAGGTAAAGCAGTGCTATTGCTCATCAGAGAGTCCTATGCCTCTGACATTGCTCTTAGCTTTAACCAGCTGAGGTTGCCCCAGGAGATGATTTCTACAAAGAGGATGGTGTGAAGAAAAAAAAAAAATCCATGAGAAAATTCTCACTTTTACTAAGACACCTTCACTTCAGGCTTGCTGAAATAACACTCATGATGCACCACAGTCTAACACATTATGACACTCACGACTCCTTTGGAGAAGTGTTTCATTTCAATGTAAATGTCCTTAAAAAAGACAATTTAAGCCCTTAAAAATCTGCCCCTAAAGCAAAATATATGACGAAATCACTCTCCAATCCCTCCTCTCATTGGGACTTTTTGGAAACACTGTGTCCTGCAGCTGAGGAAGTTTACAAGAGGACACACATATCTTGAGTAAGATCCAGCAGGAGATCAGGAAGATTAACACTGAGGAATGGTAGATATGTCTTGTGAAGAGCAGCTTAAAATACTTAGCTTTGAAATGGTAGAATGGGATCTAACTGAAGCACAGAAATATCCAACGAGGGCAGAGGGTCTGGGTACGACGTTTCTTCCTCTAGATGGTAAGGACACAACCCGAGGTGGTGAGCTGAAATTGGGATCAGGAGCAAGCCAAGTGTCTGACCTTGAGCAAGACAAGAGCAATGGACACAGTGCTTTTCTCTAACAGGTTCTATAGAGCTTGACACCATAAGAGCTTACTTATACAACCACAGCTCATAGGACTGTGTCTCACTGCAAGCCTGAGATTAAGGTAAAGTATGGCATTTTCTGGAGTGATGATAAACCTGTTTCTGCTAGTAAGAAAAGCTTTCACA
The DNA here is from genome assembly GCF_023343835.1 of Lagopus muta. NCBI lineage: Eukaryota > Metazoa > Chordata > Aves > Galliformes > Phasianidae > Lagopus > Lagopus muta. Next base: position 2,818,711 of record NC_064472.1, on the reverse strand, counting down.
AACAATGACTTGGAGTATTAAGACTGAGCAGGATGAGACATTTAATAACACTGACCTGAATTAATTCTGTTCCTAACAAGATTACTGCAAGTTTTACCATTGATTTCAATCAGCCTTGAGCCAGGAGACTGCAATTTTGAAAGTGTATTATTTTCTGATCCTCTATTTGTGAATTTTAAGGGCTAATAACTCTTGTCCAGATCTGCAAACAGACTGAGAAAACATCAGAGTGACGGACTGCTCCAACAGTATATTCTGTCAGCTAAACTCACTCTCAAAACTAGCTACACCTCAACAGGTAGACAAAGAAGGGGCAAGCTGAACTTTTTTGAGTCAGAATTGCAATAGGAAAGCACATGCAGGATGAAAACATAGAAAAGGCAGATAAAAAATAAGCAGGACAAAAAAAGAGGGTAAAAGAAGATTAAAAGAGAGGAAAGCAGAGGAAATTATGTAGAGGTTTCCTTTGTATTTTAACAGTGTCAAAGATTTAAAAAAAAAAGAAGAGAGCCAGGGATAATCCGCAGTGATTACCATTGTGGAGCTACCCTCTGTTCAGTGTGCCTTCATGTTATCTCCTTCTAAAATTAGCACATTTGCCTAACAGGTGAGGCTGATGATGACAAGTGAAGACCTTATAAATGATGTAATGACCACAAATAGTGATACTGTCCTGTGTAAATTTCTTATCAAGGAAGTTCTGCAGTGGTCAGATTGAGTGCTAGTTGATTGACATCATTAACCATAGGACATGCCCCTAAGATATGTGAGAATGAGCAGTCTAGACCTGGTGATGAACAAATCCAAGCTGGAACTCTTGGCAACACAGACCTTGAATTTCAGGTAAATGTTGAAGCAACAGTTTGATCCTAATTGTTAACTGCAAATGTTGAATCAGTATGTGGTCAAATAAATGCTGCTGTAATGTAAGAACAGAGGGAGAGGGTGAAGAAGAGCAGGAAAATTAATGGAGCAGTGGTAATTGTGAAGGGCTGTCAAGACCAGCTGTGGAAGCAGCAGGGAGCAAAGCACAAACCCACCGCCATCATCCAAACAAGAAACAGCTCCTGCACAGCAGATGTTTGGAGATTAGAGCAATGGTTTCCCCATAATCCTTGTGCCCTTGAGAGGAGGAATTGAAGACTGTGGTGTTAAATGATCATGCTGCTCTCTTTGAAAATGGAAAGTGATCCCCCCAGACTAGTAACAGGGATGTCAGAGGGGTACAGCAGAGTCAGATGGTTAATCACCTTGAGATCCAGTCCCTCCTTTCCTGCAAAATAGGGAAAATGTGACTCACAATGTCCACAGGGCGGACGGAAAATAAAACAAAACCAGTGGTATGCACAAACAACCTGCAGATTAGGGTGACTGAAAACAGTCACTGAAATGAATCAGACCTAGATTTGGTCACTGAAGACAATTACATTAGATGGCAGCAAGTGAAAGCAAAGTCTTATTTCAGTGGTTTATTAAAAGCCACATCTGCATTCAGTGAAAATAGATTGGAATCTGACTTGTCAAGCTTAGAGAATTTCTTATTTCTCCAGTAAAATCAGGGAAAAAATACTCATATTTATTCTCACCATGTTAGCAGAGAGCAATATGAAATAATATGAATAACGTGGAATAATACAGACCCCATGATCCCATATCCACTTGGTTACATCAATTGGCCCATACTGTGCTGTGTGAAAGACAAGCCTGGCTTTACATGTTGGATGGAAGCACTAGTTATAGAGTGGTGGAGGAGTATATTTTGACTAGCACAAAGAGCAAAATTGGAAACATAGGTGGGAAGCTTCTGGATTATAACTGCTATTATACAGGCAAAAAAAAAAAAAAGTTTTGTTTCATATAGCATATATCACTTCTTGGATAAATTTTACCTCAGATATTCACATGTGACTTCTCAAAAATCTGATTAAAAATTACTTCCCAAGAAAGATGAAAGAAGTTAAACATTCCTTTTCTATAGCTGGAAGATACACATCCAAGGAGTAACACAAAGTAAGTGCTTTGTTACAAGTGTTCAAAATTAAAATATCATTTGTAATCATTAGGGGAAGCACAACACCCATCACAGAGTGAGTTGACAGTGACGCAGTGAATTCATCAAGAGAAAAGACTGATCAAGTCCCAAGCTCAGACTGCAACATGAAATCACAAATACTGTAAGATGGCAACAAACTATGATATTGGAGGCTAGAGCTCAGTGCAAGGATACCTGACACAGCATGGGTGCCAAGAGAAATCTCACCACAGTATGAGAGATCTGACTGAGCTAATTACTATGCATCTCATGTTTCCAAGGCTAATATATTTAGTACCAGGTCAAGTGTTCCTACACAGTGCTATATTCTCCAATGTAAACATACCCCCAGAGCTCAACTGTACTGAAGACATGGGTGGAACATGACAAGCAACACTGTTAAAGTCAGTGTTTGTACTGTATTACAGCCTCATTAGTAGGCCATACTCTTCCTGTGTGTACAAGCAGCAGGACTCATCCTACAGAACCACAAACATTGCATAAGACTTCCATATCCCCAAGATCAACCCTAACCCACCCCCGCCATGCCCAGTGATCATGTCCCCAGCTGCCACTTCTGCAAGTTTCTTGAACAACTCCACGGATGAGGATTCCCATTTGTGCAAGCCTCCCTTGCTGTTGACTGGCCAAAATTTTCATCTGGCTGAGCTCTGGCTGCATTTTTCTTATGGGAAGTGCCAAAAAACTACCAATGATGGAGCTTGCTTTTAGGGTTTTCATCACAGGAACTAAAGCATAAAGCTAACTAGCTGAAGAGGACATGCAAGGACAGTGACTACTTGCAAGGCCAATGGGAATGCAAAATGGATGCGAGCAGTGGAGGGCAAAGATACCTCAAGGAAATGAGAGGTTAAGTCAACAATTTGCCTGAGGGAGGCACGGACTGCTGAGCAATGAAAACACTTGAATTAAAAAAACAAGGAGTAAGATGAAAAAGCAATCAAGGGTAAGAATTACGCACAGTGAAAGTCAGAAAACACAAAGCTTTGAGCAGCAATTTTGTCTGAACATGATTTGCAGCAAGCGTAAGAACAAACAGAAAACCCTATCAGGACAAAAATTAAAGACCAAGTGGCCACGACATCTTTAACAGTGGCCACAGATGTGAGCAGCTGCCATGATGCCACTGCTGACAGGGTCATGAGGGTCACTTTTCAGCAGGCAACGGGACATCTGCAATCCACCACTCCAGGATACAAAGCTTCTGCAGAGCTCCCAACACAATTCAAAATCTACGCAGCTGGTTTGTGAGGAACACGGATCACCCAGTGGCCCCTGGGAAAGAGGAAAGCATCTGTGTGTCACTGCAGTGCCTCACAGCTCTCATGTTGAGCTCAGGAAGGAGCACGGTCTAACACACTGGCGATAATGCAATTTGAACATGCAAAATATTAGAATAACTGACTCCCATTGCTTTAAATTAGTGTCATCTGAGGAATGGACAAGGTTTGGCAGTTGAGGGACTCGCTTTTCTAACCACTTGAAGGTGCAACACAACGAGGCTAGCAACAAAGCAAGTCTACAAGAAGCAGGGATTAAATTCCTGCCTAATTTCTGCATTAAAGATTGCTTCCAGGGAATCCGAGAGAGGAAGCAACATGCCTCCATGCTCTGGTACCAAAACTTTAGCCACTTGATGGTAAGATGGGGATACCAGCTTCCCAAGATGTGGATGCCAGCTCCGTGATCCCCGCCACACCTTGAAATGCTCTTGAGAAGTCTCAGCTTCTCTGATCTGCTGGGATACATCCAGCATCTTCAGAGGACAGCCGTATCCTGTGTGCGTTTTCCATGCATACACATATTTGTCCATATAGCTTCAAGACTTTCACATCTCCTAAAGTTTCCAGCACTCTTTTCCTCTGAAGAAAACCAACACAACCAAGAGCTGCTCCACAAGCCTGTCAGGGATTCAGTCAGACGCCTCATGGGTCGCATGTCATTCCACTTGGATAATATTTCTGGTTAGAAACAGTGGAGGCACAGAGATAATTAGATAAATGTGCGTTAGATAAATGAATCATGGGGTGACCTTCAGCTTGTCTCCTGGGAGAAATATTTAAATGGAAAGAAATTTGGCCCTGATATAAGGGAGATCTGATCTTGTGTTACAGCACTCTGCAAACCACATGACTCCTTCAAGATGCAGTCCACGTTTGTTCACTGTCTTCTATTTGCTCCTGCTGTATTTACATTACCTTTCTTAAGAGGGTAAATAAAGGGTTAAATACATCTGGGAGCTCATTTGCTAAGCTACTTCAAAAATACCAAAATGGTGGTATAAACCTATGAGAGTCTGGTATTAATTATAAGGCACACAGACATACATAGAATGTTTGGGTTTTTTTTAAATCTCACTTAAAAGACATAAAGCTTTCAAACAAGGCATTCTGCTGCATGGCAAGGTTTGCTCTTCTTTGCTAAGTAATTCTTTGTGTTTTCATACATGACAGACTCTACAGTAACCACTGCTCAAAGTCTTCAATATCTTTGCAAAAGTGCTCTCACCCTACTCAAAAATGTTTTCAAATGGGCAGATTCGCTTCTTCAGCAGGCTCTCACTCTGTGCAGAAGTCAGAAAACCAGTATTTCGTGAAAATCCTGTCAACAGAACATAGATATCTAGCAAAGTAATATTCAAGTATTATTCTATTGATCTATTCCATGCTACAGGTTGGAAGAGGAGAACAGGGACCATTTCAGCAGTTTATACAGTACTGGCAGTTTCCGGATGTAATCCAGGGCTATTCCCTGCTGACCAAACAGGGGCTCACAAAAAGAAGGCCAGCCCTCAGCTGAGCATCTGATCCAAAGGAAAATTCAGCCAAAAGCTGAGCACTGGAGAGATAAGTTAATACAACAGCAAGCAAAAGCTCTGGGTTTAAGCAGAAGTCCACAGCGTTTAACCTACTTTAACAGATCAATCCAGTGGGCTTTTAATCATCCCATTAATCCTAAAACAAAAATAATTACCCCAGAGATCCGTATTAAAGTCCCTTAATTATATCTCATTTCATCATCCTTTTTACTCGGGATAAGGAGCATCATAGTCCACAGCTTTCTGAAGTCGTGGAGCTTAACTCTAATTCAGACTTCAGCTGCTATGGGGATGCCTTTCCTGAGAGCACTGCTAAGAGATGGAAAAAAAGGAAAAAGAGTAAAAAAAAGGCGGGCAGGACTCTGCTTTCCAAAGGCACATTACAAAGCAGCAGCCAAAGGAAATGAACAACATTTACATGGTTAGTGAAAAATGCGTGAAAACCTGGAAACTTGGGAGAGAACTTCACCAAGCCTGGAACCCTTCTTGAATTTCTCTGAGTGCTGTTCCTCTCCTGGAGATTCAATCTTGTCTGCAGCCCTACTGTCCCCATGGGCTTGGGGCATGGCTATGGGTGGATGGAGGGCCACCAGTGTCCATGGGAGCTTGAGGAGTGTTGCTGGCAATGCAGCCAGCCTGTTCTTTACTTCTTTAGGACAGAGCAGAGCTCACAACCATACAGCTCACATTTCCATCTGGCTCCCAACAAACTGTGTGTTTTCCACTCCTAACAAACACCACTTTGTCCATACCCCTTATGGGGACCAAGTCCCTCGTAATAGAACCACAGAATGATTAAGATTGGTCTAAGACCACCAAGTCCAGCCATCAGTGGAGGAGCTGATGCAGCCCCAATATTCTGTCCAAGCTCCCTTTCTTAGCTGCTTGGTTTCAGTCTCGCTGGACATCAGCCGTTTCCACCATCTCCTTGCAGAGGAACAAGCCAGCCTTGTGTTATATTTAGGCTTAAAAGCATTGCACATTTAGCAGAAGAGTATTTCAGGGCAATTTTCAGCTTTGCCTAAATACACAACGGAATTTCTTCCTGCTGCCTTGGGAGGAGGCCCAGAGGGCTGTTACTGTTGCAGAGGTTGGGATGATATCAAGCAAACGCTGTCATAAACCAAACAGCATGTTGGATCCCAGCATGTAAATGGCTTTGGGTTTAGGCAGCGTCCCCAGGCTCCAGCTTGGCAAGAGGCTCCGAGGCTATAAATATTCCACTTCTCTGCAAAGATGCTCTCCAAAACCACCACCGACCTGAAGGTGCGAGATGTAACGTGCCCAAGGAGCCTCACAGCTCCTAGCAGGGATTTGTGAAAGAGGAGACTGGGCACAAGTCACAGCCACTGGCAAGAAACCCAACATCAGTTACTGTAATGCACCTCAGGGAAAGAAGTATCTTCATGATGATGTTATGGTAAGGACGTAGGCTGATATGTGACTTTTTCTGTCCTTAATAACTGGCAGGCTGAGACTGCCACATTCTGAATTGTCATTTCTGCAGCCAACAGAACTAACACTGCCCAGCAGAAAGGACTCTGAGTGCTTTTTCCCATTAAGTGAGGGAGAAACCTGCCTGGAGATAGTTTGTGTGAGAAAAAGGAAAAATGACAAATCATTACAAGCTGGATTAAAAAGAAACAAAAAACAGCCGTGTTTTGCAGTCAAAGTGACAAAATGAATGCACGATTCTTCGCCTGAGCTCCTTGAATGGCACTGCTCAAAACCAAAGCTTTTCCTAGCAAATCTAGGAATTGAACATCGCTCATTTTGCATTCCCTGCTGGCTGTCCCAGGGCATGTGGTAACACACAGACTAACCCCAAAAGAAAGTCTTCCGTTGTATCTTCTCACTATTGTATTTTCATTTGGCCATTTCTCACTTCCATCTCTACTTGGGATCTATTTGTCAGCACTAATCCTCCTGCAATCACTTGCACATAGGAAAACCAGTTACTGGCTGCAAGGCCTACAGGACAAATTGGAAAAGTAAGGCAAAATGAGACCTCACGTGGGTATCAGGTTATCCTTGTGGCACCAAGACCATCCTGGTCTATCTGATGGGTTCCTGCAGCCCTCAAAGACAGAGATTTAATACCTCCTTAGGTAGCCTTATGCTTTAGAAGTTTTCCCTTTTTGTGAAACACATCTTTTATGTTGTAATTAAAACACGTGACTTCTTGTCACCCCATGAGCTGTCACCGAAATGTGCTCGTTACCTTCATCTTTCCAAACACTGGATATTTCAAGATGGTTATCATATCTCCCCTCAATTTTCTCCAAGGTAAACAAGCAATTATCTGCTGTGCCTTCTGCAACTCAGCTCATTCTTGCTCTTTTCCTTCGGTTCCTTCCAATCTAGTCACACCTTTCTGTAAGTGAGCTGCCCAAATCATCACCCCTCACCACCGAGCAGGGCACACAAACTGCTCAGCTAACCCACAACACATCTGTCCATACATATTAACACTACGTTTGCTATTTCCCCTCTTGGCAAGAAATGTTTGCTGATTTGTCAGTATTTTCCTTGCTCTTAGCACTGCAAATCAGGAGCCAAACCATTGATCTCTTTTGGCGAGTTACAGCTCAGTTCCCATAAAAAATTCCACAGCAGCTGCCTACTTACCTCAGAGCCCTCAAGACAAACATTCCCCGTTATAAAATCATATCAGCCATAACTCTTCAAACTAGATTTAAGCAAAATAAACTCTGCATGGGTCGAGTTTAAGCACTTGGAGATCCCCACTGGTTTTTGCTGTAACACGAGCAGCACTGTTTCAGATCAAAGGCTGATGTGCTCTACATCACAGCAGCTTCAGCAGCAAATTCACTAGAATACAGCAGGGAAAAAAACAAGTGCTTTCTCTGCTGTTTGGAATACTAGCATTGTTATGCTGACTTCAGGAATGGCCTTGGCATGTTTGTTTCTAACAACGCCAAAGTTTAAGCAGTAACCATGCTGCCTTAGTTCAACCTCTGAAAGCATTTCAGCTTCAACTTACGTGGAGTGAAAAGCCTGGATGGCAGGGTCTGGTCAAAATAAAAATTCAGGTGGCACAGTTACATCCTAAGTGAGACCCAGTCTTTAACAACAGCTGAGAATTAAGAAACACCAAGGTGAAGATATCCTAAAAGCATGAGTCAATAACTGCCAATAACACAAGTCAGTACAAAATGCCTCATGCTGTTATTAATAATCAAACAGACACTGCAGATGCCGGATACACTCTCCCAGACCGACAAGAGGTTCGTACTGCCAGCACAATGCCAGGAGGTGGTTCAGACCAGCAGAACTGGTTGGAGAAGGCAACTTTTCCACTCAGTCTCACCCCTTACCTTTTGAGATAGTTCCTCCCGTAGAGGATCTGCTGCAGCAGGGTGACCACAGCGAAGGCGCAGATGAAGATGAAGAACAAAGTTCTGTTTCCCAGCAAATCCCTGCCCGACGAGGGGTCTGTGTATCCCATCCTTAACAGCTGTGGGATCTCCGTTGGGTATGATTCAGTCCATGGTCACCTTCACGCTTGTTTTGCAGGGCAGCCAAGGGGAGCTCCGGGTGTCTGTTCTTGGAGCAACCCAAGGACAGGGCATCCCATTGTCTGCCCCCTCCGTGCCTCTTTGGCTGTCAGCTCCAGGATTGTGCGCAGTGCTCCCACGGTAAAGTTTCCCAGAGATTCAGACGTGGCTAACATCTAAAATCAGAGCTCTTTCAGCGCAGGCAGTGCTGTGCAAGAGGCATTCCACTCCCACAAAGCCTCTCTCAAAAACCCGCTGCTAGCAATTACCTACTCCAATCCAATTTTCATATTCCAGATGGGGGAAGCTGCAAATAAACCAGAAAACAGCAGCCAATGGCAAACAGAGGGCTCTGGCAGCCCGCGCTGGAAACGCATCGCCATCAGCTCCTTGCTGCTTCTGCTCAGCAATCCCAGTGCAATGTGCTCGCACGGAGACGTGATCAGGGTGTGCTATTGAGGAATGAGTGCGGAGCAGTCGTGAGGGTTTCCTTCAGTCCCCTGCAAAAACAACAACAGCAATCTGGTCAGCCTGGCAGGGAAGCAGTGTGCCACTGGTATTACAGGTTTGCGTGCCAAATGTGATGCTGTACTCACATACCACTCACTGTTTGGGCTCCTACATTTCCCCTAGTTATTCCTACAGAGTGAGCAAGGACGCTGAGCATCCTTCAAGGACACGCTCTCAGTTCCTGCATGCTGATGTACTGGAGGCACGGAGCAGCCCTGCAGCAGCCGCGCGCAGCCTGCCTCTCAGATTCACTTAAAGAGACAAATATTCTGATTGCTCTCTGCGGGGAGCAGTGCTTTTTGCAAAAGGCAAAGAACATGACCTTGCCCACAAGTATCAGAGCTGCCTGAAATCTCCCTGTCATCCGGAGGGCTCCATGCTGCTCGCAGGGAAATAATGGCACTTTTGTTGCTGATGTGAGAGCAAAGCCTACTACTCCCAGCTCTTCTTTAACAAGTTCTAATGAAAGCTTTGTAAACATCACAGCTAGGGGTTTGTTTTGCCCAAATGGAGGACAGGGAACGGGGATTTTGACAACAAAACATAGTGAAATAAACCCTCGTCTAAGATAACAGGAAAATATTTGTGTTGATAAATTTTCCAACAGGTAAATCAGTGTGTGCAAAGCATGCCATTAGCCAGCAGTGCAAAGCAGCAAGCAGCTGCTTTTGTTGTAACCAACAGAGGTAATAAAAGTGCTTGAGATATGAACCTGAACCTTGAGTCCCTGCAGGCAGGAGACCTTGGGGTAATTCCACCCATTCAGACTCTCTTGATTTTCACACAATGATTGGGTTGGAAGGGACCCTACCATGGGCTGGCTGCCCCCTACCAGTCCTTTCAAAGCTTCACACCTGCATTTATGAGCCCAGCAGAAGGCTTTAGGCTTCACTTGTCCACGCAAGAACTGCGGTCATCCTGAGGCTAGGCAAAGATCAGCAGCCCAGTGCCCTGTCCCAGGAACAGGCAGCCACAGGGAAAAGAAGGAACAGGGCAATGCTTACATGGAAATACATCCGGGGTCAGAAGAAGAATAACAATCTGGATGGAGAAATAACTGTTTTGGAAGCGCTCACTTCTGTTATACTGGGAATATCACACGTATGGGCGACTGTAAATTAAACAGCAGCATTGGCTGGATTCCCTCCCACCAAACTCACCAGTTGCAAGGCCAAATATGTTTCTTTCAATAATCAGTACATGTCAGCTCATAGAACATGAGAATACTTCCATACAGGAACAATACCATTTACATGCAACTTAATCCCCAGCAACAGGAAGAACAGTGGGGCTGCTATGTAAATGCTGTGAAAGTGGATTTGCACTGGGAAGCTGAGAAATAAAGGCACCTGTGAAGGAAAATGCAGTCAATGCTTTGATTTGTCAGATTTTTATGGGTACCTTTGAAAATCATCCCGAAGAAATTTGTCTCAGTTGAAGAATCAGCGAGGAAAATTTGGCTACTTAGGACCTTCTGTTAGTGTGATACTACTTTTGCAGACAGCAATATCAGCTAGTTTTAGTGAAAACGTTCTGCCTTCCTTCCTTTATTCCTCTCCATTTGAAGTGATTTGCTACTGGGACAGTGCACCAAACTCAGCAAGCTATTCCGCTTGAGCTGAGCAAGGCCCCATGCAGTCATGGCCACATGCAGTCATGCAGCCTTTGATTTGTGTCCTCTTACCCTTCTGCACTGCATCAGATGATACAGCACTGAGACACCTCTGTGCAGAACCACTGCAAACCTAATGCAAAGAGCAAAGCAAATGGACACATACATGGAGAGTGTTTTCTGTGCCACATCTTGCAGAGATTTTATTCCTGATGTCTTCAGTGCTTCTTCTGTGCAAGCACCAAGCACAACTTGGCTGAAGGGACAACATGTAGTCCTTATTTCTGAGTTGCAGTTTATTTAGAGCTTAAATAAAACAGAGAAATTCACTGCTGATGGGCAGGTCTGGCTGGGAATTTCGCTAAGCATCTCTCCTTAAACCAGTCACCTGATTCAGCATTTGACTGTGCACTCTCATTTCAGCTGGAAGCAAGGGCATTCATGTGTCGGAGAGCAAGATCAGTCTTGTTAGCTATTTAAATCACAGTATGCATCACTGAATGAATATATGAAGCTCACAGGACCATACAGGTTCAGAGTAAAGCACAATAAGCACAACATTCCCCTACAGGAATGTTTCCCTCCTTGCCTGCTCAGCCACTCTTCACCCTTCTTTGTTATGCACGTTAAAGAACTTCACAGAGCAGATTATTAACAGCTTTGCAAGGCTGTAGATCTTTCAGATCTCACTCTCCTACCTTCCTTTTCCTCTAAATGAAAGTTTCTACAATACTCGTGTCAACTACCAGACCACTGATTTAGCTGAGCACTGGCACACATGTACATGCCCATAAGGTTCAGCTAAATGTGAAACCTATTAACATGTGTCTATAAGTATTAACTCTTTTGCAATATCAAACATGCATTTATCAGCACGACCTATTGCTTAACACAACATCTTGTCCCACTACCACCATGAATCTGTATGCCTACAACTGGGTATTAAAGAAGCTGGAAGGATTCAGCTAAAGTGTAAATGTTTATTTAGCTGGGGTTGAGGCATGAGGGGGTGACGAAAGCCATGTTGGCACCAGAGCTACCTGTGGAGGATGTGTCCTGGAGATAACATATGTTCTGCACACTGGATATCCATTACATCACCACCAGTTTCCTTCCAACCATGTTCTCATAGACAGTGGGGGAGGTCAAACCCAGAGGGCTGCGATGGTGCCAGAGCCATAAAGGAGCTCATGGGTGGCACTTACCTATCCCAATCAAGTTAAAACTCCCACAGGCTTCACCAAACCGAGCTTAAACAACCAAACTTCACATTCTGGTGAATGCCTATGAAGCACTGGAGCTAGTGCCACCCATGTTAAAAGTGACAGATGAAAGTTTTGATATTTCTTTTTTCAGAAAATATCCTAGCTGTTAATGCAATGAAACATTTCTATGGTCAGAAGAACAGCCACACACTGTCTAACAGTGACAACATCATCTACTGGCGACAAGCTCAATTCGTGTTGATTTCACTATTTTAAGAGCAAAATTTTACCCTAAAATGTTAATCTGAGATATTAACAAACCTTAAAATATGGCATACAATTTTGGATGCAGTTCACAGAAGCAATGACTTTGATGTCAGAATGCATTTTGCTATGTCAGTGAATAGCACTGATCAGAACAGTAGAGTTGGACCAGGTGACCTTTAAGGGTCCCTTCCAACTTAACAACTCCATAATTCTATGTAGTAAAGATTTCTCTGAGCAACAAGCTAATTGATTCCTTCAAAAATTTTATACTACACAATCAAGACAAAGAGAGCTATTTTAGGATATGATTTGGGCTTCAGAAAGGTTACCTTTGTCCTTTTATCACAGTTCTGTGCTGATTTTCCATTCAAAGTAATAAAGTATACACCTTGTGATTGATCCACCAGCTTCAGTACTCATCAACTTCCTATTTATGTGATTCCATGATTCCATGTGGTGCAGACCCTGAGCCTCACCTCATTCTTCATTGAAGAACCTCCATTTTCTGACCTCACTGACATCCTCTATAATCCTCCTGCTTCCAGTGCACCCTTCTCTTTGGTCAGGCATTGGCACGGGCTGCCAAGGGAGGTGGTGGAAATCTTCATCCCTGGAGGTGCTCCAGAACTGTGGAGATATGGCACATGGGGACATGGGCAGTGGGCATGGTGAGAATGGCTTGGGCTTGGGGATCTTGGAGGTGTTTTCCAACCTCAGTGATTCTGTGATTCTCCCCAGCAATGTGCTCCTTTCCATGTGCCCAAAGTTCTGCACGTCTACCAGCAGCTTAGTTGGTGGCGCTGACCCTTCTCTAGGGAGCCTGCACCAGGCTACGTATGGAAATAACCAAGAGTGTAGCCAGTTAGTTGTGCTAGCTCTTTAAAAACCCGAAACTGGGAATGCAGAGTGGGAGTTCATCCACAACCCATTACTAATCCCCAACAAAGGGGTTACGACAGCATCTGGCCTACGGGATGCAGTGCCCTACAAGCTAAGATGAATGAAATGCCTCTGACAGGCAGAGACGTCCCCGGGAGATCTCTCCTCCAAGCGGAGGGAAGCACAGCGTGGCATTTAGTGATGTACAGAACACTCCCATCATCTTTATTTAAACTTCACTCTCAATCAGCATTTTTGCTTTCCTCCAGGTATACCCAGCAGCTCCACTGGAGCTACAAGGGCTGTGGGTGGTTTCTTTGCCTGCAGCGTGGGCAGGGAGGTATGTGTGAACAGCAATGCAGTCACTTTAGAACATATGAATTGAAGCTTGAAAGGAAAAATAATAATGAATTGAACAGATTGTCAGGCTCACTGCAATTCCCAATCAATTAAAGCTTATTTTAGCAATAGGGCAGTTTAGTTCTGAGAAGTTCTCCTGGCACTTTGATGATTTCATGATCCTGTGTAGCTAAAAAGGTCTCGCTGGGAACAAATTGCTTCTGGTACAGCATCCTCTGTACTGCATCTCTCATTTCTTTTAAATGACAGTAAGTAGGAACCACATGAGCAAACAGCAGCATGTGAGTAAGGCTTTGGCCCTGGGTGAAGAAGAATGATGAGGCTTGGACATGTGTCTGCTGGGCTCACAGTCTACAAGAATATCCTTCGATGAATCTAAATTTAAGTTATGAGTCAGTATTAGTTATATTAAACCAAAGAAAGTATTCTGCATCAAGCAGTTGATATTTTTTAGCATGTTTTTACATTATGTCTGTCTTTTGGATCTTTTGATTTGTGACATTATTGGATGGCATTTCACAGATGTGGATGACACAAGAACTGCCAAATCACAATTCCTTTTCTGCACTTGAAAAGATGAACCAGTGTCAGATTCACACGGAAGAGTTCATGGGTTCAAAAGTCAATTAATTTATGAGGAAAGACCTTCCCTGATAATAAAAATAATATGCAATGTTTTGGGGTCCTCACAGTTTATGAGAGTAGCTGGCAAACAAGAATAGTGCTGAGAGTTCCTGTCTGTCAGAATCGTAAATGTCTGCTTAGTAAAGTGGGCAAGAGTTACTTGAAATTTTCACTTTTTTTTCCTGATGTGGCAAAGTCAGAGAGGTTATGGAGGATGTGCCTTTATAAACTGACTGAACTTACAGTCTGAGCTTTAACAAAGAAATTGAAAGTGGAAAGGGTGTCTGAAAACTAAACCCCTGTCTAGTTTTCTTGTTACCCCGCTGTCATGTCCTAGAGCAGGCTACAAGCTAAGCCATCCTTATCCCATGGGATAGCAGTCCTCACCATCATTTGCTACTTAGGAAGAGATCTGTGCTCGTCTCCACGTTCCTCCACAATTTCAGGCAGAGCCACGCTGTAGTGCTGACATCCCCAAGCTGGCTTAGGAAGGCAAAGCAGCACTGCTGCTTTCGGCACTGGAATTGTGACTTCAGCGTGGCATGGTGGAGTCATCTGCCATTTAATCCCCTCACCTTACAATCCATGTGCTTTGCACAGAGCATCTCTGTATTCCTCAGCATTTCCTCCCTCAAGCATGAGCTGGCAATTGCAGCATTCCTTGGCCTAGCATGTTTGTTTCAAAAACAAGGAAAAACGTCAAAAACGTCACAAACAAGCAAAAATCACAGAATCCTAGAATGTCTCGAGTTGGAAGGGACCCTAGAGCCCATCCAGGTCCATGGCCCCATTCAACCTGACCTTGGGCACCTTCAGGGATAGGGCATTCACAGCTTTAATCCATTCAAAAGTGCCTGTATTAATTCCAGCAAAACTGTCACAGGAACCCACCTTTGCTACACTCAGCTGCTGCTGCAAGGTGACAAAGCTGCAGAATTTCATCAAGATTTCCAGTAATGTTCTCGTCCTCTTTTTTTTTTTCTCTCTTACAGCTACTGAAGATGATCATCAGCAAATGAATAAAACATACTTTCATGCGAATGAAACAACATGTGCCAGCTTTGCTGCCGGCATTCTGTCCACATGACTCTCTCCCTCTGCTCACCCTTCTCAGCACTTCTGTGTTAACCCTGTTTTCACAGTCCAAAGGCAACATGGCAGACCTGGGAGTTGGAATCTTCCTTCCCTCCCCATAATATTCAAAAATGGTTTGGGGGTCGGAGAGAAGGGGAGGTACATTTCCAGACTGTACAGTAGTGGAAAGAAAATTGGATACTTTAAAATAGCACTTCTAGAACTGAAAGAATCCTGCCTAGTGTGGGTGCCTCTTCACTGAAAATGCCGAAGGCCAAGGATGGGCCTCTGGGCAGCTTGAGCTGATGGGGGAAAACCAGCTCAAGGTAGGGTTGGAATTGGGGAGGCCCTAAGGTTCCTTCCAACCCAGCTATTCTATGGTTCTGTGATCTTCAAGGTCCCTTTCAATCCAACCATTCTGTGATTCTAGGATTCCTCTGATGGCCCATGCAAAGGCTTAGAGCATCATAGAGCTTCACAGCTTGCAGACGAACAGTCCAAAAATATTCTCTGAGCCCCCCCAGATTGCCTCAGCTACACTTCTGTAATCATTTATGAAGAAATGGAAGATAGGAACGGCCTGTCTGACCTGAAGCACTAATTATCTAACATCTTCTTATTTCCACTTCACTACTGCCTGACCTCCACGTCCCTCCATGGGGATGGCAGGGAACAACAACAGGAATACAAAATGAAAAGATACCCATGCTCGAATCATTAGACCCAGGGTTGAAATCAGAAAGTGCAATCAGGGAAGCTAAGGATCCTGAAGAGAACCTGCCCTGTTTTTCAGCTTACACCTCACCCTTTCGTCATCTAATCTGTCTGCGAACCAAACACCACTCTGCTATGGCAATAATAATACAGCTTGCTGTGGCCACAGCTCCTGGTGCACTGCTTTGTTTGCTGTGAACACTTAAAATGCCCACAAAAGACATCTCTGCTTGCTGCACCATCTGCAGGCTAGTGGAAAAAGCCTGGAACAACAAGCAATTAATGACAAGGTAACGGCCAGATTTCACTGATTTGTGCCACAGGGCGTACTTGGCCCACTATTTTCTATTTGTACATTCCCCCATAAGGCTGAATCACCAGGCAAACTCTGCATTACTGCTTAATCAGAAGCAAAACCAGTACATGCTTAACATAATGGCAGGCATTCTTGATTTTCAAGGGCAGAAGCAGAATCTAAATCACCCCATTAACAATATGGATTGTTTTTTTTTGTTGGTGTTGCTGTGGAATTTAACCTGTGAGGTGGCTGTACCCTGCACAGAAACTGAGCAAGAGCTCTTCAGCTCCCAGAGAGATCTCGGAGCAGTGCTGGGAAGCATCCAGTATCAGAAGGGACAAATGTGTACAAGAGTTATTTCAAGCTTTATTATTTTTTTTTTTTTTTCCATTTGCGATCACGCCAGATAAAAAAGGCATTAACTAATTATTTTAATTGAACTTCTTTGTGCTGTTTCCCATGGGAGCTGCACTGCAGCTGCCTCAGCTCCATCCCAGCTGGCTGGGGGATGGGAAATCATTACAAAATGTTGTTTTCCCCAGAGCAAGACTTACTGCTACAGCTGCCTCTCTAGAGATGGGGAACTATTGGGAACAGGTGCACTGTACATTGTATCACCTGCTTTGAACCTAAGGAATTCAAGGAGGACAACTTACATCAAATCCACAGAAAGAAAACCATTCCAATCCATTCTTATTTTTTTTTAATTGCAGAAGGCAACATAAGCTGATCGCCTTTAAAACAAATACCTTTGTAGGGCTGATGCTTCAAAAATATATGTAAGGATTTCCAGTGAGAAATCTATGAATTTCTGAAGGCAAAATATTCCAACTTTTGTAACAGTTCTGATCTTGCAGGCAATGAATCATCTCTAACAAGACTGAGATCACCGGTGGAAAAACATGTGCTAGGAATGGAGTGGGGGAAAGCACCCAATTAATCAAGGAGAACTGGCAGCAAGTACAGAAGAGGGATATTTCTCCTCAGGAGACTTTTAATTCAGAGTTTGAGTTTTTGCTTGGCTCCCAGGGATGCAGCTATGTCTTCCCTGCTCCCATCCCTGCTCCGGACCTTCTCAAA
This sequence comes from Lagopus muta, assembly GCF_023343835.1. Classification (NCBI taxonomy): domain Eukaryota; kingdom Metazoa; phylum Chordata; class Aves; order Galliformes; family Phasianidae; genus Lagopus; species Lagopus muta. Next base: position 2,801,699 of record NC_064472.1, on the reverse strand, counting down.
GGGTCTGCTGATATCTCTAACCCTACAAGTTCTGACTTTATTTGGGCTCCGTCTTTTACAGAAGCTTGGTGACGAAAGAGAGGGGAGTGATTGGGATCTACTGCTGCTAAAAAAACTGGTTTTTTTTTACTGCTGACAACCCCATGTGAAAGCTGAGCTATGCTGGTACCATGGGCACGGAGCTGGGATCATGGTATTCCCAAAGCTGGCCAGACTGCTCCTCAGAGCATCCCTGGTAACCCCACAAAGACACTACTGGGATATGCTGGGAGACAGAATCTTTCCCTTCACACTTAAAAATTGATAGCTGAAAAGTGGATTTCACTCCTTCTCCATGCCTGACTATAGGGAGTTAATTTTTCCCCTGTGTTATTTTAGCTCCATTTCCGAACGTACAACAGATGTGCCCAGAGCTCAGCAAAGAAGCTTTGGGAAATGTTTCTGTTTTTTCACTAAACAAATTCTGACAAGTCGAACATCCCAAGTACAACAGCTCTCTTCTCCTCTCTGCCCTCTGCCTCACAGCCCGCGGATGCTGTCATGGGCTTCTTCTCCTCCCTGCACATTTTCTGCAGCCACAGCCTGGTCCATGCACTGTTACTGCCACATATCACCCCAGGGCAACACAGCATCCACGTCTCTGGAAGAGACTAAATTATACCATTTTGAGTATGGAAAGAGTTTGGGGCTTTTTTTGTTTTTTTTCTCTTTTTTTGTTTTTTCTTTCTTTTTTTTTTTTTGACTCTCCTACTTCTGTACAGTTGTCTAATGCAAGCATAGCACCTGGTCAAAGAGGTCTTAATTAAATAAGAAAACATCACATTTTCAAAAGTTTGCAACAAGGTGTTTCAGATTAGAATATTTTATGGAAATGTTCACCATCTGCTAGGACAAAAAGGTTTTAATGCCTGAAGACAGCATGAAACTGGAGCATTCCAAGCACTTCAACCTGCAGCTAATAGCAGAAAAAGCAAACTCGTCGTGCTCCCAGCCACCTGCCTACGCTGCTGCAAAGCTCCTGGACTTCAGGGCATTAGCTTTTGCACAGATGTGTGGCTCATACCAGAGAGGTAATCCAGCTTAGAATAAACCCAGCAGAAAAAAAAATGTAAAGGTTAGTTTTCAAGTGGATCATCTTCCTCACTCAGACACACCACACCAGCAGCTGCTTCCAGAAACCAGGAGAGGGGACACTTGGAAGGAAAGAAGGAGAAGCAGGGGTGAGAAGTACAAATTCTTGGCAGACAAGAGCCTATTTACCTTACCTGGAAAGCTGTGGAGAGGGACGAGCATAATGACATAGCTGAGCTGGGCTCTGCTGGATATGGCGTGGCTGCTCTTGAACAGAGATGTGCAGAAATGCAATAGCAATACTACAAAGCCCCAGGCATCTCTCTCAGATTTTGCTGGCTGCTACACCCACAAAAGGCTGCTGATGGCATCTGACTGCTTTCTTTTTGCTCCTACCACACAAGGTCATCCTGAAGGGCACACATTCCTCTATAGCTTACAGAGTGAGATTTAGACAAAACAATAACCTTCGGTTCTCAAAATGATTATAAGCTAACAAGGTGTGTATTTTATTTACTAAAGCATAGGGCCGTGGACTGAAAAGGAACAAATCTTCACAAAGCAAAGATCTCTAATAATAAATGAAATAGCACTTACGGTTATCACAGGTTATTAGGTGATATTAAGTGAATTAAGGTTATTATTCCTTTCTCAGCAGAGATAACAGACACAATCATTGACTGATTTGAAAGGACCTCACACAGCAGCCCAAAGCCACTGACTTTAACCACTGCCCAGGTGTCATATCAGAAGGTAACAGATCAGAGTCAGGAAAGTTTGCTATTCTGTGCAAGAAAAACAAAAATTGGACTAAGCCAGAAAGAGAAAAGCAAGAGTCTACCGATCTCAGTGTATCACTGCCTGCTGTCCTGCAGGAGAAGCCCCTGCTGATGCCTCTTGCTTTGCACAAGGAAAGCTGAGGGAGCCAGGAAGGTGATGTAGAAGTCAGAGGCACAAGAACACAGAACCATATGTCCTACGGATTGGCTCCAGCACAGGGCTGGGATAGGAACAGTGACTCAGCTCTGCCCAAATCTCCTAAGAACACACTGGAAACACATTTTAAAGCACTTAAAAATTCACTTTCTTATTAAAGGCTAGTGAATGTCCAGAGGGAAAATCAAACAGCTTGCAGCAAGTCTCACTTTTTAAGTCAAATACAATTTTTTATAAGGCCTGCAGTCAGGAGAAGATCCGAATCACATACTGAATACAACCTTTACTGATACACAGGAAGGCAATGTGGTTGGGAGCCAAATTTGATATGAAAAAATGGAATTGAACTGAGCATTTCATTCCTGATTAATTACAGATGACTGTAGGACAGTAGGTCTGAGGATTAAAGTATTACGCAGGCTGAAAACACGACAACACATCCCTAATATCACTCTGTGTCATTTAATATTCTGTATACTTTTAAGATCTCTTCCTAGGTCTTCATTCACTAGTGGAAACCTCCACCTCGGATCTGGTTAATGCAAAGGTTTACTCACTCTTTTATAAGATTCTGCCTGCAGCTCTGCTTGAACATGTTTTCTCATTTGTACTCTTCAAATGCTGCCTTAATCGTTTCCCTGGGAACAAATGAACATCCCACACACAGAACAAGGGTAATACCATCCCTGCTTCTTCTTTATATGGATAGTTCTCAACACAGAATAGTAACACAGCGTCCATTCACTCAATTACCTTAAGTGCAAATAACAATCCACAGTATCAAATAGCTTTATGAATAAAAAATGCAAAAAAATGTGGGTATATCCTAAAGTTCATTATTCAAATGACCTCTTTTTCAATAAGGCTTGATGCCCTCAGCAGAGGTTCGCCTGGAGAAAGCTCTGTCCCCAAGCTACAGCATCCAGAAACAGTGCTTTGCTCAAGACACACAAAGTAATCTTGGCCCAGCAACTTACACAACACCTAACAGGGTTTAAAACCAGAGTGTAGATGATGGCATCGTCCATCCAAATGCCTTCCTTCCTTCCTGTTCTGTTTTCATTTCATTCAACTTTCAAAAAATATTCCAGCTATTACTGGTAGGGAGAGGAAAAAAGTAAAATAGGATCCTTTCATTTTATTCTCAGTGTTTAAAAATTCATAGTCTACAGCAGGAAAGGAGAGGTACCAAGCTGAAGAAGTGTTATGGAATTAATGCTGAGCACAGAGGAACAAACCAGGAGCATCAATACTGGCCAACACTCTGAGTACATAATGGAAACTAGGATCAAAGTGACACATCTACTCAGCTCCCACTGGGTGATTCCTCAGCTCAGCTGGGATTGAGGTTGTATGAATGTTTCAAGAAGTTCATATATAGATATGTAACCTGAAATTTGGCAAAACTTTAGTAATGTGTCTCAGAGTGGATTGTCTTCCCTGTCTTATCTACCTGCAGCGCTGCCAAAAATAAATCAATAGCAAAAAAAAGATAACATAAGAAATAATTAAAGTGTCCCAGAAAACTTAATGAATCTTAAAGTTTAAAACACCAGCAATTTGCTTTCACTCCCATCTCAAACCATTCTTCTCCTTGCAAAATGAAAAGCACTGCACATGGGATTAATTTGTCTAATTATTTCTCGTTCTAACTTTAAAGAAATATGACCGTATTAGAAGCAGCACTGCTAGGAGCTTTGCAGAGCTCAGAGTGTTTTGCAAAAAACAGTATTTCTGCTTTTGTAAGTAATTTTAATTCCAAAGTACGGGACACTAAAGTTTGGGGATTTACTGACACAGATAATATTGCAAGACTCTGTGTCCAAGCATAAACACTTTCTGCAGAACACGGTGTGGAGGAAATAGATGTCTACAGTATAGAGGGAATAGATGTCTAAAAGAGGGAATAGATGCCTACAGGAATTGGAGTCTGCTTTCTGATACTGGTATTTTTATTAGCTGTGAACTGGAAAGTGTATTCATTTCAGTTGCAGGGTTAGGAAGTACTTCATGCTAAAAAATCTCTCTTGGCTATAGTCACATTTCCAGAAGTTACATCTCCATTGAACGGGAGGTCCTTTACGTGCATGTGGTTGTCTTTAAGCAAGTAGATATAAACAATGACATCCACTAAAACTGAAGATCACTTGCTTTTCTTCTTAGAACAGACTGTTGCACCCTAGAAATGTCAAAAAAAAGCATGACTCGAGCAAGAATTGAATACTGATAAAGTTAATTACTAGAATACTGAAATATATATATGAATTCAAATATTAGAAGTAATTAAAGACCAAAACTAACTACAAAGTAAGTTTGATTGAAAAATAAGAAACTGATTTAAAAAAAAAAAAAAAGTGATAACAGCAGATAGTTTAGGAATAACAAAACGCTGAAAGCATGCCAAGATCACAAGGAAGATGCAACGAACCAACCAGGATCATTACACACAATTTTTCCATGTCACAGGGTATTGACAAAATCAGCAGCCAAAGAGAACTGCTAACAGCACAGAACCTACATGCCAAAAACAGACCAGCAGCTATTTCCTGCTCAAATCTTGAGTCAGGTTATATATAACTGAGCTCACAAGCCAGGACTGATGATTTGCCCAGTGCTTAGTCCAAAAAGAGGCATTTTGTCAGAATGACATAAGCAGCTAAGAATGCAGAAGTGCTGCATTAAAACATAAAGACAGCAGGGTCAGGTTGCACTCCAGTTCTTGGAAAAGAGAACTAAGAACGTGGGTCCATGTTCTTCCTGCAAGACCCAGGAAATTACAAATTGCTTTTTAAGTAAAAGCTGGCATGAAAAGGTGCTGTGGGTAATGGGTTAGCAAGATTCTGAGTAAAATTCCCAGAATTCAATAGGAAGGGGCTGTTCTGAGTAAATTCTATAGCAGTACTGTCTCAGGAACCAATGCTGTACAGCAAATCTCAGGGCAGCTGGACTGCAGCTCCAAAAGCTGGTAGATTTACAACTTACAGTTGTCCCTTCATTCATATATGGCTCCTGGTATTTTCTGGAGTAAATCATGCCTACAGGGTAAAGAGCAAAGGCAAATTCTGATTCCTCCAGTTTTCTCACTTCCACTGATAGGAAACTCTGTTGTTTTTTAGTATCCTGGAAGCATAATCTTTGTGCCTGAGGTATGAAGCAGGCTTCTAAGAACAAGTTAACATTACAGTAAGTAGGCAAAAATAAGAGCCAAGAATAAAATCACGCTGCAAAAGCAGATGTTCTCTTTGCACACCTTGTAACAGTTTAAGTCTGGAGGAAGACAACAATGATGGTCAAAAACACCCATAACCTTTAAACACCTCAGGTCTTTCAAAAGCTGCAGTCACTTAGTGCTTTAAATGAAGCTGCAGTGGGACACTGATGCTGCATTATCCCTCTGTAGAACAATTAACTGTAACTCCTGGAGCTGTGTGTGTGGCTTCTGTGCTCCCACAGGAACACCTCACTATTCTTTTTTTGCTCATGAAACAAGTGCAAAGACAAACATTTCATTTGTTGAGGTTTAGCTGAGAAGTCCAGGCCCATTATTTCTTTAAAGCATAGCATCTACTTTCTTCTCTTCCCTGTGGCTTTCCATCAGTATTAAAAACTGTGCTTGCGATAACAGCAAGCAATGTCAGAGAGCCAGCAGCCTCCTGGATGTGGCAGAAAGATTCATTACTGTAATCTCTCAGCTAGCTGATACTAGAACCTACACAACAGATTTGCATAGAAACAGGAAATAGGACCTCAAATTTCATTCTGCAAGGGCAGAGTAGGGATTACATTTATAAGGTCACGCTAAAATATAGCTTCATCTCTTCTCCTATTCCCTCCCACACACTGGAGCATTTACACAATTTATTGGAATTGGGTCCTGTATGACCTGCAGCCCCAGCACTGCCCCAATTGCTCATCCGTGACACTCATGCTCACAGAACAACTGATTGGATTAACTTGGCATTATCTGCAAAGTGCTCCAGCGCTATCAAGCACAAAAACACCCTGCAGCCCTCCAGGAGTCGAGTTGAGACAAATCACACCTGAGTCGGATTTAGTAGGACTTAATTTGACTGCTATCTGTGCAACTTCTGTGCACAGCCAGTTCCCATTATGAACTCTCTTCATTTTCTACTTCTATAATTTCACACCATTCTCCTAGCACACTAAACTATTATTAGTGAGATACTCAAAAACTTTTGGCTACTGTGTTCAGTGCAGATGTTAACAGCTCAGAGCACACCTAAAGGACAAAACTGAATTTACATGAAGCTCAGTATCCAACTGCCAGTCATTTTTGCTCCTGCATAGCACGCACATATCTCCCAGAGGCCCTCACCTCTAAATTCTTTTCTAGCATAGAAACGTATTTTACTTAATAAAAAAAAAAAGAAAAAAAGAAAAAAAAAAAGAAAAAAAAAGAAACAACCCACCATTTGAAAACTATTTTTTTTGTTTGAAGTTGACTTTCTTTTTTTTAAACAAAGCCCCTAGCATAGTTCACCACATAGACAGATTTGCTCTAAAGTTTTGCACAGACAAATCAGAACTGTGCTGTCGCCAAACAGCAAACACAAGCAGCAATAAATCCAGGACAGCAGCAGCCAAACGCTTTCCAATCTGACTTCCCCTTATTTATACTGCGACTATTTATTTACCTGCTGCACGTGTTGTGGCTGCCCTCCTATTATGCCAGCGTTCCTTTTCTCTCTGTTCCTCTCCTGTTAATCGTGGACTCCTTCTCAGCTTTGAGCCGCTGCTGTTCCCCTCTCCCACCTCCTCTGAGCACCATCCTAGATCCAGCCCTCACCTCTGCATCACAGTAGCTTCCACCAATGCTAGGTTTCAGCCTCCTGATGTCAAGTTTCAGCCCAGCCCAGCCCAGGGAACCCACCCCCTGCTTCATCTCGAGCATTTTGGGTTTTTTTATTCACTCTGCGCTCTATATCCAATTTCTTTTGCAGCTTTTATGTCTGATGTGACAAAAAATCAGCTTTTTGTACTGAGGGAAGCCTTTTCCTTGCACTAAATCTTTGTCTTCATTGGAAACAGCTCCTCTGGTTGCTTTAACGGATTGGAAATCCCCCGGAGTCAATTTCCAAGGAGAAATTTTAATATTAAGCTAAAAGTAATAAGCATTTAATCTGTCTTTGAAAAGGAAAATTTGTCATGAAATGTGAACAAAATTCTAACTCTAAAGTTCTCAAAAAATATAATTTTTATAGGTAGGAAAAAAGGAAAAAAAGGAAAGGAAAAGAAGGGGGAAAAAAAAAAAGAAAAAAAAAGAACAGCTCCTTCCTGCATAATTTTGAGTTCAACACTTAATCTAACAATTGATCCTGCAAGCTTTCTCACCAGTAACTTGACTCAAGCCCTGACTATCTGGAGCCATTCACATGAGTACAGGCATAACAAAGCAGGTGAAATTTGCAGAATTCGGACTGCTGAATTAATAGTTAATTGAGGGCAGCACTGCCTGCTCCTGTTTGTCTAACACAGCACAGCACAGCTTGCTGCTCCTGCTAAAAGCCTCCAGGTAGATCTGCAGTAAGGCTGAAAAACAACTGACTGTTGGTGACATCTGAAGCACTGTCCCTGCCTCATTAACGCTGCATCACATCTCACACCTCCAATCATCTCTGAAGATCTAAAGCTGGATAAATGCACAAGCCTTGAAGATAAGACAACAGGTAAGAAGATCCACTGCAGGACTTCTCCATCCCTATTATGATTTGCAGCCCCTATAATTCTGTCAGAGCTTATCTGTCAGTTTATCTGACATTCCCACTTCACAAGTACATTCCCCACTCACTGCCGCCAAATAAGGGCTCTCAGAAGGATTAATTACCTCTACCATACTCCAACATTTCTACCAGTAGATTGAATTTTTCACACCAGATATGTTTATTGGAATCCCACAGAGAAAAGGAAATTGGAGGGATAAAAACATTTCTTTGCTGCCCCAAGCATGCATTTGATGAAGAGCAGTGAGTGGATGTAAGGAGCTCCCAGTGTCCCGGGCCCCACAATAAACTCATCTGAGAATTCTACAGCTTATGGGAATGTTTCTCAAAATACATATCATGGAAGAATTGTTTTTTTTGTTGGTTTTATTTTTTGGGGGGGGGGGGGGGGGGCAAAGGTTTGCTACCTACATTTCCTTTCCCTCCTTATTGTGTCTACACTTTAAGAAATATGACTTTATCCTTCCATTTCCACCGTCACCAGGTAACAGAGGGGCAGCAGGAAATGGGTAGAAAGGATCATATAATCCTTAAGGTGACATTTCTGATTTTTCCAGAATTCTGTGTTCCCTCTCAGAGAACGTTTTTTTCATCAGGTAGAGGATCAAGAAGAAACAAGAAGTTCACACTCAATATCTCAAGAATATTCACAGAGAGCTGGCTCACAGAGAAGTAAAGAAATTTAAAAGACATCAATGTTGAGAATAGTGTAGAAGTGCTTTATGGGCTATAAGGAGATGTGGTGCATGTGTGTGGACAATATGAGATTCTACTACTCCCAAGGGACACTGTTGTCCTGCTGTCACTATCATAGCGTTGCTGCTAGAAAACTGTGATGATGATGCCTTCTTTTGTTCTGGTTGTGAAGCAGTACTCTGACCACAGATAAAAAATAAAAAGGCAAAATTCAACAGAATTACACACTCAGTTCATGTTAATAGAGTGTGCTCTTGCAAGGAGAACAAGGTGAAGCTGCCATTTTACAATTAATTAATGTCACAAATGACATTCCTATAAACGTGGTCAACTTTGCTCTGCTTAACATCTATGAGGTAAGGAGTATTTTATGCATCGTAAGATCACAACAATGATGATGATGCCCTGCTAACTCAACCAGTACGTGCAGGTATCAGCAGGGTAGGTAATCTGCCAAATGTGCTGCATGCCAGCTCACATCAGGATGATGCTCACAAGGTACTGCCTGGATGCACAACCCAGATTCTACTGCAATATCTGCAGTATTTATTTTGCTTGTACTGCGTGTGACTTTCTTTGCACTTACAGCTTCTGTAAAAACAGAAAATAAGTAAGGTAAAAAAGGGAAAACGTGCAATAAATGAGGTGAAGGAAAAAAAAAAAAGAAAGAGATGCAGCTCAGGAACATTGTGGACAAGTCTGTATCTCAGCTCTGCACCCATGCATTTGTCCCTTCTGCCAGTGGCAGGAAAGCACAGCTTGAGATTGCTAACCATTCAGACGCCACCGAGCAGGAAGGCTGCAACGTACAAACATCTTCAGTGGTGTAAGTCTAAGAGGACTTTCAAAAAGGACTGGACAATGCAAACGGTGCTCAGGGACGTGATCTAGCAGAGGGTTGTTAGGGTAGCATGGTTAAGTTGCGGTTGGACTTGATGATCTCTAAGGTCTTTTCCAACCTCGGCCATTCTGTGATTCAGCGATTCTATACCCATGGTTATGTTAGAGATAATAGCTCTAGAGGCAATAATGATATGTTTTAGCAGACATAAGGCCCCCTCCAGCTTCAGAACAGAAGCAGTCATTGAGCAGCTCATGATTACAGACAAATTTCCCTGCATGATCTTCTTGATTCAAAACTACCAAGCGCCACAGATTTATGTCTTTTTCCTCAGAAGCCACAAACTCTGTAATTCTATGAAATGAGGGCCTGGGAGATGTGAAGCTCTCTGTATTGTCCCAAACATGCATGACCAAACACAACAGAGCAGGTAGAACTTGGGAACTTGGGTTCTGTTAACACTCCTACAGCACAGTGCCCTGAAGAACACACTGAGAAAGCTAAGTAATATATTCTGAATGTGGTATTCTCCATGCAGTTCCCTCCAGAGATCAGAAGGAAGCCCTGATACCAAACCAACTGCAGCTTAGCATTACTGCGAGGGCACAAGAACTGGTGGAGAACCAGCATGACTTTTCTTCAGAGCAGCTACCACTTTGAGATGGAGAGAGATTCCTTCTTCTGGAAATGCAGTATCCTAAAGCATCCAGTAGCCCAAGCCTTTGCAACCTCTTCTACACAATAAAGGTGGTTCAGACAGTTATTGAAGAAGTATTTCATACCTGCAGTGTGTTTCTTCCAAGGTTCTCTCTGGGGTAGGTCCTGATTCAGAAGGCAGCTCAGGTGATGAAGAAGCACTTTGTCCCTAAGCACAAACAGAAAATTGGAGCATACATTGGAATTATTCTATTTACCAGAGAACACAAGAACAAAAATTCACAGTCAGAGCTGGAACACTGCTGTACCATATGCCTTCCAGGAACCATGCATAACAGGGTCCCCTTGACAATCCCTGCCTTGCTGTGCCCTGTTGTACTTCCACCTGGAAAGACATATGGCAGTGCCACCAAGAGAAATCCCTCCTTTTCCTTTTTTCTCATCTTAATGCAATTTCCCCACTTGAAAGGATTGTTCAGTTGCAAAAAGATATAGGACAAGTATTAAAAATAAATGCATAAATAAAAAGTGCCTAACTGTTCCCACTAACGAAGAAAACAAGTCCATGGACCTGTCAGCATTACAACCAAATAAAAACATGACAGAATGGCTGGGATTCTACTTTTTTGCCTTACGCAACACTGACAAATTTGTCTGATCTGCAGCAATTTGGTGTCTCACAGTTACATCAGAGACACTAGAAAGAGTTCACATTTTACTTTTCAGTTCTCAGTGGAAAGGAGGTGTTATAAAATCTATCATTCTGCTCCTAAAATGAAAAATACTGACCACAAGCCAACTTCAGCTCCACAACAGACCTTTTTTCTCCTGTGACTATAGTGATTTCTTCTAACATTTCTCACATTTGTCATTACTGCATAAGCTGCTTACGACTGCTCCTGGTGAGGTCAGAAATGTTGGGAGTTCCTGGAAGAGTGAATGACTACCCGGAACTCTCATAACCATCCTACTGTCACTTACACATACAGAAAACCTTAACAGTGTTGTTTTTGTGGATGTGACGCTTTTTGCCTCCTCAAGTAGCTTGAATCATTTCTGTTTGAAAATTATTCCTTTAGCAAAGCAGGAAGCTGGATGTAACATCTGGCTCAATTAGAGCATTCACTCTTCATCCTGCTCTCTTCCTGAGTAATAAAGATGGAGAGATACTTCAGAGACTTCAAGCCTTTTAAGCAAAGGGTTCACCAGAATTGCTTTCCTGGTAAGCCTCTTCAAACTGTGTTTACTTCCACGCTGGCTCTGCACAGGGCAAACCTTCTGCGTCATCCCTTGGCCTATGCCATTCTTTTCAATCAATTACAAAACATAACTCTGCTCCCAGAGAAACAGATGCGACCTTCTCAGTGCAGAAAAGTTACCAACGCACTGTTTGCTCTCAGTTACTTCACTGTAGAAAATCTGCCTGCATTCTTCCTGAAGCAGATAAACATTTCGTTCATTGCACCCACCCTTCCCTTTTCATTGATATACAGAGTAGAACGAACACAAATAAATTTTCTTGATTATTTGATAAAACGTATCAATGATAAAACATCTACATGCGTATCACTATATTTAATAATACAGCTTAGTACTGTCCAGAGAGGTGGATGCCCCATCCCTGGTGATCCCAAGGTCAGTCCGGATGGGCTCTGAGCACTGCTGGAGCTCTGGGTGCCCCTGTGCACTGCAGGGAATGGGACCTGATGGCCTTTAAGGATCCCTTCCAACTCAAACCGTTCTATGATACAGTATCATCACTATAAATATGATATTAAATTGTAAGAAGTATTAACTGTAATTGCATAATTGTAAGAAGTGATAGCAAAAGGGTATAATCATTAATTTCTTTCACAAGCACAGACATGGTGGCAGAGATGATGTAATCTTACAAAGCCTTTCACTCACTTCCCAAACCATGTTGGGTGCCTCATTTAAGAGACCAACCCTCAACTCTAAACAAGTTGACCCAGTTCACTGGGCATGTGTAGACAAGACAGTGTGTTTTACCAGCACAATCCCACTCATTTCAAATTTACAAATATCAGTCTTTTCAAGATTTTCATCTTTATCGCTGGTGTTTTCAAGAACAGCCACTTGGGCCCAAACAATTTCAAACCAAGCACAGCAGAAAGCTCACCAATTTGAGGTGAAAAGAATAAATACAACACAGAGACAGCAGTCTTGAAAATCTTTTGAGCTGCTTTTCCGCGTTAGTATCAGAGCCAGATATTTTTGCAAATCACCTAGTGAAGGAGAAGAGATGATACCATGTGGCATATTCTACTGTCATTCAGTCACAACCAATCACAGGCAAATAGCAGGGCGAAATGCCTTCCTAAAGTGCCTGTCTCTGCACTGCTAAGCAAGGTTTCAGTGCAGTTGTCTGCTAGATGTCTGATGTTTAGTGAGATGGATTCCAGCCTTTCTGAAGAGCAGGCAAAATCTGAAGGATTACCTCACTACAGCCAATGTGTAATTTTATAAAATAGCAAATGAAACTCTTCAGCTTTCTGATGAAGAGTTTTAAAAGAAAAGCTGCCTTCTGTTAAGGAAGAGCCTATGAGGAAAACAAAAGTCAGTTGCAGCTTATATATACCATTATTTCCTTTGATTGCCTGGATTTCAGTGTGAAATTAAGTTTTGTGGGACAGTCGAGTCTTCAGAAACATAGACTGCAGAGATCAGAAGGAACAAAGTACAAAAAGAGACGGCAACAAATTAATCAAGCCTTTACTTTTAACAGCAGCGATAGCCTAGAAAAGCCCCAAGAGTTGGTAATGGATTTGAACCTTTCCAGGGAAAATCCTGTATATATGCAGGTGAAGGCAGACGTGAGCTCCTCAGACACGCCTGGAACTCTTTAGATCCATGCCAACAAAGGAGTGGAAGCTATGCAGTGACGGTAATGAATTGCCACCACTGAGCTAACATCCTCCCTGAGAAAAGAGACACACCATTAACCCAGAACCAGAACAAATAGGCTGCCTAACTTCTGAGCTGCCTCATGCATGGCCAGAGCAAGTCCTGCAAACACACCAGTCTCTGAACAGCCTTTGATAACCCCATCCTCCGTACCACCAAACGTTGTCAAAATTGATTTGTGTACATCATGAGACCACTTGGCTCTGTTACACGCACGGAAACCCCAACTGTTCTGTGCACTACAGAACAGGCCACATCTATCTGGATGGAACAGAAAGCAGAACCTGGACCAAAGAGCCAGAAGGCAACAAAAAACTGTCCATTCACTTGTGAACGGCACACAGCCCTCGTGCTGTGCTATGTCTAGAGACTTGACGTTTTATTCTTCATGTGTAATTTAAAAGACCCAATTGATTAATTTTAGTGATGTTATAACCTGGAAAGAATTAGTACAACATTGACCACAGCTGAGGATGACACTGTGGAGGAAAGAAAGAGGAGAGTCATTGCTCCAAAGGTATGAAAGAAGGTTGTGCTCCCAGTTTAGATAGGCAGACAGACAGATAAACAAAATCAGGAAGAGGAGCCAATGAGCACCTGTGAAAATAATCTTGCAGGAAGCACGAAGGGTGAAAGATGCATTGCTTAAGAGCTGTATTTTCTAAATGGAGTGGAGGTCTCTTAGAGCACAAGAAGCTCACAGCAAGCACCAGGGGTTTCTGTTTTTATTTTCTTTTTTTTTTCTTTTTTTTTTTCTTTTTTACCAGGGAGTCTGTTAATCTGGAAACTATCCAACATTTACAAAAGATTTGTTTTCCTGCACAGACTGGCATAAATTCAAATGTGGAAAAAAAAAAAAAAAAAAGTAAATTACATTGAGTTACATTGATAGGATTGTGGGTGTGCATGAGCCATGCAAAATAGTTCTAAAATCACATGTATGTGTGTGTTGGAAATAACCAAATAATTTTCCAGGACAAAATCTCTGATAAATCAAATTTTATTTGCAATTGCAATGGCAGGCCTCCTGCAAGCAGGAGCACGCATAGAAAACAGTGTTCCATCTTTTATCCCCCATTGCCCAATGCTTATCTCTTTCTCCCCTGGCTCCTCACTGGGTGAGTACTGCAGGTTCACACTCTTATGCAAGACTTCACTAGTCATACAAATACCAAGTAAACACAATTCCTTGCCACCCAAACATAAATATCCTCATTGGTTAATTGCCTTCTAACCATTGCTTTCTTAGCAAACATCTGGTCATAACTTTTGGAGATGCCTACTTCAGAACATAAACATAAACCTAACTTCTTAATTGTTTAATTACCCCTCCCTAGCATTTGTGGCCTTTACCCTGGGTCACTGTTCTGGTCATGTCTGTCCTTGCATAGAGATAAGCTTGGAAGGAGGATAGAGTGGAGTATCTTGGGGCCTGCCTATAGCATCCTAACATTCCCACAGAGCGCAACAGCTCTGCTTTGTGTAAAGGCCCTGGCTCCTTGAAAGCTTGTTAAATGTATTTCACTTTCTCTGGCCTAAGGAACAATCTTACAATACGTTTTCTAGGTCAGAATATTATACCTACATTGTTTTAAACATTTAAAAATCTATCACAACTTTGTGAGAAAGAATTTGTCACACAGCTCAGTAATTATGTTTCTAAAATATGTTACTAACACGTATATAGTATTTCTTCCTTTCACATCAGCTACTCCTAAGGACAAGTTACAGAATACAAACACATTATGTTCTACTTCTTTAGATCAATAGTCCACCTCAATATCCAATGCAGAAACAACATTTCATTCCCATATGTGTATGCAAGCAGAAGAAAAGCCTGTTTCGTAACCAGCAATCAGGTCTTCAGATAGCAGAGGAGCGCACGAAGAGCACAATCTGCCTGCCTAAGGCATTCCACACCAGCATTCCCCAGTTCTGCAGGTGGGTTAAGGGAGCTCACACAAAGTTAGGGCCACAAAGGTGATGAAGGGCCTGGAGCATCTCCCCTGTGAGGAAAGGCTGGGTGAGCTGGCTTTGTTCAGCCTTGAGGAAGTTCTCCCTTGCTACAGCACCACTCTGAGGAATACAAACAACTTATCACTGAACCACAGAATGGTTTGGGTGGGAAGGGAACCCTAAAGGCCATCAGGTCGCACTCCCTGCAGTGCACAGGCACACCCGCAGCTCCAGCAGTGCTCAGAGCCCATCCAGCCCGACCTCGGCTGTCTGCAGGGATGGGGCAACACCAACCTCTCCGTGCAACCTTTGCCAGGGCCTCACCGCCCTCTGGGTAAAGAATTTCTTCCCGATACCTGACCTAAATTTCCCCCTTTTTAGTTTAAAGCCACTCCCCGTGGCCCAATCGCTACTGGCTGTGCGAGCGCAGGGCTCCACCTAACGTCCCGCCGGAGCTGTGAGAAGACGAGCGAACAGGTCGGCTGCCTGTCGCAGCCATGGGGCTATCGGTTAAGCCGGACGCATTCAGCCCCGCCCCGCGCCCCTCGGGGCAGCCGTCTCGTCAGGCACAGAGAGAAGGGACCGTGCTCGTGCCCGCCGCCATGCTCCGTTCCCTTCTCCCGCCCCTCCCCCCACCTACCGCAGCGCTGAGGCGGCGCCGTCCTTCCCGCGCTCGAGTTGAGGGTGGATGATGGGCCGCCATCTTGGAAGCGGCATAGCGCTGTCCGAGCCTCCGTTGTCCCGCTGAGCCGGGGCTGGTCGAGCGGCTGGAGGCGGTGCTGAGTGCAAACCGCGGGCTCGGGCAGCTGTGAGAGGATTTTGTTTTATCCTCTGAGCTGTGTTGTTGTAACCGAGGAGCGTGGTTGCTGGGAGGGGGGGTGCTGCTGTGTTCAGCACTTCCTGTGGGGAAATCTTTCCACTGGAAAAAGGTGCGTTTCTGTTATTTTTCCCCTGGCTCTTAGAAGCTGCCCATCATAAACACAGGAGCAAAATGCATTGCTTAGAGGGCTGGGAGAAGGCTGCATGTGTGTGTGAATCGTAGAATCTTTGAGTTGGATGGGACCTCTGAGGGCCATCTAGTCCAATTGTCCTGCAATGCACAAGGACACCACAGCTCCATCAGGTTGCCCAGAGCCTGATCCAGCCTGGCCTTGGAGGTCTCCAGGAATGGGGCATCAACCACATCACTGGGCAACCTGTGCCAGTGCCTCACCACCCTCACTGTAAAAATATTTGCCCTTATGTCCAACCTAACCTCTTCAAGCTGGAAGCTATTTCCCCTTGTTCTATCACTGCAGACCCTGCTGAATTCTGTCCCCTCCTTTCCTGCAGCTCCCCTTTAGAAGGCTGCAATCAGGTCACCTGGCAGCCTTCTCATCTCCAGGCTGCACAGCCCCAGCTCTCAGCCTGTGCTCATATGAGAGGTGTTCCATCCCCTGGTGGATTATTTTTATGGCCCTCCTCTGGACATGCTCCAACAGCTCCATGTCTCTCCTGCACTGAGCACTCCCCATCTGGATGCAGTGCTCCAGATGAGGTCTCGCAGCACATAGCAGAGGTAGGATCCCCTCCCTCACCCTGCTGGCCATCCTTCTTTTGATGCAGCTCAGGGCACTGTTGGTTTTCTGAGCTGTGAAGACACATTGATGGCTCCTGTCCAGCATGCCATCCAGCAGTATTCTTAGGCAGGGTTACGTCCAGGTTTCATCCCCTAGTTTGTGTTGGTAGTGAGGATTGCCCCAACCCAGGTGCAGACATTGCACTTGGATTTGTTAAACCTCGTGAAGTTCACCTGGACCTACTGGTCAGCCTT
Source organism: Lagopus muta (assembly GCF_023343835.1). Lineage (NCBI taxonomy): Eukaryota > Metazoa > Chordata > Aves > Galliformes > Phasianidae > Lagopus > Lagopus muta. Next base: position 2,785,063 of record NC_064472.1, on the reverse strand, counting down.
TCAGTGTCCCTCTGGATGGCACCCCATCCCGCTGCTGTGTCAGCTGCACCCCACACAGCTTGGTGTCATCAGCAAACTTGCTGAGGGCGCACTCGAACCCACTGTTGAAATCACTGATTAAGAAGCAAAAGAGTGTTGGGGGATCTCACTCATCACCATTCTCCATCCAGACATTGAGCCTTTGACAGTCGTGCTCTGGACTCAATCCTGCAGCCATTTCTTTGTCCATCGAACAGCCTGCCCATCAAATCCATCTTTCCAGTTTCAAGAGAAGGATGTTGTGGGATACCGGGTCAAAGGCCTTACTGAAATCCAGATGGATGACATCAGTGGCTCTTCCCTTGTCTATTGGTGCAGTGACACCATCACAAAAGGTCACTAGATTGGTTAAGCATGGACTTCATGAAGCCGTGCTGGTTCTCCTGCATTGGCTCCCTGCCTTCCATGAGTTCCAGAGCTTCCAGGAGGATGTGCTCTGTGATCTTTGCAGCACTGAGTTGCAGGTCAGTAGTTCCTAGAATCATGTTCTTCTAAAAATGGGTGTGATGTTACCTGTTTTCCATTCAGCAGGGACTTCACCTGATTGTCATTACTGTCCAAATATAGAGAGTGGCTTGACAACTAGATCGATTACCTCAGGACTCGGAATGCATCTCATGAAGACCCATAGACTTTTGGCTGTTCAGGTTCCTCAGGTGATCACAAGCCTGATCTTTGCTTACAGTGGGAGGGATGTTTCCTCCTCAACCCCCTCCTACCAAACTGAGTGTTTGAGGGGGCTGATGTGTTGAATATGCATCATACTCAGTGCCACAGTGCACAGATGCTGATGAAGGATGGTCTGACCTGGATCTGGTCAGCTTTTCTCATGGAAGTTCCCCATTTCTAGAAGGGAAGGTATACTTCCTCACTGAAACATCAGTAATTCAGATGCTTAGTGCCCTCGTATGTGCAAGTATCCTGCCACTGTGACTGGAAATAAAATTTCCTGCTTTCCCAAGAGCAGCTGCCCAAATGAGCAGGTTACAAACTGCTGTTGATAAATCTGGCTGTTTCTTGCTGTAGTCACACACCCTGATTCGTTCGGCTTTGGAGGAGACAGAATGAAAGAGTGGTTAAGGTGTCTGTCCAGTAGTAGAACACTGCTCTGAAAGAAATGTTTCTAAACATGCTAAAAGAAGCAGTGCCACCACTGATACTGGAATAAGCAACCCCAGAACAATACAGGTCTCAGAATGGAGATGTGTGGCATCTTTTGTTACATCTCAGTTGTAAAAGACAGAATGAATGAGCCTGTGAGTTATATGGAATGCAAAACAGTGCAGCGGTGTCCTACAAGACACTGCAGACTGATCCTTGTGAGTACCAAACCACAATTTCTCTGTGCAAGTGTGAAATCGTATCACCAATTTTTGCTGTGACCTCGTTATGTGTTCACACTGTATTTGTGCTGGCTGTATTTCTCCCCTCAGTGTAAGAGCTGATGTGTTAGAGATGCTGAAACAAGGTTGATGGTTGGGCTGGAAGATCTTTTTCCAGTCTTAATGATTCTGTGATTTTCTGCTTTAAAAGAAAGTAGTATTCCTGTCTGATCTTTACAATAGATTTTGGAAATGCCACTAAGGTGCAACAGGGAACACTGTGAGAAAGTGGCAGCGAAGCGTTGAGGGGCATTGCTAAGTGATGGGGCTCAGTCAGGTCAGTGGCTGGACTTGGTGATCTTGGAGTTTTTCAGCCTCGCAGATTCTATGATTCTGTGTATGTGTTTGTTATTTTTTCTCTTTAGCAAGCCTGTCCTATTAATTTATTAGCAGCCATTCTGGTGACATGTTTCACCTGCTCTGAATGTCTTTTTTTATTCCAGTGAATCAGAATTTACCAGCCGCTTCCTGTGATAAGCAGATACACATGCATCTTTCTATTTCTTGATGATTAATTAATGCTTTTGGAACCTCTCTCTTTTATTCTTTTGTGCATTTGGTACCATGTTCTGCTGAAACAGTGCAGTTACCTCTGTTAGCTTCAGTGCATATTTTGTTTTTCTTTGCTTTTAGAAAATGTATTTCTGAGCTGAAGCTGCATCACGTGTCATTACCGTAAGAATGTGAACTGCTGTTCACAAAGAAGTGCCCTGCAGAAGAGGAAGACCGGAGATGTTAACGAGCACCAGGGATGAGCTGCAGAGTGGGTTATGCAAATTGCTGCAGCCAGCTGGGAAGGGCTGCTGTCCGTCTGCGGTGGCAAAAGCGATATTCTGCTTGAAACAAAACAATGATGTTTCTCTCATTTGTACATAATGCTTCCTTCTCCTTCATTTTTGCTCCCCATTGTTGACAGAAGCTCCTCATGCCGTAGTCATAGAAAGATAATTTCAATTTGGTTGCTCTCTAGTGAACAGATACGAAGCTCTGTCCCAGCTCTGTAATGAAAAACGTCTTAAATTAAAATGATTATTGATTTATAATCCAGCTTTGTGTTTTCAGTTGTCTTTGCAACAAAAGTTGATGTGATGCCAATGTCTCTTCCCATTGCAGAATGGTGTAAATGGTAAATTCTGATTTGGAATTTGGATAAATAAAGTGGTAAATAAAATGTTTGGAAACGGGTCGTGCTTATCTACTAAAACAAACTCCTGGAGTTTCTCTGGAAAGGCCTAGCAAGAAATGAATATTAACACTGGAACTGAGTACTTTATCTTTTGTAATATAATTTATTTTATTAACAAGTTAATTAGTAGAAACTTAAGAATGGATTTCCTAGCTGTATTAGCAAGAGCAACTTGCTGTGATGGGGCGGAGTGAATGCAAAGACAGCCAGCAGTGTTATGCTCTTAAATATACCCATGTAACAAAGGTGTGCTGGGCTGTCAGCATTAGCTTCATCTGAACTATTGATGTTATTACCGACCATTTAGGGAGAGTATTGCTAATTATTTTCCTCTTTTTGAAAATAAATGTTGCAGCAGGAATTGAGAAGGCAGAAGTGCACTGTCCTGAAGTTCATTCTAGAAGCGAACACAGTTATATTTATCTAGGACATAGTGAGTAAAGCAGTGAAGAATGGTGGCATAATCCCAATAAAACTGAGTGACATACCATGATGGCAGTAGGAAATTAATCTTGTAAAATATTTTTCAATGTCTTCAGTGAGAACCTCACTCAGTAAAGACATCTGGGTCAGATTCTGTTACTATCCTACTGATTCAGACTATCCTGGCTCCTTGTTAGCTTTTGCTTTACTGAGGATGGCCTATGAGTGCCTTCTAATTTCAAAGCAATAATTGCAGGTGAATTAATCAGGTAAAGAGAATGATCACCTGGAACAGGTTTGTTGCGTTGTAATGCTGTTTAATGATTTCACCAATGACCTAAAAAAAAAAAAAAGAGAAGTAACTCCTAGTAAAGCTTGTAGATTTTTTTCAAGTGAATTTGATATTGACTTTGATAATAATTAATTTCTGCAATCCTAATAGTTGGTAAATTAAATGGTTGTCCAAATCAGTTTGCAGCCAAATACGCTGAAAGTAAGAATCCAACTTGGACCTTAATTCTTCCATGTGTGGAAGCTGCTGGGAAGGAAAGGTCTGGGGCTTGCCAGAGCAGGGTGAGTGATTTTGCACAGTTCTTGGCAATGAAGCTTCCTCCATGCTGAAAGCTTCACAGTCGTAACGGCCTTGCGTTATTCCTGATTAACATCCCTGATCCTAGTGCCAGGGATGCAGCAAACATATATGTGCAGAGGTATGGGCTGCAGATGGAGCCTTAGTCTCCAGCTCCGGGTGTTCAGATCCATCATTCAGACCCAGACTGTGCTGGAAACATCTGTTGGTGCAGTGGTAGAAATGCATGTTTCTTTCTTTCTGTGTTAGTTGCAGCTTATGCAGAGATGTGCAGCTTTTTTAATTGTTCTGGTGTTTTTCTCCATTGGAGCAGGTGATGTGGGGTGTGATTTTGGTGTGTGTTTAATATTCCCCGTCGTTTTTCCTCCCACTTCTGCTCTTTTCTTGAACTGAAAGGATTTGCAGAAATAACCACCTGGACTGCTGTCCTGTGACCTGCAGGTAACTCAGTACAAAATGAGACAAGCCCTGATTGGTAAGACCTGCTAAGTTGACACGTGTTTAATACCTGGCAATTACCAGGTGAGCTGTTTTGCAGTAGTACGTGCTGAGCACTCCTAACACTTGGCAGAGCTGAGCTGTTCTGCCTCTCAAGGCGAATTCTCCACTTTTGTGCAGTCTTTGTTTTGTGATACTAAAACCTGAGTCTTACCTCTGCTCTTCATCCTTAGAAAATCATGTCATAAAAAATAGGAACAACTGTTAACAGTACTAAGCTTAACATTGTGAACAACTTCATTTCTTCTTTAGACTGAATATAAAATCAATGTTGTAAGTTTAAATGTCACAGACTTACTGTAAAAGCAAACTCGGGTATTTTTTTTCCTCCCCATCAGCCACATTTCACAATAGACCACATCTGAGTGAGCAGAGTCAAGAAGTCCAGCATTAGAACAAGAAAGATACGTAACAATCAAGTCTGCTTGCTTGTCTCTTTCATGTGTTATTTTCCTCTGTCTGTTAATACTACCTATCTATGATACACGCAAAGCTGATGAGTTGTAAAGTCATCTGAAGCATGATTCTTCATGTCTGACAGTGACGTAATGCTGTGACATTTTAGTATATTTCGAATAAAAATCCAGATACACCCAAAGCAGATTTTTAGATCTTGAGAATGTTAGAACTGAAATACTGAGATCTTATCATGTTTTTTGTCTTCTAAGTACATCAAGGAATGCTGGCACTGTAGCAGAGCAAGTATAGATGCCAAATCACTGCAGATTTTAAAAGAATGAAATTATTGAAAGTAGCGAATTATTAAAAGGAATCATCTTCCCTTACAGGATGATTTCTTTATGTATGAACTCTGACTTAGCCTTCATCAAACACTATGGAGAAGCCTTGAGGTTTCTGATTAGCCTGTCTGACTCCTCTGGAAGTGTTGGTTTCTCCTTTGAAGGTCCAGCAGCTTTCCGTGTCACTGATGGTGCCCCTGTTGTGGTTTACTGTGTTTCAGGTAAGCAAGACCTTCTAATCAGAAAAACCTTGGTGTGTTTTCTTTTATTCCTCTTTTTGGGGAAAAGACAAAACAAAACAGGTAACAGAAGTTTTGTGTAAGTTGTAGCATCCCACTGAATGCAGGAAGTTCAGTTGACTACTCTGAATTTCCCATGAAGTTTCAGTGTTAATTAAATAGCTAATACTTCACCACATCATTTCCTGCATAGTTTCATTGTGCCGTGTCTGCCGTGTTTTGGTGGATGAGGACATCAGCCACTCTGTTGATGAGGAGATAGGAGTGTGGAGCACTGCTGGAAGCTATATAGAGATGATAGTTACTTACATTTTTGAATATTTGGGGTTGACCTTAATTCTTGGGTTTGGGGATCTGACATTTTCTGTTTTAGTCTGTATGTTTGTATTAATACTAATGAATTCTTAAAATATTTGCATATTAATATCTCTTCTTCTAATGTATCGCTGAAGAGTCTGGTGGCCATACAATTACTGGAGCTGGCAAGCCCCAGCTAGAAGTTTGTCTTAAGGATCTGGAAGATCATGCTTTACTCCACTGAAGGTATTCAGCAATTTCTGAGGAATGCAGGATATGGAATATGACTAGATATTAACCTTTGAAAATATAAAATCTGCTGTTGCTGGTTTCCTTAAAGCAACTTCCTTAAAACAACTTGAAACTTTTCAAAAGAGGACAACTGTATAAGCAGTGACAGGAATTTTTTATGATATTAATCAGAGAGCTTGGCATTAGGATGTAGATTTGAAGATGCAGTAAAACTAACTAGAAACAATGATGGCAACCAGAGATGTGCTGCTGGAAAAGTTTCTCTTGTTGGAGTTAGTAGAATATGTCTGTGCAACCAAGAACACACGGAGAGGAGACCACAAAAGATAGCACTTGTTTTGTTACTGACATACAATCCAAAAAAAGACCACTGTGGGACAAAAGGGACTGAAGAATTCTGATTTTATCAGCTCGAAGTTTTTCCCCCTTGTCTCTTCCCATCTTCAGATCATTTTGAAGTTGACTGTTTTTCTGGCCCTCAACTCACTGGCCTTTCCTGCCAGCAGAGGACGCCAAAAGAACACGTGGCACCTGCAAATTAAGACTCCAGTGTTGAACTGGCTCTGTACCCATTGTTTTGAATCAAGGTCTTCCCCTGAGGCAGGAATTAATCTCTGGATAAAAGAACTCGTTTGCCGAGGCAGCATGTGGGATAATTTGGTATTTGTTGGAATGTTGTAAGAGAAGGATGGAGAATGGGCCTGAACAGCTTAGATGGCTTTCCATGTCCTCACCATTGGAACAGTACCTGGCCCTTCTTGCATTGCCACCAAACCGCCTTATAAGTGTGGTGCAGAGCCCTTCCTCTGGTCGTGTTTTTTTGTGTCTCTTCTTCCTTTCTCCCAATTATAAAAATCTTCAAGAGCATTCTGTAACAGCAAAGGAAACCTAATGCCACCTAAATGCCTCTTTTTGTGTCTCTCCAATCTATTAGCTTCAGTTGATGCTTCCTTCATATCAGAAATGAGCACGAACCATTGATCTTTATGCACTGGATTGCTGTGGTTTTATTTTCAGCCCTCAGTTGTATCCCTCCTGATACACTGCTGCCTCTTCTCTTCGCATCTTGCATGGAAGCCAGCTTAGGGCTTTGCCCAGCTGTATTCTTCTCTGAACCTTTTCCCAGTTTTGCAGAAACTGCTGCAGTAAAAAGAAAACCATGGCTGCACTCCGCATTCAAGGTGCAGGCTTTCACTGGTCATGTTTTGTGCTATGTGCGTTACCTCTGACTGCGTCTGGACACGGAACGCTCTCGTACTGCTTGCTGTAATGCTAGGACTTCACAGGGAGTGGTAGTGATCAGGCCTCGTTACATGTGAAACATAATCTACCCGAACACTCTTTAATCATGCAAACTGTCTTTCATGTGCTATTCTATTGCCTGCTTTTGGTCACACCAAGTCCTGCAATTCTGCAGAACTGGTCTCATTTTTACCTGCCTGAAATAGTTGCTAGGAAAGCAGCAGTTTGCCAACACTGCCTTATTCAGGTTCTGACAGAGTTAGGGTGCAGAACTTCACAATAAGCCGTAACTTTTCTACTGCTTAGCCATCCCCTTCTTTTCTCTTTCCTTTCCCATTACGTTTTACCACTGACTTGAGATCTGGCATTGGTGGCCAGGCTTTTCCACAGCTAATCTCTGGTATTTTGGCTGAAAATTCCTACCATGGCTGAAAGACGTAAGTGCACAGGCTTGAAGGAGGGCATTCCACCTCCAGAGAACTTTGTAGGTTAGCTGTAGTCACGTGTTTCATGTGGGGGGACATGCTGGAATCGCTCTGGGACCCCCAGTCTCCATCCACCATTCTTGCAGGGCTTTTTACATCATCTTTACATCCCTTCAGCCAGTTCAGTGATCTCACACCTCACCTCATGATTAAGACCACAAACAGCACCAGCAGTAAGTTTTAAGCAGTTTATTCACAAGGGCTCTCGAGCCTCCCCCCACTCCTAGCTCATTTACTGTGCAATTGTGATGCAGAGAGCACCGACCAGCTGCAAGCCATTAAAAAACACTTCATGAGCAGCGTGGCTTTATTAGAAATAAATCATGCTAAAAACTGATCCTTAACAGATACAAAAAATTAACAGGTAAGGAAAGGAGAAGAAAATGGGCGTAATATTAAGACCAATGGGTGAATTGAGGATTGGTGTGAAAGATGATACAAAAAAGCAATGAAAAACAGCAGCGCGGCATTAATGATGAGAGTACAGAGCAGACGAGGTACAGTATATCCTGCTTCAACATTTCTTATCCATATGCTTAGTTCAAATACTGTAACAGTACTGAAAGGCAAAAAAGCACCAGACATTTGATGAGAGAAAGCAAGCGTGAAACAAAATTAGGGAAAAATGAATGCTGGAAGTAGGGAAAGAGTAATCTCAAATACAGTTACTCAACAGAGAAACAACACTTGGAAAAGTTGCTATGTCAACATATACAGACAATACCATTATTCCAGCAGTACGGAAATGATTTTCCTGGTCTGTAACCTCTTCCACGTACGGCACTGCCTGCGTTATCCCCAGAAACGTGCAGGGCTGTGCCCCACACACTGAACAAGGCAGCACAGCAGAAGAGGAGGTTATTTCCATCTGGTAACGTGGCCTTCTGGTCATGGCAGTTCTGCGGTGGGACAAAGCATCATTCAGCTGTGAACATACGAGGGCTGCTCCAAAAGTAATGCCTCTTATTTCACAATGTCGGCCCACGAAGTCCAAGGCAGATGATGGTGACAAGTAGACGCTGGGCTTTCCCACCAATATTCCATTTGGTCACCATGCAACAGATGGCAGCAAAGGGGCAGTCCAACAGAATGGCATTTGACAGGGAAGTGTTTATGAAGCAAAGGTGTGGAACTGAGTTCTTACATGTTAAAAAAAAAAAAAAAAAAAAAAGACACCCACTGATGTTCATTTATGAGCACAGCATACAGGCACTCGTTCATCACTGCTGAAAATACAGAGCTAACTAACAGAAGTGACTGCTGAAAAAGTGTTTTGTAGCCGAGACCATGCTCTGTTCAAATAGCGTAACTGTGTCTTCATATCTGTTCTCATTTCCATGGAAATAAGTAGGAAGCATTACTTTCAGAGCAACCTCTGTAGTTCGAGTCAAGTGGGAGCAGTATGCAGCTACAGCTGTTTTGCTCCAAGAAAGAATACTTACACCATGGCAAGCCAGACTGCAGTATGCCCAAGCAGAATGCAGCCAAAGTGGCAAAGGTGTGGGCATGGCATCCCACAAAACAATTCTGCACTGGAGAAATCAGCAATGTGCTCTCTCCTTACAAGTGCCATAGGAAGCAGACACCTCACTGGTGCATTTAGGGCAGAGCTGGTGGTGGCAGAGAAAGACACCAGGTACTTTAAAGCAAGGAAAAGCTTTGTCATCTCTTAAAGTTATCAAATCAGAAACTCAGCTATGTCCCAACTGTGCATAGGTTTGGGGTTTTGGTGGTGGGAGAAGTGTCCCACCCTAACATGGCAGCACAGAGAGGTTGTACAATGCAAGGTTTGCATAGATAGCTTGCCCATCCCCAGCTCAAAAAAACATGAAGTCGTCACAGTTAGGAGTGTTAAGTTTGTGAAGAACGTGAAATCTAAAGAAAAAAAAACTCCACTTACAGCCCCTTCCCATCCATCCCAGGCAAGGGGAAAGTGGGGGTCACAAAACATAGAAGTGAAGTCATGGCTATTTCACAAAGCTTCATTGTCTTAAATGAAGTTCATTACCGGCCCCAGTGAAAATATTAAAAATTCACCATCTACCTTTGCACCATTTTCCAGGTTGTTGTTGTTTTTTTTTTTTTTTTTTTTTTTTTTTTAAGAGTGGTTAAGTGCCTTTTTTATTAAAAAAAAAAAAAAAGTTTGTTTTTACATTATTGCTGTTTTACAACAAATCATAGAATCACAGGGGTTGGAAGGGACCTTGAGATCAGTTAATCCAACCCCCTGCTAAAGCAGTTCCCTACAGAAGGTCAAGCAGGAAAGCATCCAGGCAGGCCTCGAGTATCTCTAGAGAAGGAGATTCCATCACCTGTCTGGGCTGCCTGTGCTCTTTCACCCTCAAAATAAAACATTTGTTGTATCCATCCAACAACAACACGTCAGTTTCCCCAGAACAATGCGGAAGCACAAAACGCATGTTCTGAAGGGGCCTTTCCTATACCAACTACTTAATAAACAAGAAAAAAAGAAGTACTATCACTTCTGTCCCTACTGTAAATGATTACTTCATTTTCCAGAAGGCAGATCCTTTCAATAAATATCAGAGTAACCTCAGAGATGCTGAAGTTCCAGAGATACAAGCAGCAGCTGTGTGCAATTTCTCCTGGAGTTCCAATGCTGCCTCTTGTTTCAGTCCAGTGAGATGATGTCAGGAGCACTGCCGCTGCTGCTGGTTATAACTCCCGTCTCGCTCCTGTTGGAGGAGCTAACGTGTGTGTTGCTCTCGTGGTGACTGGTCGATGTGATGATGCTGCCAGGTGTGTTGCTTGTTAAGGTTGAGGTGAGACTATCCAAAAACATAGGAGGACAGTACTGCTTGAAACAAACAATGAAAAATGAAGAGACTAACTGCACAAGGGAAATGTATGCTCTAAAGATACATCTTCCCTACAACAAGCACAACACAGTGGCTAGCGGGACCTCACCAGTGCATGCAGAGCAAGGAGAGTTCTTCCTTCCCCCTCCTAACCTGTTAGTCTGAGCCTTTACTGGCACATTAGGAAACACTACCATGACCACTATCAGGACCTCCCAGCACAGTGTCCAAATGGAAACCTGTAATGAACAGTGTCCCTCAAGGGTCCATACTGGAATCGGTACCACTGGGATCAGCACTACTTGTGTCTTAATGACAAGGATAACGGCACCGAGCCGAGTGGTGCAGGTGACACAGCCGAAGGAGGGGATACCATCCAGAGGGACGTGAATGGGCTGTGAACTGAACTGTTCAGCAAGGCCAAGTGCAGCGTGTTGCTCCCCGATTACAGAAATTCTGGGCACGCAATCAAGGTACATGCAGGGAACAGATTGAGAGCAGCTCTGCAGAGAAGGGCTTGAAGTACTGTCAGATGAAAAGCAGTGTGCACCTGCAGTCCAGAAAAGCCAGTCATGCTGGACTGCATCAAAAGGAGGCCAGCAGGTCAAGGGAGATGACTGTCATTTTCTACTCTGCTCTCCTGAGAGCTTCAGGCTGAGTACTACCTTAGTTAGGGAGGCAGTATTCCCCTCTTGAAGGCTATTGACTGTCTGTGTAAGAATCTAATTATAATCCAGTCATTTATGCAAACGAAAGCAGAAGCACCAGCTAGTTACTTTTGACCTACAAAACTTCCACTATAGCAAGGCCAATGGATTTTATGTGTTACACTGAAGGACTTGTAAAAACGTTCAGTAAATGTGCCCAAACCAGTGACAATACAGTCTTTACAACTCAACCTACAATCATCAAAACCACCCGCACTGAAATTTTTACATGAATTAATCTGGCTTACAGATACACAGTATAAACTGAAAGCATGAAAGACATAATAGCTGTGCTCATGTCAGCACTGTGCAAGTACCTGGTTTGGTAAGGCAAAGCAAACTACCAGTAATTTGCTGTGCACGAGTTGATAGTATCATTAGCAGAATCCTCCTTTAATGTATTTTTTCCTCATTACCACCTGTTGGTAAAATGTGTTCTCCTGGTCTGTGGTTAGATCTAAGCAAGTGGACTGCAAATACAATGTGAGGGACAACATCCTGACCGTTACTGAAGCAGTGTTTCATAGAAAACACACTTGGAAATTAAGCCCTTGACAGTTAAGAAACATACCTGTGATTCAACTGGAATTAGTGAAAGGAAATCCAAACCTAGAAAGAAAAGAGGGATAATAAACTGACGTGTCTTCCTTCTCTTCACACACAACAAGTTTAAGGAATTTCTGCTGTTGTCGTAGAACAGATTTTTGCAATTGCTATACAGTTTCTAAATGAAGTATACCACTGTGACACCACTCTCAACGACTTCAGGCAGCAGCAAAACACGTTTTCTAGTACAAGTGGCTCTTTTAAGAATGAGGATGACAATGATGTATTATTCACTGGATATTGCAGGGTGGTTCAATGTGGTTGCTTAGATGGAGGTTGCCATTTGGAGCTGTTGTTCATAACACAAGTTTCACTGCATATTGTACCTGACTTGGCCAAACTGGGACATGAAGAGTGTCATCACATTAAGGATGCTGGAATGAAGTAAAGTCACAACATGCACAAGTCCAAAAACAAGCAGCAGGTCTCTTCCTCCACCCATAGGCAGCCAATAAGGAAACATTTCTAATATCATCCCCGTTTTGCGTCTAGACAAATAAAAGGAATGAAGAAGAGGAAACTACAAGTAGTTCAAGGTAATCCTCTATGAGCAGTGACAACCAGCGCCCATCCTCTATGCCATTAGCACGTAAGCATTTAGGGCAAGATGTTTAAGAAACACAAAATCAATGAGAAATCGCAGCCATTTCTATTTCAAAATCTTGGCCTTGTGTTTGCTATGGCAACAGAAAGAAACGGTCAGCTTTCTCCCTCCCTCTCTTGTTAGCATAGATCTGTTTCAGCCAGAGGCATCTCTACTTTTCTCCATTACAGAAAATTAAAGAAAAATTTTAAAGGAGATGTAAGATCAGCTGCTTTTACAGAATTCACAGCTTTTGCTCATACGCATGCTAGAACTTCAGTTGGCAGAGATGAACAAAGTTCTAGACTTCCATTCTCTCAGCTTAGTCTTCTAACCAATTCGGAAAGAAACTGAATTTCTTAACAAGGGAGAAGTGGAGGGAGGGAGCAGTGAGGCAACCAAAAACGGACAGAGAAACAAGGGGAATGATATCCATCCCAGTGCCAAACTGAAAGAAGATGAAAAAAAACCCAGAGATGCGGCAGGGGAGAAATGGAGACAGGCAATGGAGCGGGGCAGGGAAGGACAGGAGGCCCACGTGACACCTGCTGTCACAAGTCACCATTTCCTGGGCTCTAGGTTCACTACAGCCGACAGAGAACCCCCAGAGTCCCTACACACAGCGTTCTTTTCAAGGAGCCAGGATAGAAAACAATCAGTATCCCCACCTTTTGTCTGATATTTAGCAGCAGTGTTGAAGAATACATCATAGGCATTTAGGGTTTGTCTAGGTAAAGAAAGTCAATAGAGGTCAGCTTACATATTGTAGCTCACCTTAACCTTTTTCATACAGTCTAGACAGAGCACCACTAGAATTAGCTAGCAGAAATCTCTACATTTAGGGCTGGGATGAGTCAGTGCCATTACAATTCTCAATCTTAAGTAAGCAGCTACTCTCCCTCACTTCTACAACAAGTAACAATCAGGTGTTTACACACAGTCTAATTGGGTATATCAAGAAGTGCTTCTGGCTGCCATTCCAGAGTGCCAATTTGAGGGTGTACCCCAGAAGCAAGGTTTTTCACATCACTGTTGGAAGTGCAATCTGAAACTGGAAAGACAGCTTGTACTAGACTCGTCTAGGCATCATATCAGGGCAATGCTATATACAATCCTGTCCCATCTACAGAAGTCAATTTCCGACTCTTACCCACCCCGCATATAACAGTCTCTCAGAACGCGCATTAAAAATAATTAAATATTTAATTAATAATTAAAAATAATAACACCACCTACCTGGCAAGTCTGAGGAAATGCTGGACATTGGTGGGTGGTGGAATGGCACAGGGTAGTCTGTTAACGACGGAGGAATAGCAGCTGTATCAACCGTCGTCACACTGGGCACTCTGACAGAGGATGGCTGATACATAAGAACCCTGTTTTGAAGGCACAGCATGTTTCAGAATCACAGAATTACAACCAACCTTGCACAGATTACAGAAGAGACGTTATGCACTCTCATTCACAGTCACCACATTACAACACAGCTACGGCATGGCTACTCACTACACAGTATTCCACTCTAATTTCCTTTCATAACAGTCTTCATAACAACATCACATCTTGGCTCTCAACAGCAGCTGTGACATAAGAGCAAGATTAAAATTAAGTACAGTGCTGGAGTCATTCAGAACAATCCAAGTTGGCACATATGTGCAGAGCACTCTGTGGGACAGGTGGCCTGAGCCAGGAGCAGGACATTGCAAATCCTTCTGCTGCTCTCAGCACTAAGCTGTGGCACTAAGGATGCAGCTGACTGTGATTCAGCCCCTACAGCACAGACTTCCAAGCCTGGAGTTCAGTCTCTGACTTACCATGGCCAACAGCCAAACCTAAGCTAAATTCAGCTCTCAAGCACACAGCCCATCACAAAACCCTTCTGTCTCTAACCTCCTGCATACTTGCAGCACTGTTAAAGACCACGTAACAGGCAATGTGGCACCCATCACCTGCACCAAGTGTTTCATACGCTTCCTGTCAGGTAACAACAGCAGCCCCACTTGCAGCTGTCCTGTATTTCTCCTTTCAACTCACCAGCAGTGAGTTGCAATCCAATCCAATCTTCCCCCATAAACTACTGTGCAGTCACACTACTGGTTTCAGACGCTTGGATTTCAGACCCTCAAGCACCACCTGAACATCAGCTCTCTGCTGTTGCTGCCAAAAGGCCACCTCGCAGTAGCACCAAAGCTGGTATTTGAGCAACATTCTTCACAGGAGGCAAGCTTTCTCCAAAACCCTGGGCCTAAACTATGATTTCAATAAGGAAAGCATGCGATTTCCATTACCGAACACTGTGGAAAATGAACTGGTTAGATAAACAAGAGCACTCAGTCCTACAGTTACGACTGCAGGCAGTCACCTTGGACAAACCCAGGAATTTGGAAAGAATCTTGACATCTTCTGGAATTTCATTAAGAGGTGCTTGTAGCTATTTTTTATATCAAAATAAGAAAGTCTCTTGGGGAACAACTCCCTCACAGCATTTACAACAAGCAACAGTGTTTCATGCTACTACTGGAGGAAGCTGATTAACTGTTGTTTGCCAAAGACTACAGGCTGCTGCTGAGTACAGACAGCACAGCTGCTCATCACTTCAAAAGGCAGCAAAACAGAAAGGTTTGGTTTTATTACTGTTGTTTTAGAAGAAGAGAAGCCACCAACGCTGAGACAGATACACCTTGTGCATGCAGTTGGACTAACCAGAAGGCCAACATACAGCCAATACTTCAAGTCGCCACATGGAGCAGTGCCTGCTGGAGAACCTAACCAATGCCCTCTTCTCCCTACTTGGCTGGTTGTGCACCCTACAGCTCTCATGTCCTGCAGCCTAAGAGCAAGAACAGTGTGGAAACCACAAAGAGTAGCTATAGCCAAACTGCACAGATCACAGCAAACAGAAGGCAGAACAGAAAAGCAGTCAGTTAATTCTGCGTGACTCAGGGCAGGGAATTCAGGCAGCTACAGAGATGAGGGAACTGACAGAGGACTTGGGAAGCCATTGGCTGTGTTCACCAAGGCACAGAACTGACCGACAACCAAGGCCAGCAAATGTGACCAAGACATTTCAGATTCTAACAGTGAGATGCAAAAAAAAAAATTACTGCCTCGATTCAAAACAAGGAAGTGCCTTCCTCCCCTTCCAAGCTTGAGAAGATGGGGAAAGCATGCAACACAGCTCTGTTTCCTGGCACCAGAGCACATGATAAAGGTAAAAGGCAGTGAGAAAAGGCTTTAAGATGACAGTAACTCAACGAGAATGCATGAAGCTCCTGCAATTGGGATAATCTGATTTCTAAGAGCTCTGTACATTAGCTTAATTGGTTTCCTTTTCTACAGATAAACATCCCTGCAAACACAGCTTCAGTGCGTCTTCTGAGAGACACAAACCTATGCAATAAAGGTTTGCCTGCACAGAGGTACTGTAGCAATATAACCTTCTGAAAAGGGAGGCCTAGAAGTTCTCCGAAAGTTCAGAGCTGGATCCCAAGGAGAGTGCAGAGTCAGTATGTCTAACATCAGTTTATCTGACACACAACAGAACACCAACTAACTTCAAAACTGACAAACCCTTTGGTTGGGCTTCCTTGCGTTTCAGACATGAATATGCACTTCCTTTTGGCTGGAGGATCTTCCTCTTCATCAGAAGAGCTTTCTATAGTCAAGTCAATAACATCAACTTTCTTCTTGTTTACCTCACTGGCCACCGTCACAGAACACGGTTTGCTAACAACACTGGAACCTAAAATAGAAAAACAAATTATTATTATTATTTTTAAGGCTGCTGCCATCAGAAGTTCCAATTTGCAATAGAACCACTACCTCAAATCCTGTATTAGCTCATCTTTAAGACCACTACAGAGGCCAATATGACTCAGGAACCATCTTATTAGTGGTATTCTGTGTCACATTAAAGCTTATGCTCAGTTTTCTCAATCTCCACTTATCAGTTTTAGGCCACAAGAACAACAAAAGTGTTGTTATAAAGAACAAAAATAAAACCTACACCTGCAGAGATATAACCTTTTCTTTTTACATTAAATGAAAAGGTGAGAAGAATTAAGCACACCCTCCACAAAACAAAATCCATGTCCATATCCATCATCCCAGCTACAAACACCAAGCCTCCAATGCATCGAGCCTTTTAGTTGATTTACCACCAGTATCCATGATGTACTCACTTTCTATTTTGGTGCACTGTGGACTTGAGACTTTAACAGCATCCTTTTTAGGCCTCATAGGGCACCAGGAACCATCTTCCTGGAATTTAATCTCATCCACATCTGAACATTCATTAAGGATTTCCATAAAGAGTCTGTAAAAATGAAGTGGTTTTGTCATTTGGTTCCAGGCTTTTGCTAAGTGAAAAGGAGACAGCTGAGAAACTACGATCAACATCAACCAACAGCTGCTCTCCCTGGTTTATCTCACCTGATGACCTGCAGTTGCAGCGTTTCCCACCAAGCACACATGAAAATCCAGAGTATTCCAACCCACCCATCTTTTACTCAACATTACTGCAATTCAGAGATTTTCACAAAGTAGAAGCCATCGTCCTTCAAATGAGTTTTAAACTTTAACTCAAATTGTGTCAAAGTTGATAGCTTCAGAGATAGGCTCATGTAAAAGGAAGACAGCCTGAGATGTCACATTTGGATTTCTCTAGAGGAGATATGCTGAGGCTCAAAAGTCGGATGACTCCATTAGGAGATTAGCTTACATAGTTTGTTACAAAGGAAGAGAAGCTAAAGCATTCCAGTGGTTCCTCCCAGCTTAATTTATTTTGAGAAAAAAAATGGCTAAGTGTCTAAACTTCAGGTCACAAGCATATCTATCGAGTACATAATGAAAAGCTGGAAATAGTTGTGCAGTCTGCTGGCCCGTTCTCTTACCCGTCTAGTATCAGGCTCTCATAAGCTGCCTTTTTGTCACAGACAGGACAGATCCAGGTGGGCTTCTTTTCATTCATTTGGAGATAGAGAGCAGCATCAAAACACTGCAGGTGTGTGCAAGTGACAGCCCGGCACGGGATTGTCAGTCTCATTTTGCCCAGCTGCAAAGATGCATTTAAAGAGTGTCAGAGAGAAGACAGTGAAGCAGACCTGTATGGCTAACAATGAAAGGCGACAACCAGCAAGGAACCATCCTTTCTCACTACAAACTCAACACCAAGGTTGCTGCATGCAAATCCACTCCATCAAATCACATACAATGTACCTGAAGGAACAATAAAGCAGTCCTCAAAGTCTTTCCTGATTTGAAACGATCAGACTTTTAACGGACCTACAGCATTACTTCCAGGACTTTGAATTTTGTTAGTGAGACCTGCTAAAGTACCTGCTTTGTCATTTCAAGGTTTTGTGAGCTGCAGTCACATTAGAATGGCATTATACCCGTGTCAGTGTAAGACTTCACTGACAAGTCACAACACCAGTTTCTGCCTGGAAAGAGAAAACCACTTAGCTGTGACTTTGTTATAATTCATCAGGTTATTTTCCAGTTTTAATAGTGGGCAGTAAAAGCAATACCCCAAAGAGCAGACGATCCAAAGTGCTGTTTCTCACTGTGCCCTTTTTTACCCATCACCCCGCCCAACCAGAGGACGCCTCAGTACACCAGACCATTTCATTTAAAGGTCTCAACATACACACACAAGTAACAACGTGATTCTGACAGCATTGCAGCTGGGGCATTCACAAGTTCAAGCCTGTTGGTGGAACGCTGCTGCAACCAGGTGCTTGCAGATGCACCTTTCTCCACATTACATCTTAAAGCAGAATGTAATGAAATCCCATGACATCTCCAAACCAGGTCTCATAAGAACAGCCCAAGTCTGCACTACAGATGACAACGCAAACCTGTACACGGCAGCTCCCAGCCTTACTTACAGGGCACATCAGAGACACCCGCAGACTGGTGGTGGCAATCTCACTGTCAGGATCTGCTGTTAGTTTTTCTTTAACTATAAAAACAAATTAAGAAGGTATAGACAGACACCACCGTTTACAACCCTAATATTCATTCTACAGCACATACATTTTGTTTCCAGCTATCTAAAACAACTGAGTATCTAAGAAGCTACTTTACAGCTAATACCAGTAGGAATAGCTTCACTGTTTACAGGTAAAGGATAAACAGCACATCATGAGATTGCTTTATGTGCAGCAGATGCATGCTGTATGGTGCATTTCTTAGCCACAGGTTAGCGGGGCAAACTCTACCCAACAGGTAAGAAGCAAAAATAATAATCAAGGGGCGAGGTATGCAGACAAGACAATCAGCAGCACATGCAAGTGAGGAGAATGCATATTTAAGTCATGTATCTGCACCTCACTGCCCACAACAGTAGGAAGTGCTCACAGCACTCCCTAGCATTTCAGTCTCTCAGCACTCCTCCCTATGGGTTAGGGACCTGTGCTGAAGCATTAACAGCCACCTCAGTAACAACAAAAGGAACCTTTGATATTCTAGGCACGGACTTTCTTTTCTAAATGCTGCAAGTCTCCTAAGTATTATCAGTTCTGGTTTTAAAAGAGCCATTAACCACCCCTAAGGAAAATTTAATGGGAAAGTTAATTTTACTTACTTAGCGCTCTGGAATGATCAGGGTTTCTGATCCCTTTCATTTTTAACCTCTGCAAAAGCATAGCTGAAGTGAGCTGACGAACAAGATACACAGACATGGAGTAACTCTGCAAAAAGAGCAAGGAAGGATGAGATATTGATTTAATACAGTAATTCTGCTACAACAGATCACTTACACCGTTCTAAGTAAAAACATGCTGATTTTTTTCCTTGGCATTATGAAGGTATTTTGAAAAAGCACTGACAGATGTCTTCATTGCTGTTAAGAAGTCCACACTTTGCCTTAATTCTTCTAACCAAATCAAATATGCAAGCTGCAATTTAACTGCAAAAAAGCCTTATCCTTCACAACTAAGACACAAGGTGGCTTCTTCTTGAAAAGAAGTTAAATGGAAGATACAATTTCTTAAACATGCAGTCTACAGGAGATTCACATTCACACTCCTAAACATCCCCCTTTTCATGCTGTCATTAATGCAGACCTCAAAGACAAACCTGCTATTAGGATGAACATTCTTTCAGGTGCAAACTCCACCTTCAGAGGGCACACAGCTGCACAGGTTGACAGCTGGACTTGATAACCTTTGTGGTCTTTTCCAGCCCTAATAATTCTGTGCACTGATTTCTTTGCACCTGTTCTTTGGCTTGCCATTCCCAGGCCAAGTCTCATTACAGCCAGCCTAGAGGAGCAGTACATGCATTTCTTAGCAACTACTGCTGTTCCTTCCCTCATGCCTCTTGCCAGCTTCCTTTGTTCAAGATTTCCTCTCCTCTGGGTCACCAATGAAGAGAAGAATCTGCAAGCCCCACAACTGCAGAATGATAATGGTTTCATCCGCAGGACACACAACCTGCAACGCCTTTTCACACCCTGCAGTCACCTTCTTATGCCTCCTGTACTAATGTTTAAGTGCATATACCACCATGCTCCTGCTTTACCAAGAACAGCCCTTCTCCTGAGGAGCAGATAAAGTGATCAAACTACACAGGAAGATGCTGAGACAAATGCCTTGCTTGCCCTGCCAAGAACGACCACATATTGTCCTGTTTATTGCCTACAGCATCTGCCTCGTGAGGAAAGGCTGACACCTTCATTCTTTTGCTGAACATAAACTTCCCACTTTCGCTTTAAAATTTTATTTAATTTATGTAGGTTTATACTGGAGCCTTACTTCAAGGATACGATGGCTCCAGACCATTTTGATGTTAAAGGAACCATAGAATGGCCAGGTTGGAAGGGACCTCAAGAATCATGAAGCTCCAACCCTCCCCGGCTGCAGGCAGGGCCACCAACCCCCACATTTAATACCAGACCAGGCTGCCCAGGGCTCCATTCAGCCTCACCTTGAAGAGGTAAGCTACATTGATAGTAAGAGAGTCCAGAAGGACTTCCAGAAGTAACCACAGACGGAAAAACACTGGGTCTTCTATTTACTTCAAGGGTTGTTGCAACAGCTACCAAAATTCTTACCACTTCCCCTTCTTTCTTTAGTGAATTCACAGGCAGATTTCTAAGCAGTCACTTGCCCATTTAGAAGGCTAACTCCTTTAAACTCTAATGACTTCACATTCCTAAATCAGAAGTTCAACTACAGGCACCAGAAAGCAAGACAGGACATTTCAGTCACCACTTGCTCTACCTCCTGCCATCTGAAGTCCAGCACGCTTTTCTGCCACCTCTCCATGAAGTCTATGAGTGCACTCTGAAGACATTTCAGTCATCTTTCTCCTACCCTGCTGCCCACTCCTGCCAGTATCTGCACTTCTTCCTCAAGCTGCACAAGCTTCCAGGAAAATGCTTCACTGTTAACAACAGGCACATTGCACAGACATCCTGCGTTACAAATACACTGTGGTTCAACTGAGCACTTCTAAGACACACCGAGCCCAGAAGCAATGGACACCCGTAGCCTGACACCTCCCAGCTACACCTCCTCCCAGGAAGGTACCCCCTAGAAGCTTTCTGAACAGGAAACTGTACTTGTGTTTAACTCATAAGTGTAGTTTTAACTCAAGAGAAGTCATTTTCATGTAAAACATTAATCTCAAAAGAATAAAGAAGGAAGCATCCGTTAAGCAGTTCTTCCTATGAAATAAAAACTGCCTTCGCAGAACTATTTGGAATTACTCTGATTGAAAATACAAAGACCTGAGAAACAAGTACACCAAGTCATGGCGCCGTGGCACATCGTTCATTTTACAAGCACTCTCCAGTGAACAGTTGCAAAAGATATTGAGAAAAAAAGCTTTTGAAGACATGGCTACGTAACCTCATGTTCATAGTAACGTGTAATGAGGCTACAAAGAAGCATGGAGGCTCCCTTTCTGTTGTGCCTGAACTGTTTTGTATTTACATCACAGAAAGATATGGGTGTTTCTGACATATCACAGGCACCTCCTAATAGCAAAGCTGACAGCAAAGCTCTCAAAGAAAGCCACACAGCCCTTGGAATTCCACACGGAACTCTTTGCAATCCACACGCAAGCTCTTCACGTTGCTGCAAGTTACCATGGCTCTGGAGCTAGCTTTGTTTCCTAGCACCGACGGTAACTTTAGCCACTGATCACACTACACCCTGCCAGCAGTATCAAACAGTGGATTAGAAGCAATGCCAGACAAGGTGATTTAGTCTACTGCCCACATCCTACAAAACAGACAGCTTACCTTTCCAATTTCAGAAGCCCAGGAAATGGAAATCTGGTTCGGCACTGCTGATGACAGCCTAACTAGAGAGGTTATATTCAAGGGGCGCCCAGGTCGCTTCTGTTCGATCCCATTTTTCGGTGGTGGAGCATATCCCTATGAGAAAAAAAACAAACCAGTGAAAGTACCCCAACAACTCGTTAGCTCTGAACCGATCCTCTTAGACTGATCTGTGGGAAACAGAAAAGCCTTGAGGTTCTCCAGACTGGAGACTGAAGTCAAAATTTGTGAGAAATATCAGTCGTTTTGACAGTCCTTACTATACATCAACAATTTTCAAGCAATTTTAAAGGAGTGCTGAAAAGAGAAGAGTTTTGATCCAGGCAGGTTTACTGGAGGTGTAAAAATCAGTGTTGATGCTTTATCAAAAATAGAAAAAAGTTGTATTGATGCTCCCCCCACACACCCAGCTTCGCCTTGCATTAATTACACAGAGCTTCATTAGCAGCAGGCTGTCATCTGCACACTCAGTGAACATGAGTTGTGCACAGCGTACCTGGTACATGTGAGAGCCAAAAGGCTTTGCTGCCATCAGCAGAAGCAAATTAAACTAAATACTTTTAAATTCTTCAAAACTGAAGAAAACCTGGACAGCTTCTCTCTGCAGTTTTATTTCATGGTTTATTTCATTTCTCCAGTGGGATGAAGTTAAACTAGTGCCAAGTCCCACACTTTGGTCACAATTACCACATGTCACTGCAGGCTCAGGGCAGAGCAGCTGGAAGGCTGTATGGAGGAAATGGAGCGTGGAGCAAGGTGAGGGTCAGACTCTTCTTCCAAGCAACCGTAACAGGACATGAGGCAACGGCCTCAGGTTGCACCAGGGGAGGTTCAGGTTGGATATTAGGAACAATTTCTTCTCAGAAAGAGAGGTTAGGTGTTGGCACAGGCTGCTGAGGGAATGGTGGAGTTATCAGCCCTGGAGGTGTTTAAGGAAAGGGAAGATGTAGCACTTAGGGATGCGGTTTAGTGGGCAATACTGGTGGAAGGTGGGTGATCAGACTAGATGATCTTGGAGGTCTTTTCCAACCTTAAAGATTCTATCCTGTGATTTCCTATATGTCACTAATTAACACACTCAGCAGCCCTTTTGCTTGCTGACAAGCACGCACTTCCAAGCAGAGAACACTCGTGCTTTGTGAAGCAGCACATGGCCTAACTGCATCTCATCTTGCAACAGTCACCACAAAAGCAAGCCAGTCCGTAAGAGGAACTCAGAGTCTGTTCTGAGTTCAGACAGCCTATGGTCCACTCATCTCAAAATCTCATCTTGCATCAGAAAAACCAACCAGAGACCTGTGTCTTGCACAGAACTGTCACATTTCATTCAGTTCAAGTGTTGTCCTACACTGGAAACTACCCAGGACCAACGTGCTGAAAAGCACGTGTTTAACACAGATAACATGAACATTCACAGCATAACACTTCAAAGCAAGAGTGAAAGAACCAAATTCTGAAAGTATTATCTAACAGCCAGAACTGCTGACTAGCTACTTCACCAGAAATGGTCCAAGAGAGCACACAAAACATGCTCCCCTGTTCATCTAATGATACAGGAAAGCAATTTGGAAAGCTCTTTAGATTTTAGTTTAGCTAGCAGTTTATACACAACAGTGAGCCTTCCATGGGAACCTGATTAGCAGCCTCTTTGCAGGGTGCTCCCTGTCACACCCAACAGCACCACACAGCAAGGGTTCCTAAGACACCCTTCCAGTGGCAGCAAAGAAACACAGGGCTTCAACTGCCAGGCCAGAGCTGCAGGCAGTAACTGCTGACCAACTCTTTTAAAGAACCTTTTGCAGCTCCAGAAGATGAGTGACAGGAGCTGCTAGGAGTCATGCCGTGCGTGCTTTATCGCACAAGGAGGCGGCAGATGTATAAGGACTGCTAGCTTCACATTTAAAAGAAGATTCGAATGATCTGTCATTTCTTCAAGTCAGATGTAACAACTGCAGTCATTTATGGGATATAAATCCCATCATTTTCACAGGACTTCCAGGACTCAATCTTGTACTCCTAAAACACGTTTAAGCCCTTCCCAGCTTTCTGTGACTTTAATGCAGAAGCTTGCCTTGTAATCAGCGTGGTCTAACACTGCTCAGTTTGGTGGCCAATTCCAGTGGCTACTATTTGCCAAAAGTATTTGTTACTAAGTCTTCCGTGCTTCCTGCAAGAACCATATCAGTAAAAACATGTGGACTCTGCTGTAACCAGAAAATATATCAGAAGAGCAATTAGGCAAGAACAGAGCCTGGCATCACTCGCTAGTTCCCTACGACTACTGAGTTGGACAACAGTGATCCTTGAAGCAAAGAAGCTCCTACATTTTCTGAATCACCAGTGGGATGCAGACAGTTAGCAAATAAACAGGTTATAGGGAAAGAAAGCTTGGCCAGAGCGCTCAGGCTGAGACTTTGTTAATCATTCAGCTTATACTGAAAAAATAAGGAAGTTGCCAAGATGAGTCATTTATTCACTTTCTCATTTCATAGTTCTTCAGACTGTTCAACAGAACCATGTGCAAAAAGAAACTATGGGATTTAGACCTAAAGCAAAGTGAGAATTAAAGATGATAGAATTTCTGCTATGACTGTGCCATTACATGAGATGGATAGCATAACACAGCATCACCTGCTATGAGCTATATTAGCAAGACTGAGAACCATCAGAGCTTGATATCTCCAGGACAATATCACTCAATGCGTTAGGGTTGCTTGAAGAAAGACATCTTCTGAAGAAAGGAAGTCCTCCTATGTTCCTCACAGGACATAGTTTGTGTTTGACAAGAAAACATCTCAAAGAAACCCTTTTATAAACTGAAGACAGAAGAATAGTGATGCACTCGTTAAAGAAACAGATGGAAAAGGTGAGGAGAGTCACTTCAGCCCAGCAGAGGCAAGGAAACCATCACCGTTGCATATGAAAGAGGACAGTTGCAGGGTGAAAACAAGACACGTTGAACATACTGACAATCTGATATGCCAAGAAAGTAGCATGCATTCTGAGATAAAAACGTCTCAGACCTTCACTCCCCACCCAGTATTTTACAGTCAGGCTGCTGAAAACCCCTCTGTGCTACTTTACCCATCTTACAGAACTTCTAGCACCACCTCAGAATGGGCAGGGTATGGCTTTAACCCCTGTTCTATTTATCAAATTACCCATCTCAGTGATTTATTTTTTTCCCGAAAATGGAGAGTGCTTCTTTTTGAAATATTCCAGCCTCACAGTTACCCTGTACACATAGCAACTTTTAAAGCACAAGGCACCAGCGAAGAGCACAACTGCTAACAGGACCAGTAGCTGCTGGTACCCTGGAATCTGCTGCTCCTCACCCCTGCGATGGACACTGCTCTAACCAGAGCTGCATGCAAACATACACGAAAACTGACAGTTTCCTTCTAACAAGAAGGAACTCAGGCCTGCACACAAATAGATACCCAGCACAATCCAACCAAACTCGGTTCTATACAAGGGAGACTCCTCATGCACACACCGGTTTGTTTTTGAATTCTGAGTGTCAACTGCACCGATGAGGTTTGCTACAAGTGGCTAAAGCATAATTAAGCTGCGCAGTGGCTTTAACATAATTAATTAATAGCAGCAATGGCTACCTCACCCAGGCACGGTTTGCGTTTGCTAGCATTAATGTCTAGGGAAACTGTAATGATAGCAATAAAGTGCTTGATCGTTTTAGCAAGCTATCATTACAGAAACAACAGACAAGTCAAACAAACCACAAACACATGCAAACAAGCTTACCGGCAATGGAAACAGCTTCCCATTCACTTTAATGCACAAACTATTAGGGTAATTATCTTCTTGAGGACAGCTGGTCTCTGCTAGGCATAACCTATAGTCCCAAAAAGAGAAAACATTTTCAGCTGACACAACGCTTATGTGTCTCCACAAACATTAAGATTTACAACTCCTTAACTGGCCAACAAGCAGAAGAGAACACCATGAAAAAGATACCTTAGCT
This sequence comes from Lagopus muta, assembly GCF_023343835.1. Classification (NCBI taxonomy): domain Eukaryota; kingdom Metazoa; phylum Chordata; class Aves; order Galliformes; family Phasianidae; genus Lagopus; species Lagopus muta. Next base: position 2,759,705 of record NC_064472.1, on the reverse strand, counting down.
GAACCTGGACGGTGTAATCTCTCCTGCCCCCCGGCAAGAAGTCCCTACAACAAAGGGAAAGGAAAAGTACCTATTTAGACAGCAGTCACACTTATAAGTGCTACGCCTATGTCAGCACTAAGTTTTGCTTTTATTTTATAAGCTACGAACAAATCTTACAAGTGACACCTCTGTTAAGCTTTTTAAGTTAAGCATGTCTTTAGGATCACCATCTTCTGTCAAGACTTTATTGCTACTACAAAATATGATGCTGCCAGAGGGATGAAAAGCTAATTATTTGGGCTCACACCACAGTTCTTGCAAGAACATGAATCCCAGGACAAAAGATAAAAGCAGCCTTCCTTTCCTACAGCCAGAAAACACATACAGGATAAAAGCTTACCACCTAAAAAGTCACAATCATTTCAAACAACAATTTTTAACTCCTCAGAAGCATCAGATTTACCTCACCCGCTCGTAAGTACAGTGCACAAAAACTAGAGAAATAAATACAGCAGCTGAATCCATCTTAAACTCTCTGAAGATTATCATTCCACACTTGCACAGTTAAGGGATGCATCAAAAAAGTAACAAACAAAAAAATTCCCTTCCCACATTTTTTCAGCAGTTGCTTCTTACCTGGAAATACAGATTTCTCTGACCTGCTGAGGTGTCAAAGCAAAGATAAAAAATTTTTCTTGGAATCGTTGAATACTGCTCTGTACTAGAAAGAGAAAGAGACAGAAGAGGTTTAACTGTGCTGCCTAAAGTCAATGATTAGAAGAGGTTCTGCAATTGAGTTTTTCCCCAAACAAGGCACAAGGCACTTATGTCCATAATCAAACTGCTGTTGAACAGCAAGTAACTGTCAAGAGGAAGGCAAAGGAACAAATCGTTCATTCAACCATACTCAGAAGTCTTAATATCACTTCACACCTCAGAACTAAAGCAGCTTGGCAAGCTGCACTGTAATCCTTGGGGGAAGAAAGATACCAACAACAAAATATAATACTGAATACTTGGAGAAAGAAATACCAGTTTACAACTATTTTATCCTACGACAGTAGGAGAATGCACACCATGAGTTTTTAATGAGCAGTGGAGAACTATTCCATGCAGAAACAGCTGTGGTAGCCAAGCACAAGATGTGTGTACACTGCAATATTCAAAGCCCCAGCCCAGACCTCACACAAAAAGAATCTAAGTCCAGGTGGAACAAATACACGCACCAGATCATAAGCATGACATACTGCGTGTATATTTGCACGTGTTTAAAATGGAAATGATTTTGTTATTGAACCAAGTGTGGATCAGAGCTAAGCCCCACACCAACACCTGCGCGATACAACCAGAAGCCAATTTCTCAAGGGAAAGGTGAAACCTCATGCAGCTTATTTATATCAGCTCTTTTCTCAGCTTTGGAAATGCTATGAAGAGCAAATGTTTCATTAAGGGAATCACCACACTGCAGTTAATTCTGCCATTCTACTGGATAAAGCAACCACAAGGCTGGCAGTAAATCTGGTTAACTGTGAGCCAATAGTTGCCACACTATCATCTTCCTGAATCCTGGCCCCAGCACAAGAAAGACATGGAGCTGTTGGAGGGGACCCAGAAGAGGCTGTGAGGATGATCAGAGGGCTGGAGCCCCGCTGGTACGAAGCAACGTGGCTCACTTAGGTACAAGTCACTGCCTACAGTACTTAATTAAAAAACTGAAGCAGGGGGACGCAAACAGCTGGCAAAATGTCAGAAGCGTTTCTAAACTGTTCTACTAAATCCTTACGGAATATTTTCTACCCCTTAAGGTTGGACACTGAATTTAACTTGAATTTCAAAACAACCAAGTGATTTTCAAATAAATATACTCAAGAATGAGGTGCTTGAAGAAACTGAGATTGCAGGTTGTTGGGAAGAATGTTTTCTGCTGGCCCTGACAGAGGTGTTCCTCACTTGCATCAAATAAATTCCTCAGATCCACATTCTTCAGACCAAAAAAATTCAAAAAAAAGGAAATTCCTCCAGCTGCAAAAAGCAATTTAAACCCAGGCTTAGTACTGTCACAAGCAACAACTACTCCATGAATTAAGCAGCTTACAATGCAATTAAACACTTACCTAGACTTGTAGGCTTTATGAGTACATCAAGCACATCATAAAAAGGCAAGCTCTTCAGCTGGACGTCGGGATGGACAGGTGGGATGGGAGGTGATGGCTGCTGCATCTCAAAGTGGGCCTTAGTGTCCTGAAGGAGCACAGAGCTGACGGGTGAGGACGGAGACTGAGGTGTGACCGAAGTCGAAGGGAGCGGGTGAATGCCAGCAACAGCCAGGTCAGGCTCCACGGGAGAAGAACTGCTATCCAGATTGAAAACCGCAGGCTTTATAGCTGATAAGTCTGAAAGTCCTTCAATCGTCCTTGGGTACCGACGCCTATAGAGTTCTCGGATTTTTATCTGCACTGCTGGGCTGCAGCCACTCTTCAGTAAGTGCAGAGCCCTCATTAGGAGGTCATGTTTCCGTCCACTTTTATTACGCCCAGCAAAGCCCAACAATACTTGAAGTTCAGAAACACGAAAACTTGATACCATATTCTGGAAAGAAGAACCAACGTACACATCAGTGAGCCAACAGTACACAACAGTTGGATGAAATGATCACAGCACTCTTTTCCAACCTTAATGATCCTATGATTCTAAAACTTCCTTTCTGAGAAGCACAGTGAAGCATATCAACCTCCACCGTTCTAGTTCCACCTCTGCTGCCTCAGGTACGACCCACACCTCACCCACAGAGAGAGCATGACTTGCTTAAGGCAAGGAAATCACATATCTGGGAAGGGTGAGTTTCAATTAGAAAACTGATGCTGAAGACTATTCACTTCGTTATCCAATTTCCACATGGAAGAGTGAACCACAGAGTTCACAAGCAGAAAGATTCTCATACAAAAATAAAAAGTAACACTACCCAAGAGAAAGCACTCCTCTCCCTGGATTAGTACAAATCAGTAGGGTGGCACAGACGTATCACTCCCATTTTTGAAAGGAAGCTTTCTTTTCAGAGAAAAGAAATCGAGAATTCTCCTTTGCTTCCTACTTGCAATGAAAACGTAAAATGCTGAAGGACACGGAACACCTGGCTTTAATACAGCTGTACTGTACCAGTTCTGCACTCAAGGACTGACAGGTGAAGGACTGGACATTAGGTATCAAGCAGCACACATCTGCAACCATGATGCAGATGTAAAACCTGTTTAGCAGAGCCCTTTTAGCTCTTAATTATGGTCCAGCAGACAATACTTAGAGTTTGAGGCACTGATTTTAGGAGAAGTGTAAGCCTTGAAGTGCAGCACTTTGTGTTTATCTTCCTTTACTGCTACAATACAGTTCATAACCACGTACTCCAACATGAGTTGATCTTAACTAAAGACTGAACATGTGCTACAGCTGTGCCTCCACCACCAAAACAAGCTGCAACTTGCTATGCGCCCCGTTGCTTGCTCTTCATTTTCACCTTAACATCACTGCAGGTGAAAGCAGTGTCACATCCAGCGTCAAGTGGCTTATCCCAGCTTTGAAGGAACAGAGATACTGAAGAATTTACTGAGAACTTCACACTGACTGCATAAATAGACGCATGAGTTCGACAGCACCATCACCTCCTTCCCTCAGATGGAGACAGTAAGCGAGATTCTGGATTCCATCATCAGAATGCAAATGAGCAAAATAATCCTTTACGCTGAGATTAAGGGAATGGCCTGTCGTGCAAAATACTTCTCATTAACCCGACTGCTGCATTCTGTGTGCTCCTGTGAATTCCACCATTAATCAAGGTGAAATGTGCAGTCAATCATGCCTTAGAACACCTAGCATTTTATGGGTAAGTTCACAAAGCAGCATTTTGTTATGAGTTGGATTTCATTTCATTAGAAGATGCAGGCTGGGTTCAGTATCACAGTCAGCAAGATTTTAAATCAGCATCTCCATTAATGTGCTTGGGAGTTTAAAAATTACATAGTTACACAGTAACCACAAGCATAAAGACACAGCTAATCTCATCGACATTGTTTAGCTTATTATCCCCTTTACAGATGTATCAAAGCAGTGCTTGTTACAATCAACATGGTTTTACAAAGCATAACATGTGTTTAGGAGCACTTCTAATCCCGGTGCAGGGCAGATATGCAGCAAACGCTCCCAGATTATTTTCTTGTAGGGTTCCAGCCCTGTTGCAGAAGCCTGCAGCCTAGCCAGTAACACTCTTCACATCTCTGCATTAAGGTGAGACACTCAAGTTGTGCCACACACAAACCATCAATTTGCTCTTGAAAGAAGTTCTTTACAGCTGCACAGCCCAATAAGAAGCTTTTTGGACAAGCAAGAGACCGCAGCCGCTTTATGTTTATGGTCTCTTCATGAACACAAAGTAGTTTGACAGAACTCTGGGAAACAGCACTGGATAATTCCAGCACTTGTGTGGTCCAGAAATAAATTTTTCCACAAAAATTCCTCCTTGGAGGTCAGAAGACACAAAAATCCCATTTTGCTTCTTTTTAAACTTTTTCTGACCACTCATTAACAAGGAAGCACACTTGTGACACCTTTCCAATTAAGTCTGCCGATCTACGTGGGGCTGGAAATGAGGAGCACTGCTAGAAAGAGCAACTCGTGCCTTGGGATGGTCGAGGAGATCTGTAAGGACCCTCAACAGAGATGAAGTTACACTGGAGCTGAGGGAACCTCTGTATTATGGGCAGTTTTGCTTTGGAGCAGCTCTAGCCCGGTTCCTACGTCACACATCAGAGTCCTCCAAAGCTGGATGCACCCCATGTGACAGTGAACGGAAGTATTTTCTTTGGAGGTTTCCAATGCGCTCAGCTCTCTGAACACAAAGCTTGACTCATTCCACTGCTACTCCATTTTTTAAGCACTGTAAATTACTTGGCCTCATTCTTCTCCCCAGTCACTGTATCTCAGCATGATCATTAGTTGTTAATTATTCTGCGCAAGAGAAACTTCAATTACCACATTAAGCCTCACTGGTCTTAAGTAACTTCACATATACAAAGCACAGAAGAAGTGAAATACAGATACATGATAACCTCTGGTAAAACACTGTTAATAGTTATCGTAATATATACTGTTAGTTAATACACTGAATGCTAACTGTAATCTTCTCTCAGTAAGTTGTAAGACCACTTTCCCATCTCTTCTCGCTCAAACATCTTTTCTGAACAGCCATGAAGCTGATCATGAGTGTCACACAAATTGCTTCTGGCAAAGGCTTATTCATCTGCCTATAAAGAGGTTTTGTTTTCCTTAAAATGAAGCAAACACATTACTTCCAAATACAACCACATAGCAGCTTAGTCAGATTCTAGTATGTCCTAAAGCAGGGGCTAGCAAGAGCTCAAGGTGAGCTGAAGTTCCCACTCCCAGGCCAATGCTGTTAAAGAAGAATGTCCTCTGTGGTCTCCACAGCACAGATCCACATCCAGCTCTGCCCATGGAATCTCTTCAACATGCATCAGGGTGCCCGTGAATGAAAATTATGGAAAAAGTTTAAAAACTCATCCATGAAAAGCAAGTCTAGAAGTTCTCTCTCCAACGAGAAGGAAAGCTCTGCCTACCACAACTCAGCAATGCCTTCATATTTCAGAAATCTGTCACCTACGCTACTCAACAAATTACTAAATCACCTACTTCAACTACTAATTAATGGAGAGCTCAGTCAAAATAACTCTTCTCCCCAAATCTGAGGGTCAGCCTTGCACCAGAGGCTTTCACCACGATCTTGGAAAAGAATCTGCGGTTCCAGCTATTTCTGAATCCTTGACAAATGCACAAATTTCCTGAAGGTCTGAGGTAACAGCAAGTTCCTCTGCACCTATCTTTCCCTACAGCTTCAGAGTTAGGAACCTCTGCATCACAGCTCCCCTAAAGTTACATTCAGGGAAACCAGAGGATGATAGGCGTGGCACTAATTGACACTGCAGTGAGAATAAAGAAATGCACGTTTCACTCTCTCTAGAACAAAAAAAAAAAAAAAAGATAGATTTAAGAAAGAATTGTGACCTCCTGCCTTTAGAATGACCTTAAAAACCAACCAGAATAAATCCAACTCTCCAAATTGCCCTACTGGGCCTTCCTAAGGCAGGCAGCGATCACAAACCGTAGGAAATCACCATCAGCATGACAGAAGTAAACAATGCTGCCATAAAAAAGGTCCCACGTACATATCCATAAAGCAGCACCTTCAGATTGCTCCTAAAGGTGGGGAACAATTCCCACTCCGAAATAAATAAATAAATAAATAAAAGAGGAAGAAGCGTTTGGATGAAGGAAAGAAAGCTACAAAACCACCCACTGCACACACAGCCACACACGTCCCATCTCCAAGAGAAAAGGGACTTCGCGGCAGCAAAGGCCTCAAAGAGACGGAAAAAAAGCCACACAACCAACCGTTCCGCATCTGTGTAACAAACGAGTCCGTGTTTCTCCATAGGGCAGAGCGCTGCTGCGCTCCCACAAAGCAGCCGGCGCTCCGTGCCCGCTGTCAGAGCCGGAAGGGGCCCTTCGGGACAGCGTTTCCTGCGAGGAAATACTGGGATGCGATTTTTTTTTTTTCCTTCTCTCCTCCATTTGAAGGAGATCTGCTGAACGCCACCAAGCCGAAGCCTTTTTAGAGGCGTTACGACGGGGCGCAGCCACAAAGCGCTGTCATCCTGAACAGCCACGCAGCGCCCAAGCCTTTAAAACGTCGGGACTAGAAAATAATAATAACAATAATGAAAACAATGATGATAATGATGATAAGGAAAAAAAAAAAAAAAGGAAATGAAAGCAGAAGGCCGCGTCTCCCCGCGGGCCCAGCCCTCAGCCCCCGCCCCCCAGGCGGCACCGAGCCTCGCCGCCCTTCTGCTCCCCCCCCTCCTCACCCGCAGCTCCTCGAAATCCGCCATTTTCTACGCACTGCCGCCCGCTCCGCCGCCGCCGCCGCCGCCACAGCCGGGCCGCGCCGCCACCATCGTGCGCCGCCGCGCGCCCTCGTCACGTGACCCGGGGGTGGGGGGGTGGCGGAGGCGGGAACTGAGCGCCGCCTCACGCAGCCCCGCGCTTCAGGGACGGGAGGGAAAAAGGGCCGGCGAGGAAGCGCGGATCGCTAATTGAAAGCAGTCGTGTCGTTTGTCACGCTGATGGTGGGATGCGTTTTGCGGATTGGAAAAGACAGAAAAGCAGATGTTTGTGGAGAAATCACTGAGGTGCAGCTGACAACACTGTTTTCAGAAACACACAGGGACCGTTAGCAAGTCACAGCAATCACTGAGTCACAGTGTTCAGTGCCCTGGGACCAAACGGATTTACTGCCATGAGAATCATAAAGTCACAGAACCACTACAGTTGGAGGAGACCCCTGTCATCCTCACCCCTGTACGCCCACTGATTGCAACCCCACAGAGAACGAAAGGATCATTAGGACTGGAAAGCACCTCCAGAACTCCCAGCCCACAGAATGGCCTTGGTTGGAAGGGACCTCAAGGATCACGAAGCTCCAACCCCCTGCCGCACGCAGGGCCACCAACCTCCACATTTCATAGCAGCCCAGGCTGCCCAGGGCCCCATCCAACCTGGCCTTCAACACCTCCAGGGATGGACGGGGCATCACAGCCTCTCTGGGCAGCTGTTCCAGCAACTCACCACTCTCATAGCAAAGAACTTCCCCTGACATCCAACCTCAATCTTCCCTCCCTCAACTTCAAGCCATTTCCCCTTGTCCTGCAGTTATCTCCCCTTTCCAAGAGTTGACTCCCCTCCTGTTTGTAGGCTCCCTTTAGGTACTGAAAGGCTGCCATCAGGTCACCCCGCAGCCTTCTTTTCTCCATGCTGAACAAGCCCAGCTCCCTCATCCTGTCCTCGTAGGGGAGGTGCTCCAGTCCCCTGATCATCTCTGTGGCTCCTCTGGACCCTCTCCATCAGCTCCCTGTCTTTCTTGTGCTGGGGGCTCCAGACCTGAACACAGTACTGCAGATGGGGCCTCACAAGAGCAGAGTGGAGGGTGACAGTCACCTCCTTGTCACCTCCAGGTAAATGACATCAGTCACCTTTCCCTTGTCTACCAATGCCGTCACTCCATCATAGAAGGCCACCAGGTTGGTCAAGCATGACCTTCCCCTGGTGAAGCCGTGCTGGCTGTCTCAGATCACACGCTCATCCCTCATGTGATCAAGCATGTCATCCAGGAGGATCTGTTCCATGATCTCCCCAGGCACAGAGGTGAGACTCACCGGCCTGTAGTTCCCGGGGTCATCCTTGCTCCCTTTCTTGTAAATGGGAGTGAGCTGACCCTTCCTCCAGTCACTCAGGACCTCATCTGACAGCCACGACTTTTCAAATATGATGGAGAGCGGCTCAGCAACCACCTCAGCCAGCTCCTTCAGAGCCCTGGGATGCACACCATCCGGCCCATAGATCTGTACACATTCAGTCTCATGAGGCGGTCTCAGACTTGCTCTGCCCTTACAGTAGGATTTACCACCCACACAATGCCCCTAAATTCCACACCCCCACAGTTCATAACACCTCTGCAGCTGGGGACTCCACCACAAAACAGTGAATTTACCTACCTGATGTTTTATCCATTATGTATATATATTTTTTTCCCTCATAGCATTAGTTCTTACATATCACAGGAGCCACCATGCCCCCATACATATTCCTCCCCCTCCAGATCCAGACCAAGTTCCTCTCAGATCTCCCTTTTGTATATTCCCCACTAATTTAAACCAATCCCACCCATTAGAAGAACAGCTGCTTTTCCAATTAGCTCTCACCACAGTAAGAAGGGCACCTCACTGCCCTACCCTCAAAGTAGTTAGGTTTGATAAGAAAGCACAGAACTAAGCTTTGTGCTGCTAGCCTTAGGTTCCTCTGTTTGTTTTTCCTATCCTGAGGGTGTTTTCTTTTTAAATTAACACTACAAAAGTGAGTTAGAGAGGTCGTTAGAGAGGTACTCAGACCTGTGCTTCTTCTTCACTGCATCCAGACCATTGGGTGGGCTTTGGCAGCAAGATGCTTTGAGCTGGTCACTTATCACCGCTACTGGAAAGAAATACTTCTGCACTGCTCAGTCTGTGCTTTTAGTCCCAGCAGCTGAAAAAACAGAGATTAGTTGAGGCGTAACCAACTGCATCAAGGCATATATTGAAGTTATATATTAGAGTTATATATCACTGCATTTGCATTACTTAATGGAGGGTGTACTATGTGAATGACAGTGCCCTATGTCTGTGTTTCAATATCCGACCTCCCGCACTGTGTGCTTCTGATGGGTGAATGGTCGGCACGGCCATGCGAGAAAGAGTTGATCTGCTATTAATTATCGCAATGACTGCTTATTTGTTTCAGTTTCTGCAACAACAGAGTCCTATATGATTTCCAAGCACATTTAGCAATCCTTTGCTGAAATGATTTTTAAATACAGTTTGTGGATTTGATGACAGAGAGAAGTTAAAAATACCATATACTCACTAATGCCATTGTTTCCCTCTCCTCTCAGCAATCACAACTCATGTACATGTGCAATTTGCTCTTGAAAGAAGTTCTTTACAGCTGCACAGCCCAATAAGAAGCTTTTTGGACAAGCAAGAGACCGCAGCCGCTTTATGTTTATGGTCTCTTCATGAACACAAAGTAGTTTGACAGAACTCTGGGAAACAGCACTGGATAATTCCAGCACTTGTGTGGTCCAGAAATAAATTTTTCCACAAAAATCCCGTTCTGCTTCTTTTTAAACTTTTTCTGACCACTCATTAACAAGGAAGCACACTTGTGACACCTTTCCAATTAAGTCTGCCGATCTACGTGGGGCTGGAAATGAGGAGCACTGCTAGAAAGAGCAACTCGTGCCTTGGGATGGTTGAGGAGATCTGTAAGGACCCTCAACAGAGATGAAGTTACACTGGAGCTGAGGGAACCTCTGTATTACGGGCAGTTTTGCTTTGGAGCAGCTCTAGCCCGGTTCCTACGTCACACATCAGAGTCCTCCAAAGCTGGATGCACCCCATGTGACAGTGAACGGAAGTATTTTCTTTGGAGGTTTCCAATGCGCTCAGCTCTCTGAACACAAAGCTTGACTCATTCCACTGCTACTCCATTTTTTAAGCACTGTTCTTCGGGCCCTCACGGGCTCCTGAGCTCTTCGCCTCCATTCTAACACCCACTGCCTCCGCCACGGGAGGCTGCCTTGGTGAGATGGCAACACCTCTCAGGTGTTTGGGTTGGTTTTGGTTTTGTGCGATTTCACCCGGTTTGATTTCAGCCAGCTTTGCCTCACCCGTCACCGCCCACTGCTCCTGTAAGCCCGGCAGCGATTGGTCAGTACCACTTCCAGCCCAGCCCTTTCTCCCGACAGTGATTGGCTCATCGCTTAAACCGCCATCACTTTCTCCACCTCCGATTGGGCGGCTCTGCAATCATTCATTTGCCTTCGGACGCTTCGATTGGCTGCGAGAAGGACGAGCGGAGCCGCGGGCCTCGGCGGTTTGCGGCGCCTCTGTCGTTCCCCGTTCACCGCGTCTTTCAGCTGCCCGTCCGATGGAGCTCTCCTGCCAGGCGCTGCGAGCCGCGCGCCAGGCGAGGGAGGCGGTAAGAACGCCAGGCCGCGCGTCCGGTTGCTATGGGAACAGCGCTGGGTTCTGCGCATGCTCGGCGTGCGGGCGCAGTGCGCAGGCGCTGAGAGCTGACTTGATGTCTTGCCTGAGGGGGGGGGGGGGGTGTGGGTTGTGGGTTGTGTTGTGACGTGGGGGCTGTTGCTGCACTTGGGCGACTTTCGTAACCCTCCTCTGGACGCGCTCTGACAGCTTTACAGCTTTCCTGTGCTGAGGGCACGCTCCAACTGGGGCCTTATGAAGGCAGAGCAGAGGGAACAGCCCCCTCCCTGCCTGCTTGGCCTTGTTGGACCTCATTGGATTCACGTGGACACGCTGCTCCAGGCTGTCCTGGACCCTCTGGATGACATCCCCTCCTTCTGTTGAGTCTGTATGCCACTTAGCCTTGTGCCATTAGCAAACTGCTGAGGGTGCATTCAATTCCATCATTTGTGTCACTGATAAAAGAGTACTGGTCCCACACTGGCCGCTGGGATGCACCACTTGTAACCAGGTGCCACTTCGACATAGAGTTATTGCGGCCATCCAACCAATTCCTTATCCAGCAGATAGCCTGTCCTTCAAACTCTCATCTCTCCAATTTAGAGATAGGAGTGTGGTGCGGGACCATGTCAAAGGCCTTGGACAAGTCCGCACAGGTGACATAGCCTGCCCTTAGTTTGTCCACCAGTGCCTCCTCTCCATCATAGAAAGTTACCAGAATGGTGGGAAGATTCAAATTGTGCTGCCATACCAACAACAACCACATCTGACATCATGGGCCAACATAACAAAGTGGGAGGCACTACTTTTGGAGCATCCCGTGTGGATGGTGTATTTACCCAGGAGTAGGGGGGGCTCCATGACAGTCCCTTCCTGGGCCCAGATACACAGAATCACAGAATCACAGAATGGCCCTGGTTGGAAGGGACCTCAAGGATCACAAAGTTCCAACCCCCTGCCGCACGCAGGGCCACCAACCTCCACATTTCATAGCAGCCCAGGCTGCCCAGGGCCCCATCCAACCTGGCCTTCAACACCTCCAGGGATGGACGGGGCATCACAGCCTCTCTGGGCAGCTGTTCCAGCACCTTACCAGTCTCTCTGTAAAGAACTTCCCCTGACATCCAACCTCAATCTTCCCTCCCTCAACTTCAAGCCATTTCCCCTTGTCCTGCAGTTATCTCCCCTTTCCAAGAGTTGACTCCCCTCCTGTTTGTAGGCTCCCTTTAGGTACTGAAAGGCTGCCATCAGGTCACCCCGCAGCCTTCTTTTCTCCATGCTGAACAAGCCCAGCTCCCTCATCTTGTCCTCGTAGGGGAGGTGCTCCAGTCCCCTGATCATCTCTGTGGCTCCTCTGGACCCTCTCCCAACTAGAGGGCTTAGGCAGCACAGAAGGGATCTGTTTTGAAACCTCCCCAGTGGGGATTTGTGAAAATTATTTCAAAGAATAAACTATAATGAACGTAGTCCAGCTGCAGGAGTGGGTGTTCACTGTTGTATAACTGAATTTGTACAAATTAGAAGGAGTTAATTCTTTCTAATTAATTTGTAAACTCAGCATCTTTAGTTTGTGTTATTTGTGTTATTTGTGTCCTTCACACATCATACATATTCACACCAAAATCTGGGACCAAATACTAACGAAATACTATAGAATAAAATTAGTCTTTTAGTAGCCCAATCAGTTTGAAGGAATTGCACAAAACTAAGTTGATTCTTGAAGTAAATGCATTTTAGTAAAAGGGAGGGAAATAAGAAAATGAATTCAATTAGAAAATACATGGTTCTGCTAGAATTTACTTTCAAATGCCTGCTAAGAGAGGGATATGTTGCATGCTTTTGTTAAGCAAGAAATAAATAAAATGTTCTCTAACTGTTGGAGATAATTGGTTAAGTGCTCAATTGTGTAGTTTTTAACAGAAGATCACACTTAAGTGCCTTAAGCTTTTATTAATTGCACGGACCCCTAAATCCCCTGTGGTAATTGAAAATGTAATTACATCCATTTTTTGTTCTTTTAAGAATAGAAGCTTATTAAACTTTAAGCGCTCAAACATCCTCTGAAATACCAGTGGCTCTAAACAACGTGCAATTCCAACGACTAATTAAACACTATAAAGCTAAGCTGAATTTTAAGTAACTTTGCACTCAGAAGTTCTCCTGTTTTTTCACGCAGCAGAAGATTTACCATTTCCTCTCTACACGCAGTTGAAGTCCTGCAGAAGTAGGAAAACATCCACAATTCAGAATGTTTACTGAAGATCAGCAGTTTGGAAAAGTGAAAGATCCCTCTACAGCAGGATGCTGATGAGGAATCATTGCTCATGAGCATGAACTGGTTCCTTTCTTTTTGCAGCACCTCACTGGAATACACCACCAGCCCCTTTGATTCCTTTGTCTCCAAAGCCAGAAGGAAAATGTTACTGATCTGTTTAGTAATACGTAAAATACATTTCCAACTGATAAGAAATGTTCAAACGAACTCCCGGCCCTTCCTCATTTTTCCACCAGATGGCCCCACGCCCGCAGGAAAATCATGGAAATACCTGTTCTGCTCAGCCACTGTTTGCTTGCTCTACCCAGTGCCTTTTGCTGGTTGTGCTATCTCAAATGTGTACCTTTGCAGGATGCTGTATGTTATTCTGTAAGAACCCTACCACACAATGCCCAGCAACTTGAAGCTGGTGGAGATCCACAGTCACAGCAAGGTCATAAGTTATTTGTCAACCTGAGTTTTTTGCTTTCTTCTAGGAGCAGTTTTCCACCCATCCAGTAGCTCTGATAACGTGTAAGAAAAATAACATGAAAGCCACATGAGTTCTGCTTATTAGCAGTGCATTGTTTTGCAGTTCTTGCATGCTGTTGCCTTGATCTTTTTCCATAGGCTGCACTGAGATGCTGTTTACAGCAATAAAGTGAACATTACATCTGATCTCAAGTCCTGTCTTCATTCACAGGATGAGCTGAGAGCAGAAGGTCGGCGGAAAAATCTCCTAATTCTCATCTTGCATTACTTAATGGAGGAAGGGTATGTTGTCTAAGCAACAGTGCCCCACGTCTGTGTCAATGTCTGACCTCCCACTCTGTCTTCTGATGGGTGAATGGACAGCATGGCCAAGCAGGAGCTGATCTGCTATTAAATATCTTGATGATTCTGCTTATTTGTTTGAGTTTCTGCAGCAACAGCATCCTGTGTCATTTTCAAGCACATTTAGCAATCCCTTGCTGAAAGGATTTTTAAATACAGTTTGTGGATTTGATGACAGGTAGAGGTTAAAAATACCATTTACTTACTAATGCCATTGTTTCCCTTTTCTCTCAGAAACCACAATGAGGTAATAATTCACAATGTTGTGTTCTGTAGTAACTCACAACTTTCCATTCTGTACAAGTCACAGCTTTTTGCTCATTGCTTTCTTGTAATTACCAGGTACATGGATGCTGCAAACACTTTGGAACGAGAGACAAAATTAGGTTTACGTGGCTTTGAAGTTTGTGACAACGTTGACCTTGAGACAATTTTGATGGAATATGAAAGCTATTACTTTGTAAAATTTCAAAAGTATCCTAAAATCACAAGGAAAGTCCTGGACACCGGTATGTATTCCAAAAGAAAGCCCTTTTTTTCCATCAAAACCTAATATGATACCCTCTTGGCACTTCTGTACCTCTGTGCTCACTGCGTGAATGCTCTTACTATACTTGTAGGACATGCACTAAAGCTAATGTGCCAAACAAGTAGTTGGCTTATTTTCTCCCGAGGGCTTAAGGGCTTAAAGGTGTGAGATATAAATGAATGATGCAGAATAAGGCAAACCAGAACATGAGCATTCTGTTACAACTCTGAGAGCCTGAGTGGTTCTGTGCTTCAGCGCAAAATGTGACGTATGGAAGTCCTAAGAAGTAAGTTCTGAAGAGCTTGGAGGGTGCAGAAAACTCCAACATCTCTTCCTACACTTCTTGTAAGAAAAAAAAACTAAAAAAATCAGCAGGATAGGGGTGAGGGTGTGGGAGTATCTCTGAGCAGCTTTCAACATTTCATATGTCTGAGAGCAACACTGAGATCCAAAGGAAATGGAGTATCTTGGGTTGGGAGGACCCACAGGGACATTCTTGTTTTTGCATCACTATTTCCAAGATCATTAAAATATGCTCCAAAATATTTCTGAGAGGGAAAGAAAGCAAGTTGTTATTTTTTAAAATTCTGTGTCTTAATTCCCTTTCGATATTGATTTTGCCACAGCAGAAAATAAACAGCAGCTGGGAACTGGAGGAAGGCAAAGAAGGTAAGGAGAATGCATGGGGCTTTTTCCAAGCAGGACATTTTCCTCTAACAACATACAGCACAGTTATAATAATGTTGTACTGAAGTAAGAAAGAGGTTGTGAATGCCTTTGAAGCCTTAATTTGTTGTATTGTAGGGCAGCGAGCTCTCAGAATCTCCCAAGGATCAAGCAGCAGCTGATGCAACAACCATCATCAAAAACCTCATTGGGGAGTACAGAACTAAAATCACCCACCAAGGAGAGCCCAAAACAGGTTGAAATGTGTTTAATCTTGGCAACATTGCAGTTGAGATCGGTGGGATTTTATCTGGAGTAGCTAGAGTCAGTGAGATGACCATACAATTTTTGTGACTTCGGGATTT
The DNA here is from genome assembly GCF_023343835.1 of Lagopus muta. NCBI lineage: Eukaryota > Metazoa > Chordata > Aves > Galliformes > Phasianidae > Lagopus > Lagopus muta. The sequence continues at coordinate 2,744,432 of NC_064472.1, read as the reverse complement.
TCCTAATTCTGCAATTTAAGCAGTATAGAATCATAGAATCATTAAGGTTGGTAAAGACTAACATCATCAAGTCCCACATCAATGAACATAATTGACTACTGAAGAGAAATTGCTTTCTAGCTGTCAGCTGGGGGGGCAAGTCACAAATCAAAATCAGAGGAAGAGAAGTCATGTAACTCAACTTATGTGAAATCAGTGGTCTTTCCGTTAATTTAAGCATTCACCATTAATCACCCTCGCAAAAATGTAGCTCTTAAACAACAATGTATTGTCTTAAAATGGTTATTTTTTTCAGAATAATGAGAGCACAGTAACTCTGGAGCAACCTGACTTTGGCTTAAGCATCTCAGCAATCAACAGAACTGGAGGAGGAGGAGAAGGCCCTCCCCCAAGAAGGGTTGGTGGAATCCTAACCTGCTTTATGATAGCAGTGTGTGCAGATTCCTCAGTCAGCTGTTTCCTGTATTTGAAATCTGCAGCAAAGAATCTAATTGCTATAGTGTTAAGCACAATTTTGACCCAGTGTGTTTTTAATAGTGGAGCTACCATCCCTATCACATTATCTTCTTCTTTAGGGCCAAGTAGTTGACTTGCATGGGATGGTCCAGGATGTCAAAGTATCCCCAAATGGAGTAGGTTTAAACAGCCTTACTTGGGATCCAGACCCATCGGTAAGTGTTCCTTTTTGTATTTCCTCTCAGCATACGTTAAAGTAAGGTTTATATAACCAGGAACAAAATAAAATACCACCGTGATGCTTCCAAAGTGCTACAGGTCTTGGGTTTTGGAGTGGTGTATTTCTTCCTTCAGTCATACCTGATGCTGCCTGACTTCTTGACAGTTTTGTTGGCTCTTTGAACACAAAAGTAGGCAGCAGATACAAATTGTGCCTTGTGATTCAGAACCCACAATACTTCAGTGGCTGGGCAGTTGCTACACTTGAAAGTTTCAAAACAGAGTCTGTGGCAATGTGATGACGTGCCTACATTTTTCACTTAATTTACGTATGGCATGTTCAGGATTACATCTGCAATAAGAGAGCCGCTCATTTTCATGTTAACTTGGGGTTAGGTTCTGTCAGTTGAAAAGATGAGTTACTACCAATATGGCTTGTTTCAAAAGCATTATTCTTACCCATATTCTACATCTTTCAAAGTTGCTATTGCTATGATGCACCGTTTTATTTCTGAAACTATTTTACGGTTTATCTATTTAAAAATAACTGAAGTCTGGTAAGAATTTATTCTTTTTAATTTTAGGAACGCTTACTGAAACCCCTTAGTGCTTTTATTGGCATGAATGGTGAGATGAGAGAACTTGCAACTGTTGTAAGCAAAGTAAGGTCGGATTCTTATTTCATTTGTTTAGAGATCTTGGCTATCTTTGTTAGCTGGAAATGCTGTTTGTTGCTTTATGATATGCTTTTTAAGGGATATGTTTTTTAAATTGCCTAGTTGCTATGGTAATCATCACTGTGTAAATCAATAAAAATAAATAGCATGTAGTATCTATTTCACAGCACAATCTAATTTAATTTGGAAACAGTTATGGAAGCCTCTACTTGGTGTCATAAATCTGATTCATCTTAATTTGCTGTTAATAGAAAGGGAAAGTGTAATCTACTCTATATAAATAATTTTTCTAATTGTATTAAATCAAATTTTCCCCTTGGACACAAGCACATAATTTTTCTTCAGTCTCTGGAGCCTGCCTGTTTTTATTAGAGAGCTGAATGTATCCCAAGTACTTATACTGAGGATATCTTCTGCAGAACAATTAGTCTCTGGAAGGCAAAGACACAAAGTACTACTAATGGAAAGGAAAGATTCGTAGAAGACTTGGATAGTTTGTACTATTACATAAGACTAAATGTTAATTATGTAACAGTATGACTTTATAACAGAGTTGATTTTTCACTTTGCCGGAGGCGAAGTTTTGCTCACAGGATGTGACATGTGTTGCAGGACATTTATCTCCATAACCCAAACGTGAAATGGGATGATATCATTGGCCTGGATGCAGCTAAGAGGCTCGTCAAGGAAGCAGTTGTTTATCCTATAAGGGTAAGACACTAAATAGATGAAAACAATTGTTGGTCTCGTTAACATTTGTCTTGTGATTAGAGTGGGGGTCACATTTTCCACCAATTTTGGTGCTTTTGTAGGCATTTCCTGCTAGAACTGTTCCCGCTTCCTAGAAGGGGCATTCTTGTATAGGAAAACATCCTTTCAGTATAAAAACTGAAGGTTGGGGTCCTATTCTTTGACACTTCTGGCAGTGTAAAAGGCTCAGGGTTTGGCCTATGCTAATTCAATGTGAGATAATGTACAGAAGAGAATATCCTTGAAGAATGGAAGCATTTGAGTGATAGACTTAAAACAATTTCAGATGGTCAGTGCAGTATTTTTCTCAATACTCAGGTTGAGTATATTGCATTGTTTTGTTTCTTCTCTGTTCTTAGATTCCCTGAGTGCAGTAGGAGCAGCAGGGGTAGGGTTTACAACCCCTTGTGTTTTGTTACAGATAATACAGTAACAATCCATGAATTCCTTTTTGGTTCCCACAGTACCCTCAGCTATTTACAGGCATTCTGTCTCCATGGAAAGGCTTATTGCTGTATGGACCACCAGGTATGGGGATCTTTACAACCCTTCCAGTTTTTTGTCCGTTCTATTTTTGTACTACAAATGAATCACTGATTAACGAGATCTTGCGTATTAATGTATTGCTAAGAAAATGTTCTGTAATTTGAAATGAGAGAGACAGTTAATGTTGGTTACATCTCTCTCTCACTCTCTAACCTGTCCATTTGCCTTTCTCACAATCCCAACAGCTTCTACATTGGAATCTTACAAAATACAATATTTCAGGAGAAACAAGAATTAGTATTAGATCTCTGCTGCTCAGCTTAAGCCACATGAATCAACTTTGCCTTGAGATGAAGTCACAGAGTCACACAATTGTAGGAGTTGAAAGGGGCCTCTGGAGGTCATCCAGTCCAACCCCTAGGCGATCCTGGGTGGACTTTTCCTACTTAATCTGACTAATAGGAAGATGAGGGGAACTATTCAAAAATTTAAATTGTATTCCTTTAGAAAGTGAATTTCTTCAACTTTTTTTTTTTACTTTTTTTTTTTATTTTGTAGGTACTGGCAAAACATTGCTTGCTAAGGCTGTTGCCACAGAGTGCAACACAACATTTTTCAACATATCAGCATCCACCATTGTCAGCAAATGGAGAGGTGATTCAGAAAAGCTTGTCCGGGTGAGAATGATTATCTTCTTCATTACACAAACATCAGGTTCCTGCTTAAAGAACTGGAGTTTAAAACAGAACTGTAAGGGTGTGTTCCTCTGATACTCATAATCCTTTCTGTCTCAGACAAAACGTAAGTCTGTATCTAGTTCTTAAAATGGGAACATCACCTCTGCAGAAGATTTAAAATAGATTCTTGGTGTGGAGTTTTGTTTTGTAATGCAAAATGAAGCCAGCAAACATTTTTTGGCTCATTGAATAAGGGATAGCCAAGCAGAACTGCTAACTGAACTTAATGATTCCTTCAAAGTGCTTCTCAGCCTTTCTGCAAGGGTCAGCTCCAAGGCTCCCTCGTTTCCCTCCTGTCAAAGAAGGGAAGTCTGTTTTTTGACACACCACCACCCAAAAGGTATTTGTGAATATGATACAGCACTTGCAATGATACCACTAAATCTGTGGTATTTCACCACAGAAAAAAAAGGACTATATGTTCCTACTACTAATGTAAATCTCTCCCCGATTCCAGAAAAAATAGGTGAAGTTTTTTTTTTCAGAATGACAGACCCAGATTTTGTCAGTCAGTTTAGTATTCCATTTTTTAATCTAGCCCTGGTGGTTCAAGCAGTTTATGTTTGTTTCATCAGGAGAAACAAAATAACTGCATAATTCTCAGCAAGGGAATAAGTCCATTTTTTTTCACTACGGTGGGGTTTGTTGGTTTTTTTTCCCTCAAATTCTTATTTAAAAAACTAGAAATGGAGCACCAGTAAAAGACAGTTTATTTAATATCCGATAACAATGCAGGAGTTCCCAGAATCCTCTGAGGGATCATTTTCTTCTATCCCATTATTCTCAGGGTACTCTGATAGGATTTGGCTAGAAAGATTTACATATAAAGACAGGATTACATCCTGTGTTCTTTATATCTCCTTTACAAACCTTTCAGAATTTGAGAGGATTCAGGGACCCTCAGCCTACCCAGAGCACATACCTTCTTTTTCCCTGCAAGCTTGGTGTCTGGGCTCTATTATTGATCTTCTGTACCAGAGTATCTTGTTGCTTTTTTTAATTTACTTTTCTTTATTTCTTCTGCCTCTTTTCTCTCTAAACAGGTGCTGTTTGAGCTGGCCCGCTACCATGCTCCTTCCACAATTTTCTTGGATGAACTGGAGTCTGTGATGAGCCAAAGAGGCACCATCTCTGGGTAACTAAGAAGAGCACTTCCAGTAGATTTAGGAGAGTATTTGTACCCCTTTTCAATGCATCCTTTCAATAGCACACATAGCATGGAAAATAAGCAAGGGGAGATGGAAACCACAGTGCAATTAGAAAACTATGGCCTAATTGCTGTTACAGAAACATGATGGGATATTACAGTTGAATGTTACAAGCTTTATACAAGGGATAGGCAAGGCAGGAGGGATGAGGAAGTTGCTCTCCACTAGTGTTAAGGAATTTAGAGATTGTGAAGAGTTACCTCTGAGTAACAGAGCTCTCTTCAAGAATACCTTTTGGGGAACACAAGAGCTCACCACCCCACAGTGTAAGAAATCAGGCAGAGGAGAAAGGGAGGTGGCATGGCTGAGCAAGGACCTGCTAGTCAGACTGAGGGAAAAGAAGGTAGTGGAATGTAGTGACTTTGGGTGAATACAAGGATGCTGTCCAGACATAAGGAGATAGGATGAGGAAAGCGAGGTGCAGATGGAATGGAACATGGCAAGGGACATGAAAAATAACAAGAAGAGGTTCTATAGATACTTTGGTCAGAAGAGACAGGCCATAGAGAGCATACTTCCTCTGATAAATGAGAAGAGTACACTGGCTCCAACAGACATTAAGAAGGCTGAGGTACTCAACAAGTTCTTTGCTTCAGTCTTCACTGTCTATCAAGGTTCCCACATCTCTTGTATTCCTGAACCTCTAAGTGAGAGTCAGGGGAGTAAGATTTCTTCCAGTGTAAGAGTAGAGCAAGTACAAGACCACTTCATGAGGCTGAATATGTACAAGTCTATGGGGCCAGATGGCATGTATGTCAGGGTCCTGAAAGAACTGGCTGATGAGATTTCCAAGCCACACTCCATCATGTTTGAAAAGGCATGGCTGTCAGGTGAAGTTCCTGAGGATTGGAAAAAAAACATCACTCTCACTTCTAAGAAAGATAGAAAGGAAGACTCGAGGAACTACAGGGTAGCGAGCCTCACCTCTGTGCTTGGGAAAATCATGGAGCAGATCCTCCTGGAGGACATGTTAAGGCACTTGAGGGATGAGCAGGTGATCTGAGACAGCCAGCACAGCTTCACCAAAGGCCTTGTCTGACCTATCTGATGGCCTTCAGTGATGGAGTGACAGCATTGGTGGACAAAGAAAGGGCAACTGATGTTATCTACCTGGACTTGTATGAGGCCTTTGACATGGTCCCACATTCCATCCTCTCTAAATTGGAGAGATATGGGTTTGGAGGGTGGACTATTTGGTGGATAAGGAATTGGTTGGATGGTTGCAACCAGAGGGCTGTGGTCAATGGCTCTGTGTCCAGACGGAGGCTGTTCACAATGGTATCCCCCAGGGGCCCATCTGGGACTGGTGCTCTTCATGATCAATATCAGCACCATAGAAAGTGGGATTGAGTTCCATCTCAGCAAGCGTGCTGATGGCGCCAAGCTAAGGAGTGCAGCTGACACCACAGAAAGAAGGGATGTCATCCCAAGGGACTTGGATAGGCTGGAACAGTGGGAACAAACCTAATGAAGCTCAACAAGGCCAAATGCGTGGTGCTGCACTTCGGTCGGGGCAATCCCAAGTACGTGTACAGACTAGGAGAAGAACCCCTGAGAGCAGCCCAGCAGAGAAGCATTTGGTGAACAAAATGCTGGACATGAGCAGTGTGCACTTGCAGCAGGAAGGCAGTAGCTGAGCTGCAACAACAGATGTGTGGCAGCAGGGTGAGGGTGCTGATTGTCCCCCTCTGCTCTGCCCTCGTGACCCCATCTGCTGTACTGCATCCAGGCCTGGGGCCCCTGGCACATGAAGATTGTGGAGCTGTTGGAGCAGATCTGGAGGAAGCCACGAAGATGCTCAGAGGGCTGGAGTACCTCTCCTATGAGGAAAGGTTGAGGGAACTGAGCACGGAACTATGAAAAGCATGCGTCTAGAAAGACTGTAACCAGGAGAGAGGTTCAATAATGCATAAACAGTGCTGGTGTATTTGAAAAGTTCTTCAAGACAGCTGTGGGAAACAACAAGTGTCTTGAGAGATGCAAGTAAAAAGCAGCTGGTTTATAACACTTAGCACAGGCTGAAGCAGAGCACAGTGTGATGCAGTGTCCACAGTGGAAAGGCATTTTCAGTTAAGGGACTAATTCTGGTGACATTGCCAGGACTTGCAAGGATAGAAGGATTTTATTACTGTCATCCATGGCGTAGAAAATTTATAGTTTAAAACAGATTGAAAAGATCAAACATGCAGGAGAAGCAGAGAAATACAAAAATATTGTTCTGACAGTTTGGAACCCGTTAGAGCGTGGGGTGTATGTACATCATCCGCTGTAAGTTGTATTCTTACAAAGATATGTAAATTGAATATGCTATATAGTAAAGATACAAGTTATAATAATTGTCAGTTAATAGATGGTGGACCAAATTTTGCTTTCATATTGTTTAAAAACTCTCATTAGCATCAATCAGTTATGTATTTCAGTAAAGACCTTTGTCAAAGATTATACAGCTGTTTTTACATAACCCTATTAAGCACTAACATCACGCTGATATGTGGGTGCTTTTGGAGAGGTAATTAAGCCTGAGTGGTAGTTCTTGCCATCTTCAAGCTCTGAGTTTGTCTCTGGATTTCGTCCAAGAGTTACTCTATGTCTGGGACCCGAAGATCCAACCAATTACCTGGATTAACATATATGTATACATTTTGTTTGGTTTCAGTAATGGTGAGTTCTCCTCACGTTAATGCTCTGAAAACAGTGCATTTAAGTAACCATTAGAAAGCTTGATTTTAATACTTCAATGTTAGCTAATGGAGCTTAATCATGCTTGGAACTGGGGCAAAGTGGGGACGAGGGCTCGGTTGCTGTGAATGACACTGTATAAATAAAGATGATTACTTTAATGCACTGAGCAAATAATGTTTCTCTGAATCTTGGTAGTGGTGAACACGAAGGAAGTCGGCGGATGAAAACAGAATTACTGGTGCAGATGGATGGCTTGGCCCGATCTGATGATCTTGTATTTGTTTTAGCAGCTTCCAATCTGCCATGGTAAGAGATCCAGAGAGTACGTTTTGAATACATTTGCATGAGCTTCTAAGCACAGATAAAGATTTTATTTAGACTTTTGCAGAAAAAGCCTTGATATTTGGTTAAAGCATTTAAAGATTAATTTGGGGCTTTTACTTTTAAACTCTACAATTCTTGCTATTTGTGCCATATGAGAATAATCCATAATAAAGTCAACATATGCCAGTGCTACCAGCTGCTAATATTTAAAATGGAGTATTTGACTTTAGAGGCAAGTTATTTACTATGTTTAAGCTAAGAAGGGTTTCAGCTTGGAACTGTAAGGTGCTTAAAACATCTAGTGCTTAGAAGGATACTCCATAAATAGGAAGTTGGATTTTATTGGTGACAACTGGGACTTTTGTAAGTTGAGGGACAAAATTCTTTGGTTTCTTTAACATAATTGGGAATAGAATCATAGAACCATAGAATGGCCAGGGTTGAAAAAGACCACAATGATCATCCAACCCCCTGCTGTGTACAGCATCGCCAACCAGCAGCCCAGGCTGCCCAGAGCCACATCCAGCTGGGCCTTGAATGCCTCCAGAGATGGGGCATCCACAGCCTCCTTGGGCAACCTGTTCCAGTGCCTCACCACCCTCTGAGTGAAAAACTTCCTCCTAATATCTAACCTGAACCTCCCCTGTCTCAGTTTTAGACCATTCCCCCTTGTCCTACTACCATCCACCCTCACAAGCAGACATTCCCCCTCCTGTTTATACGCTCCCTTCAATTGCTGGAAGGCCACAATGAGGTCTCCATGGAGCCTTCTCTTCTCCAAGCTAAACAAGCCCAGTTCCCTCAATTTCCTCATAGGAGAGCTGCTCCAGCCTTCTGATCATTTCAGTGCCCTGAAAATAGCGCAGCTATTTTCAGTGGATGGATTTGTAGCTCATAAAGCTTTTTTCAAAGTAGAAGATGTTAACACCTATGCAGGGAATTGAAGCACATCAATTAGCTTGCTTTTGAAGTTGGCTTTCATAGGTCTGGCACTCATCTGGATTTGCTTCATTTTTGCTTCACTTCTGGGTAACAACCCGGAAGGTTTTTATGATTAATGCTTTTCTGGCTGGTTCTTACAAGGGTGCCATAAGGACATATATGGGAAAATCCTCTCTGTGTTCATAAAATGTAATTTTTGCATCTAAGTAGAAGGTAGGTTTCCCATGCTGTGACACTATCAACAGAGAAATAGATGCTCTGTTTCTCTGCTGCATGGACATGCTCAAAACCTGACTTGATGTCTGCTTGGGGCTCACAGCCTCTTTAACTAGGAGAATGACTGTAAGCACTGAAAATTTATGTGGATGTTACATGTACAAACAAGCCTGGCTCCTAGCCTGGCCCAATAGTGTGAGTACAAAACCATCAATGGCTTTTATAGCCATAATAGCAGAGTACGCATGTGAATTTGGGGGTTTATGTTAAGACAATCTCATGAATTTAAGTCAGTACAAAATCCACCCCATTTTGTCTTTAGGGATCTACATGAAAGGAATTGAGCAGACTGATTTAATTATGTTCTAGTTGGGTATAAAAATGCTGAAAAATAAGTAGCTACAGTGTGAACAGTTAAATTTAAATAACACATCAAGAACCTGTTCATCTCCTGTGTGGTTCATTAGTAGAACATTAGAAATGTTTGTTACTGTAACATCGTTACCCTTTCAGATGGAGAAACTGAGCAGTGAAGGTCACCGCGTGGCTGGTGGTGGATCTCTGAGTGTACACTTAGAAGAGTATTTTAGGAAGATGGAAACGTAGTGAGAACCATGAGCATCTTACACCAACAGTGAAGCTCCTAGCCTTCATTTTTATTAATAAAATTAATATTTTATTTATTATATTAATATATAAGATTAATATGGAAATTTTTCCTTCCAGATAGGTCAGTGGGATTTGAACCTCCTTTAAAGATCTCACCTGTTTACAGATGATTTTTGTGTGTATTAGGCTACCAGCAGTCTTAGAACCACATAGCCATTAAGGCTAGAAAACAGCACTGCAATCACCAAGTCCAACCACAACCCATCCACGCTGTGGCCAATAACAGCGTCCCCAAGTGTCTGCACTCTTCTTGGAAAAAGTCTTGAGCTGTGTAGGGGTATTTTATAGCAAAGTTTCAAAATACCCTTGGTATGATAGCACAGAGGTTGTGGCTTCCCAGCACAGCTCTGCATTCTTGCAAACATTTGGTATTAAGTTGGATTTCAAGAGATTTGTATAGCTTGGATATTTATTGATTATAAAAAAAAAGATAGTACCAAGCTGCTTTTAGATGAATGAAAAGAAGCCTAAACAAAGCTCTTTATGCTGTCCTAAGCTGCACTGCCGCTATTGATCTTCCCCTTCAGCCTGTGTTTGCTGCCCACCCTTGCTTCCTACTGCTTGTCAGCATGGCACTTTGTATGGACAAAAAACTTGTCCATTGAAACAAACTGGAAATGAAAATTGGTGTTGTTTATCTCGTCTATCTCCATGATATATGGCAGTGCTAGGAAGGCGTGATGCCTCATGATGTCAACCTCGGAGAGCACTGAAGAGCCACCCACCCTCTCCCATACGAGATGTATAGGTTCTTCATGCAGGGATTTGTTAATAACCTCTGAGCTCTTACTTCATATAATTTTGGGGTTGGTGTAGTGCTTATTATTTTGTTCTGGTTGTTGTCACTAAGCCGTACATTTGATCACTAACAGAACAATTCGCTCTTAAGATAACAAAAATATGTATTTTCAGTGGACAGAGGGACTCCTGATCCCTCTGACGTGAGAGCCAGGCATCCTGAGGTCTGCAGAACCTGGGCTGGCACCTTCTTGGAGTAGTGTTTGTATGTAGACTTTGCTGGAAAAAGGGTTTCACTCAAGGAATCAGTGTAGTCTTTGGTTTGAAAGAAGAAATTTGTCATGGAAGCTTTGAGAAAGGAACAGAAAGAATCAAACTTGTTTCTTTCAGGCTTCATCGATTCATCACAAGGAAGTGAAAATGAAGGGTATTCCTTTGAATACTCGAAATTCCATTAGAATTTTGGCTCGTTGACACAACAACGCACTGAGGTGATTCCTCTTCTCTGCTTGCAGGGAGTTGGACTCTGCCATGCTGCGGCGGCTGGAGAAGAGGATTTTGGTCGACCTCCCAAATCAAGAGGCACGGCGGGCAATGATCCAGCACTGGCTGCCACCTCTGAGCAATGGTGGAGGAGTGGAGCTGAGAACAGACCTGGACTACAGCTTGCTGGGCCGGGTGAGACAGCACTGCAGCAAGCGCTCGAGGTCCCAGCTCACCAAGCTGGGAGCACTTCCAATCTATTGGGGTAATGAACAGTTAATTGCATAGGGAAGGTTTGTGCCAGCTACACTGCTGCAGGAGAAAAGAGCACTCAGACAGGGATGAGTCCGACAAGGAAACTGGGCTTGCTTTATTCAGCCCCTTATCACTTCCTAAATTCTTTGGAAATACCTACAGCTTGTCCAATTTGACCATTTTTACTTTTGTTTAGTGAAAGGTCCCTATTTTGTTTCATGAAGGAAAAAGGGAAGAAATATTTTATTAACAGGGAAGATGAGGACACAGAAAGGTGAGTTTTAGTTTACCTACAGAAAATTAGGAAGAAAATTTTCATTATTTTCCTTGCACCTCCAAGGTGCAAGGAGTTGGACTCGCTGATCTGTGTGGTCCCAACACAAAACATTCTATGACTTGATGCTTCTAAATGCCATTGCTTTCTGATTTGTAAGCCTGTAAGCTGTAATGTATCGTTCTGTTGTAGGAAACCGATGGGTACTCTGGCTCAGACATCAAACTTGTGTGCAAGGAAGCAGCCATGAGACCAGTGAGGAAAATTTTCGATGCCCTTGAAAACCATCAACCAGGTACACAGCTCCAGTTGGAGAATGGGATCTGGGAAATGCTGAGCTACTGCTCCAAGTCTGGAAATTCTAAACTCCAGCAGGTGGAGCTCTGTCATCTGCTTAGAAAAGTTCTAACCTGTATCTTCCTAAACCATCTACCCAACAACATCTGAAATTGAGCCTGTTTTTTGTCAATATCCATGCTCTTTGCATACATATGAATTTTTCTTTATCTCATTAAGTTCACTGTTTCTTGGTAAACGAGGCAGGATCATTTTGAGTGTCTCTTGGTACTGAAAACCATGTTGGCTCTATTTTCTGCAGGTAACAGTAACTTAGCTACAGTCCGCTTGGACACGATCACAACAGCAGATTTCCTGGATGTGATCACCCACACCAAACCTTCAGCAAAGAAACTCAGCCAGAAGTACACAGCTTGGCAGAGAGAGTTTGAATCGGTCTGAGAAGAAAAATCCCCAAAGACTGAGTACTTCGAGGACTTTCACTATCCAAAATGGCAGTTATGTCACCTCCAAAGGACTGAGTGGTGATGGATAAGGGAGTGCTGAGTTTCTAGGAGAAGAGAAACCAATAGGAAATGTCAAAGGACATGAAAACTCCAGTCTTAACTTCAAGTATAAAGATCTAAAGATGGATTGCTTTTCAGTCCTTATTCTCAGTAGCTGTTTACAGGTTTGGAGTCCAAGAACCAGAGCAGGTGATGAGGGTAACCCTCCTTTCTGAGACTCACTAAAGCATCACAATCACCACAGCTCTGCAGAGACCTGTGTGCCTTTTTAACCAAGCCTAAGTAAGTGATTGCTTTCAATGAAATTGAGCTTAACAGTGCCTGGTACATTTGGTTGGTTTGTTATTTTCGTATGAAATCGAAGCCGAAGCCTATTACTTACTTGTTTGGGTTATTTCCAAGGTGGAAAGGGCAAAGGATTAGAAACAATTTGGAGTCGTGGTAGAAAAGCAATATAATCTAGCATAATCATGAGAGAAATTTCTTCCCAGGATTTTACTTAAGAGATCTCTCACCTCCCTGACCTGACTTTGCAGTCCACAAACCTCCTGTATGCACTCCACCAACAAACAACACAGATTCAGAAGTGCTGGCAGAACAGTGGATGTTTAAATTTATTCACAGCTGTAGGTTAACCTAACTGTAAGTAACCCACCACCTGGCTGCAGCCAGACTATCTTTCATTTAAGGCAAGCTTCCCATTCATTCATCACAATGATTTTTTGTTAACAAAGAATGAGCATGGCTCATTAACACAAACCTATATTTTCAATAAGCTTAATACTTCAGTACTGTATAATTACAATCTAGTAATTTAAGACTCAGGAGCACTATAAAACAACTGTAAAGGACTTTGATTATTACAGTTTGCAAATGGACCAGAAAAGCTATTTCCCATCATTACAGAGTTGGTTCATATTGGTGTGTTTAACACAGAGGAGAAGCAACACACACGACAGAATTAAATTTCATTTTACAGCTCTACTAACCAACTGTGTAAAACTTGAATATGTCCCCACGGCTCACAAAGGGTTTTTCCCATAACATTAAAAAGAAACAAAAGACAATAGTGACATTTTGGAACTGTAGCGTTAATAGGACCCTGCTGAAGTCTAACTTACTTTAAAAATTCAAAGTCTAAGGCATTTAATATCAGATTTTTGTTGGAGTACCATTCTTTTTAATAACAGCATCTAATTAAAACATCTGTACACTGCTGACACTTTTAATTTTATGCAAAATCTGAAAAACAAAAACCAGGATCTGGTCCAACGAGAGTAAAGATGCTAACAGTAGTTATTATTAACAATGGCACTATTTTAATATAGAAGTCACTTCTAGAGGCTCTTATCTCTGCCTTGAAATTAGAACAGAGAGATCACTGTAGACTGACTAAAGTGTTGTTAGGCTTTACAGTTTGAGTGCTTCCAGTGAGTTTTCCAGTTTTCAGAGTGGGCTTTCCATCAGCTATTTCATGGAAACTGAAAACAGAACTCTGTACCACGTTCCGTGCACCCTTCAGGAAAGCAGTTGTGCTGCAGCCTTCCTGTGCTACCTGTCCTGCCGATCATCCGAGGTCCCTAATCACTGCCTCAAGAAATGAGTGCAGGAAAAGAGCTGTGTTGTGACCATGATGGGGCCATGCACCACTACTCTTCCTTTCACACCTTGATGGGAAGGAGCTTATGGCTAGGTTTCTGATGAGCATGCACTGATCCTGTGACCTTAATTTTGGAAGCAAGAGTAAATTATGTGAACCAGGTGTTTCTTCAAACTATCCAACTTCTCATAGCAGATGCTCTAGGATATGTTCTACTGCCTCTGGGAAACTCTCACACGTTAAGTAAGGGGCTGGATTGATTTTGTTTTCATCCGCTGGTCGATATTTACCTAGAAGAAATGAACAAAAAGGTGCACTTACTCCTTTGGATTTCTTTTTTTTCCTCTAAAAATTGCAGCCTTCTGTGATCAGCAACAGTCACACATGACAACAGGAATGCCGATCTGCTGTCCTGCAACAACATCTCCCAGCTTTTCACTACAAGAGAAAGACCTTCCCTAGCCCATGGATCTATCAGAGTAATGCTGGTAATTCCTTCTGTCTGAAGGAACTGCCATATATAACTGCCAGCATAATTACTATGTGGAATGCCATCAAGGTCCTGAATGAACAGAGGTTACAGTGATACGACTGATTTTGACAATCAAAATGTTACAACAGTTCTCTAGGTTCCAGAGGCTCAGTGCACAGCTTTGTTTCGGGCACGTGAGCTGCCAGTACCCCGGACAAGATGATGGGACTCACCACTGTCTCATGAAATGACCAATTCATCACGTACTTACCAGTCCTGACCAAAATCCCACGCATGCCTGCATTCTGGGCCCCACCAACGTCATCCCTGCAGTCCTGGGATGGAAGAGAACAGTTAGGTTGTGGGCAGGGACACAGTTTCTCAACAAGGCTAGGGAGCCCCTCTGTACACTGGAGCTGAGCACTGCACTAGCAGGCAGGTAGTAGGGTCCCCACGTACATCACCAATCATGACAGCCTCCTCTGGGGCACAGCTAGTCCCTCGTAAAGCTTCCAGGAAGAACGTTTTTTCTGGCTTTCCCACCACTGTTGCTTTGACATCTGTGGCATATTCCAGTCCAGCTACAAAAGGTCCAGGTCCCAGAGCCAAGCCGTTTTTTTTCTTGAAATACCTGGCTTTATGTATAGCTATAAGAGGAGCACCATCCAAAATCAACCTGAAGGATGAAGAGGAAAATACGAAAAGTAAAGATATTTACAGCTGAAGTTCTGAGTCCTTTAAGTTGATGACAAAACAGCCACTGACTTTCATGGGGACCCAAATAGGTCTTCCAATGGCATTTAGAATCATGGAATCATAGCAAGCTAGCATTTATTTAGAGAATTAAGTAAAATTTCAGCAGAGATGGGTGTTCCTGTGAATCTCAGGTAGGAAATGGACCATTTTGCATTGATTTTCTATTTCCATATTGAAAAGGCACAAAGATATTAGGCACATTTATGTTCCACTGGATTCCCCAGTTAAGTATGCTTCAGAAACAGAGGTGGATTTGGGTTTTTTCCCATAGGCAAAAATCCCAAGTGGAAAACAGCTGCAAGCAACTGGTCACTGGATTCCCAACAGTTCCGTGTACCATAAAAGGGTTCTCATGTGCATCTCCCAGCTGGCCAAACTGTTAAAAACCTGCATGGAACATGGGACTGCCTGCAGCGAGTGGAGAAATGGAAAAGTAATTAAGAAATGACCATAACTTCTCTGATGTCAGTCAGCTCCTCATTTAATTATCACAAAATATTTCTATTGGATCAATGCATTCCAAAGCAAGCTGTCAGAAGAGAGTTGGCACATGTATCAGAGAGCAGCCAGCTATGTTCAATGGGAGGATGCCTCCAGGACACAGAAGGATTTAATCTGACAGTGGCACTACAACCACTTGCATTCAGCAGTTTACAGGAAGGATCTCGCCTGAGAGAATTCTTTTAAATGGCATCAAAATCCCATGTATATGAGAAAAGAAATTTAGTATCAGTCATTTCAAATGGTGCCTAGAGAATGGACTTACGCTACGTATTTTGTTTTGGGACTCGCGTCAGGTTGGATTTAGCCAGCCTCATGATAGACTTCAACCCAGCAGCTGCCTACTAGCCCAGTCATACTGGGCTCTTCACAGTCAGTGACTGAATTATCTGAGCAGTATAGGACGAGGCATGTGGTCCTGACACCAGGCTGAAGAAAAGTAGGATGCTGCCAGGCACTGATACTCCTTCAGACCAAACAAAGCTGACACCAGCAGAAGTTCCTCTGCCAACTTCCCTGTGAATGGGAAATGAGGGCTAGATGCAGCAAGAGACTCACATCCCAGCCTCTTCAAGTGGAAGCTAATGGTTAAGGGTGCAAACCCATAAAAGTTAACATCATCCTCACTGCGTAGTGGTGATATGGGAATATTTTCTGGCATTGTAGGAACAAGCAAGGAACCACTGTAGGAAAAGCACAAGACAACCACAAGAAGTGGCCGACTTACCGAAAAGCTTTATTCATCATGTCATAGTGAAAGTGTTCAGGAGCCAGTCCTATGACCACTGCATTGGGGTCATCAGTGGCGATCCCTGCAAAATCAGAACACGACAGTGATCATTTTGAATGAGCTGAATTTTGTTTGTACTTAGCAACAGACAGTCAGCAAATGCAACAAGTGAAATTGATCACTTTGCAGCAAAATTTAGCATTTTCTGACACAGATGTGTCTTGTAGACTGGCTTTATGTATTGTAGAAGTGAAGAAAAGCTTTGTAGAAAAGGCGTGGATCTATACACAGAATATTTTCTGCACTTTCACAGTGACAGCTCAAGCTCCTGGGTCTCCAGAGAGTACAATCAGAGCTGTTTCCTGCACACATCCTGCAGTGAGCTCAGACAGTAAAGCACAGCATGCAGAGATGCCACGTGGATTTGTGACACCACCCGAAAGCATCTGGGTCCATTAACCAAGAATGGATTACATTCATCCATCTGTGACCAACTTTACTGAGAGATTATCTAAGAATAATTCAATAGCAGTCACTAACAGGAATTTAAAATATTCTCCAGTGTACTTCAAAGTTTCAAGAGCAGCACTGAGTGTAAGCCAAAATGCCTGCAGAACAAAGAAACAAAACAACTCATACCCAAATCAAGCAGTGCATAAACTGTTGCCACTGTATTCTTTGTCATTTGACAGAGAATTAGCAACAACTACTGTAAAATTGATGGAAAGATCCCAGATATGTTAAGATTAAACTGATTTAACTTCAGTGAATTCTGCTGCTGTTTCAGCTGTTTCTAACCCCCCCCGAAAAAAGCCTTACTGAGAACACAAAACATTGCTGGGACTGTATTTCTCTGGATGTGATGTCAGATGGAACAAATGACTGGGTTTCACAGCTTTCATATTTACAGAGTTCTCCATGAGGTCTCCATGCAGCCTTCTCTTCTAGGCTGAACAAGCCCAGCTCCCTCAGCCTATCTTCATAGGAGAGGTGCTCCAGCCCTCTGAGAATCCTCATGCCCTCCTCTGCACCTGTTGGAACAGCTCTGCATCCTTCTTGTGCTGGGGGCCCCTGGATATTGGTAGGTACAATAAATCTCCAACAATCCAGTGATAAACATTACTTTCTACACTGTGAATTAATAACATGTGTAAAGTTCTATCTGAATTCCTGCCTATTTGAAGATTCTGACTGCCACTTGGAGCTGTGGAAGGGTGTCAAGAGGAGAGAGCCACGAAGACACACAGTGGTTCAACACCTCCTCCCGTGCTGCTCTCTGCCCACCTCACCTGTGAAATCAGGCAGGGCCTTCTCATCCACCAAGAGGAGCGGCCGCACCTGCTTCTGCTCCAGAAGATTTCTGGCTGCCGTCAGAGACGTGAAGATTTCATGTTCTGCAATGTCAAAGCCCAGTTTGGTCAGCCTCTCCAGCAGGTCCTTCTTGCACTCTTTGGTGGTGTTGGTCACGAACCGAATTGTAACTGGAGCGCCACGCAGCCTGACGGATGAAAAGCGAAGTCTCAACGCTGCAGAACACTTTGTTTACAGACTGCCCTACATATTACTGAACAGCCAAACCATTTTAGGAGACAATTTCAATGGCATCTCCTTTAATTATTCCCCTATCATCGCCATCTTCTGTTCGTTACTATAGAAACAAATGCTGGTATCAGGACTGTATGGAGTACATCAATATAAAGTTGGTCAATCTGGAAGTCTTGCTTGCACCTGCCACTTCTCTCTCATTCATTCTGCTGCACAGAAAAAAAAATGTACTGACCTTTCACAAGTGTGAACCAGCAAAAAACAAACAAGCAAAAATGTTTGTAAATATTTTTTAAAAAAACCTTTAACCTCAATACTGAAAGCTAACCCTAAAAATGGAATCTGTGCATTTATTTCCCAATCAAGTTGCAGGACTTTCATTTTGTCGTCTCTTTAGGGAGGACAATGGCATGGATTAACAAGATGCACTGAGTAGCGAATGGATATCCAACACTTCGGTCATGTTTAGTTCCTTACCATTGTACATCTTCAAAAAATAATGACTGACACACAATTATTTGTGGAAAGAACTGCAGTTTCCTAGTCCCTCTGTGAGATTTCCAACCAAACGATGGTCCAGCTTTGCAAAAGCTTAAAGCAGTCGATAAAACTCTAGTAAAAACTTTCCATGCTTAATTCAACCCTACCCATTCTTCCTGACTTACTCTTCCTACTGCCCATTCACCACTTCCTGTTGTTTTTCTTCAGCCTTTGCAAGATGAACTCTCCACAGAAATGGTGTCAGAACAACAACAGAAAGATTCCTGGGGTTGCACAGCCTGCTCTGCCCTCATCTAAGCCACGTGAAATTGATTCACTATGCCATCATTTCTTTAGACACCATTTTTTGAGAAGGAGAAGGCAAGACCTTCAGACCATTTCAAGAAGCATTTCTGTGCAAGCAGTCCTGGCACGACCTATCAGAGAGAACAGAAAGAGGCAACTTGCCTTTTAAGAGCTTCCTGCGCACCCGGCACGGCCGAGTCTTCGACGTGCAGCGTGCCACTGAGATCCACCAGGACAGCTTTCAGCGCGCGCCGAGCTGCCATCCTTCATCCCCAGGGAGAAGGGAAAGAAATGAAATGACAGAAAACTGGTTAGCAGACAATGGGTAATAAAAATAAGGAGCTCAGTTAAGCGCCTCATTGGTGCCAAGCCCGGGATTATTCAGAACATTACTCGTACTGTGAAATGGGCCCCTTCAGACAGAGAAATAAAAGGCAGCGTTTAAAAAAAAATGCATAATTGATGGGGTGGTATTTTCCCAAAGACTCTATATATGGAAATCAGGTGCTATTTGTTTGTTAACTGCCTTTCTTTTTCTGCGTCAAAAACTCTCTACGCAATGACGGCAGTTGGGAAGGGGATCATTAGGTCTGCGATTGCTGGTTCAAGGCCTCACGGAGCACATTGCAGCCAGTCCCAGCCACACCAGAGGTGCCGTTCAAGGGAAAACGAATACAGCCCTGCTAAGCTCCGACGATAAAGCTCAGAGCACTCTCAAAAAGCGGATGTCGTTCATTTTGTTCCTCGCAGTTGGATCTGCAGAAGGGACAGAGCAGTTGTGTGCCAGTTGTGTGGGGATTCTGCAGGCTATCAGCCTGGAGCTTCCTGGCACCTGGTGACTCTTTCTTGCAGAGGAGGCAGTCCAGCAGCTTTTCCGCGTTACAGAAATAGGTTGGAGAGATTCAGCGTGACACAGAAGCTTTGGCACTCCAAAGCTGGGGAAGAAAGCAGTCAGGTTACGTGTAAGTCTAAAAAGCTGTCATCGGAAAATACGATGTGACAGCTGTGCTGCGAGCCCTGCGGATTGAATCTGCAGCCCTGCTGAGCAAACGTCCAACATAGCAGCTTTCCTTCTGCCTGCCAGGCGGTAACGACCACCGACCCAACGGCTTCCATCTTCTGCTGAGCTGCTTCAGACAGACCACATGACTGCACGGGCTTGCTAGAACAGTGTGATTGAATAGACTGAACAGAACAGAACTGTGACTGGGTATATTTAATATCCCATCTGAAAAGGCTTAACACAGCGGCTTGGGTTGGAACGGACCCCACTGACAGCCACAGCAGCGGCACTCAAATCACACCCCGAACGGCTGGACCCCGACCCCGGCCCCTCCCCCCGCCGCACCCACCTGCCGCTCAGGGGTCCTCGCGGGGTCCTCACAACGCCGGACTGCCCTACAGAGCGCCGGTACGCGCGAGGACGGCGCCACGTTCGCGCAGGCAGTGCGACGGGCAGCCCGAGGGCGCCGTGAGGACCCGTGCGGGGCGCTGCGCCGTCACGTGTGAGGACGCGGGGGTTGCGGTGACGCTGGATGCGAGCACCGGCCTGCTAGTTCATTGGTGTTTATTCGCCGTTTGGCGCAGCACCGCATGAGATCCGAGGGGCAGAGGATGCGGATTGAAAGCCCGAACGATGCAGCGTCAGGGAAACGCGAATTTGGGATGCGCGCAGTTTGAGTCCCCGTTTTATCTCAGCGTCGCCGCCGCGCAGAGCTGCCGTTCCTTCTTGCTGCGCTCGTCTGATCTATTTCGGAATAATTAGCCACGTCTGTAAACCGTGCACTGAGACCTCAGCCTCCTGAGAGGGCAGGTGGAAGGAGGGCGAGGTCCTTTCTTTACCTCACTTTCAGAGCTGCAGCTCGTAGTCTTTAGCACTTTAAGAACCACTTTAAGACCGTACAGTTACAATGACGTGCCAGCAGTGCTGCAAACCAATGGGAGCATCCACCACTGCTGCTTCCCGAGCACTGCTTGGCCTGCCTTCTTCCCCACGCTGGAGTACAAGGCAGGCAGATTCTTTGCAAACTGTTACCTGTGTTTGAAGCTTTCCCCATATGCACCGTCCAGTTCCCATGAATCACTGAAACACAAAATCATTCGGGTTGAAAAAGGTCTCCAAGATCCCCAAGTCGAACCCCATAGCGTGCACCCCTGCTGTCCCCTGGTGTGTCCCCAGCTGCCACATCTCCATGGTTCTTTGCCACCACCAGAGATGGCGCCTCCACCAGTGAGGAGTGCTACCAGCACACCACTGCTCCTCAGAATGCATTTTTCCTAATATCCAACCCGAAGGAAGACAGATACACAAAACCAAGTGATCTAGACCATAACTTACCTCTTCCACAGAGGTTGCTGTAAGGAATCTTTTCCAACAGGCCTACCTATTCCAGAACCCAGCGTGACCCCTTTCTGCCTCTGGACATTGTTTTGGGTTCACTCCAAGGCCACAATACGACTTCATAGCAGCTCTCTGCTCTGAGCACGTGCTGAGGGTAAGAAAAAAGCCACGTGTTCTGAGAACAGTAGCTCTGCTACCAGGAGCTGGACAAAGCTGAGCTTAGAGATACTCCCACTGTGCATGGATACAAAGACTTAGGAAAGAGAGTGCTTAACTTAGAAATTCAAAATTTATTTATAAGTTTTCGCTAAAAAAAAAAAAAAAAAAAAAGGAAACAACATAGACTCTTCTCCTGGATATGCTCTACTCTGAAAAACACTGCAATTGGAGATCATTAAATTCATTTACACATAGTACAGATTATCCTTGTATACAACAACAGTGAATGCTACAGTTGCCAAGACGCCAGAAGAAGAGATGACAGACTGAGCTGCTTTAAAACAATGAACCTGCTGGCTTCCCTTTCGCCTTCCCTACCCTAATAATAAGCTAAATCAACTTCAGACACTTGATCAAAGATGAAAAGACACAAAGTCTAACTTTTCTAAGAAGTTATTGGAGTATTGGGCATCGTAAATTCATGACTGCTACCTAACACCAGGCCGAACGCAGCGTTAACTGAGGCCACCTCCTTACTGTGGTCATCTCTAATTTATCTGTGAAAGAACTGCAGGATTCTCACTTTCAGTACGCAGTTAAGTGAAAGGAAGACAGAGAGAAGCAGCAGCCTGCAAATTCGCTGTTTTTAGCAAAGAACTGCATTTGGAAAGGTATTCCTCCCACATTACCGGACAACCTCCAAACAGAGCAGCTCCCCATTCCCAACACACTGCTCAGCCCAAAGGCTTAACACACAGAAAAAATAACAGTGCTTGACAGAACAGTAACAAATACTAAACGTGAACAGGACCTGCTAAATAAACACAGAGTTGCCTTAATTTAGGTACAGCTTTTTTAGATTTTGCATAGCAATTGCTCCTATTTTCAACCTGTTTCACACTGAACATCATTGATCTGAGAAAAATCCTAGCTTTGGTCAGACCAGGAAAAATCTGTTACTAATTTGTGCTAAATCACAAATTTGCCCATCTTCATTTCACCTCCTGTGGTACTTCAATAATTTATAACACGTTTGGAGCCTAACTCGTATTCCCTTAAAACAGAACTATGGCAATAACTGAAATAAAAACCGCTGTAATTTTTAAATTCAGAAACAAACTGGGAAGCAATCTCAATGCTAACTCTCAATGCTAACCGAAGGAAGTTCATCCCTGAGTAACAAGACACTTCAAACCTGCTTCTACCTACAGCCACCACGATATGTCACTGACACCAGCAGACCTCGTCACAATCCAACAGATTTGCAGCGTTGTTGCGTGGATCCCATTACCTTGTTTAATGAAACTGAAAGTGAACATTAGGAAATAGGATAAATACAAACAGTGTCTTTTATTATTTTAAGTTCAACGGCAAACTGACAGTTAAACCGTGCTGTATCCCCGGAAAACTCAGAGCAATGAGGCTAGCAATTCGCTTCTTTGGATGTCCAAAAGATTTTGCCAACAGGAATCTTCAACCGAACAAGAGGAGGAGCACAATTGTCACGGAGTTCACAGCTATCAGTGGCACTGTAGAGAAAACAAGAGGAAGTTTGAACCTGTTTCCTTCTGTGCATCACAAACTGATGCAGTTTCACAGTGTCACCCTTCAGGGAGCAAAATCAATGTCTGTTGAAGACATTTCCCTACGCAGAGTCGGGATCAGTGGAAGGAGCCAGGACCATGGCCTGGTGTTTCTCCACTTTCTCTCTGCCTGCCTTTAGCACGATTCAGAAGAAATTTCGTGGTGAGCAAGACAATATTTGCTACAGGATGACAAACAGAAACAGCAGAACAGCAGCTGTTTGTCAAAAGGAAGGGGCAAATGCTGCCATTATTTCCTTAAAGCACAGCAACAGAGCTTCACAGGCAGTGGCTGCTCGTACCAAACGACCGCCGTCATCTCACCTCTCATCACGGTCCGTATGGATCGAATGAGGTTCGTCAGCTGTGCTTTGATTCCCGGTTCCTCTCCGAATCCTCCAATCCCTTGATCGCTTCCCCAGCCAACTGCGCACCGTAAGAACAGCCACGTTAAAAAGCAAAGAACAACAACCACCCCAGAACCGTCCAACAGATGCAATCTATCAGCAGTATCAGTGCCGTGAGCTGGAAGGGACACACACACACACATTGTGGAGCCCAACAAACACAAACTCTGCATCTGAGAGCTGTGCCCTGAGCCCCAGAAGATCTGGGGAAGGCCCTTTTCCAAGCGGCCAACCTGCCCTCCCCACAGAGCCCATCTGAAGGCAAACAAAGCTGTGGCATGCACGGCGGGACGCTCCAGATGGAAAGACCAGGAGCTCTGGAGACAGCGCTGGGGATTTTCTCGTCCTGCTTTGGCCTGGTTTGGAGAAATGAGGGCAAAAGCAGGAAACAGGGAGCCCTGTTACAAGGAATGGCGGCAGTCTGCAATTCTGCTCTGTGGCTTCTCCCTGCTCTGCGCTTTGGGTTTCTTTTGTTAAGGAGGAAAGCAGCGTTCACCCCATGTCAGCATACTGACACAGAGAGGGCATGGCGGGAGTAAATAGGAAAAGGCGTAAAGAGAGTGGAAAAAGGCAGGCGCAGAGCCGGCAGGAGGGATGCTGAGCACAAAATCCAACCGCAGGGCGAACGCAAATCCCAAAGCATCGCGTCTCTCCCCCTCCCCCCAATTTCTAAGCGGGACGCGAGCAGAAGGGCCCGGCAGCCACCTCCGGGCATGGCCGGGGGGCCGGGAGGCGGTGGGGGCAGGGGGTTCTCACCGTGGCGAAGGAAGCGCTCCTCGTGCAGCACGGCGATGGCATTGACCACCAACAGCCCGGCCTGCAGCAGCGCGTACAGCGTGAACGCCATAGTGAGGCGGGGCACGGACGTGGCGGAGAGGGCGGGGCCTGCGGGAGTGGGCGGGGTTTAGTGGCGGAATGGGCGTGGCCTGTAGGCAATGGGCGGGGCATGATGGAGTGGGCGGGGCATGGTGGAGTTGGTTGTTCACTGCAGAATGGGCGTTGCCTATGGTGGAATGGGCGTGGCCTTTGGGAGTGGGCGGAGTCGGGGGCAGTGCGGGGGGAGTTAGGAGGGGTGAGAGCCGAGTGCAAGGAGGAACTGGGGGAAAATGACTTTTTAATTTGCTTTAAATTCCCTGTAATGCGCTGCTCTCTGTGAGTGGGCACTTGCTTTGTTGCTCACGTCGCTCGTTGCGGCTCATGGGGCATTGTGTGACTCCAGTTCTAATCTCTCAACAATCAAACGTACCATGAGCTCCTTCCTTGGGCAGCAATAGAAGTGTGACTTGTTTAGGGCACAGCAATTGGCATCATCGCCATGATAAGACTCACAGTCGGGACGCAGCTCTCGGTAATGGATTTTGGATTTGGGCAGTGCTGTTTGGGATCCAGGGATGGACTCAGTGATCCCTGTGGGTCCCATCCAACTTGACTGTATGATTTTGTGACTCTGTGATATAGTTTTATGCTCTAAATAATCATTACCAATACATTAGTACTGTGTTCAGGCCTGGGGCTCCCAGTACAAAAATGTGGAAGCTGCTGGGGCAGGTCCAGAGCATCCGCAGAGGTGCTCAGAGAGCTGGAAACCTGTGCAGTTAAGGAAGGCTGAGGGAATTGGGCTTGTTCAGCCCAGAGAAGGTTCCAGGAAGACCTCACTGCAGCCATCGGTACTTCAAGGGAGCTTAACTGACAGGTGAGAGACTGAGTTTACATGAGCAGATATTGATAGGACAAGGGGAATGGCTTTAAACTAAGGAGGGCAGATTTAGGTCTGATGTGAGGGGGAAATTCTTTACCCAGAGGATGGTGAATCCCCAGCACTGCTGCCCAGTGCTGTGGGTGCCCCATTCCTGGAGGTACCTGAGGCTGTGGATGGGCTCTGGGCAGGCTGAGCTGGGGGGCAGCCAGCCCACGATGGGGTCTCTGTGATGTTTCTTCCAACATACAGTGACAGATACTAGAGGTCACTGACAGGCATGTCTGGTAGCCACTAGCATCAAGTGGAATTTCCTGGGCTACCTCCTACAGCATCCTGTCTATCTCTAGCTGCTGACCTCAATGTTTAGACTAATGTTTAGAATTACAGTGCTGGAAAAAAAAAAAAAAAAAAAAGTTTTTTTTAAAAGAAGTATTTAAGTTATGGCTTATTATTTTTTTTACCCATCATTAAGATGTGTTTCCAAAGAGCAGCTACTGTAATGCTTACATAAACTTGACGTGATTTTCCCCTTTCCAAAATCCATCATGGCAATTCAACACCCACACGAGTCTTAGATCTGAACCATCACACTGCGTGGTGGGGGGAAAACCAGACAAAGCTGCTGCATTAGGAGGAAAGCAGTTCTTTTCCTCATTAAGGTGTTATGTTTCATTGCAGTAAATTCCTCCGATGTCATCTGCAGAGTGCAGTCCATCACCATAAGGAAGAGTTCAAAACCACCCTACAGATGCCAGAGGATTACAGCTGAGGCTGGGGTAGTATTGAGAAGACCTTGCTATTTTTCATTCTTTTACATTTGGCATTGGTTTATTGTTCAATATCATCAAACAGAACACATTTCCTGGGGCTAAACCATCCTCATCTCCTCCAATGAGACTAAAACTTCTAGCATGCATGTTGTCAAGATTATGTTGCTTTATTCCTGGTGAGCAAAGAAAAAAAGTAAAACAAATGCAAAATTCAGAACCCACACATCCATTTATTGGTGCTATTTCCTAAGTTCATTGTGCTTGGCTACCTAAGCACAGCAATCTCTGATTGCTGTTTGTTGTCTGGTGCGTACATAGACATTATCCTGGTCTCCATGTGTTGGAATTCCATACTGGAGGTAAGAAAGGGAATAAGAGATACAAAAATTTATTCTCTGAAAGAGCGTTGATGCAGTGGCACAGACTGCAGGGAGGTGGTGGAGCCCCTATCCCTGGGGGTGTTCAAGAGCCATGGAGATGTGGCACTTGGGGATGTGGTCAGTGGGCATGGTGGGATGGGTTAGGGTAGGGCTTGGAGATCCTAAAGGACTTCCAACCTTCATGATTCTGTGATTCTATGATTCTATGAAAGAAAGTTTGGTTTCCACCTCAGTTGAGTTGCTCAAATTGTCACTTTGGTGATTGAAGAAGGAATGAACGATGCCAAATTCCTTTTGGGGGAACACTCATTGGCCAGAGGACTTTCCTCCTGCTTCCTCTGGAAAACAATGCTGGAGGTAGGCCACAAAAGTTTGTAAGATAAATGGAAAATTACATACCCTACAGGCAGTGAACTGATCAACCCCCTCTCCATGCCAGATCCCAGGGGCTGGCCTGTTCCTTGTACCTGAGTGGGGAGAACAAGCTCATTCCTCAGCAAGCTGATGTCACACCAGAGGCAGAGGTCACCGGTGCTGTAGCTCTTAGCTTAAAGATTAATAGATAGTATCTTCCTTCGGATTGTAAAGATGGACAGATTAAAAAAGACGTCACAGACCTGGAGATTTGACCTGCAGTGTGTCCAATAGTGTTGGCACAGCCACAGTCACATAGCTTGTTAGGAACCATGGATAGAAGGCTAAAATTTGTGTGTGAATCAGAAGGATTTGGGAATCACCCTAATTACCTGAATAAAAATCACCTGAAATTCCTCCATGTTTTTTTCTCATGACTCATTCAACAGAAAGAGATAATATGGAGAAAAGTAAATCTATAGTACATTTCTAATACATCACTCCACAAAGATAAGGTGAGTGAATCCATACCTTTTCTCCCCTTCCAAAAAAAAAAAAAGAAAAAATCAAAAATCCCCAGTTTTCTTTTTTTTCAATACTGGTGTCGTACAGGTTGGCAACCTGAAGTCATGGTGGATAAAATGTAGGACACACCAGCCCATGGCTTGCCAACGTGCACCCCAGAACCTTTTGTGCATGTTTGTCTCCAGAATAAAGCAGCTGACAAGAGGGGCCATCACTGCTCCAGTGGTGAATTCGGGGGAGTGATCGGCACAGCAAAGGAGAACGGGAGCTCAGAAACGGAAATTGCCTCTTCTGCACCTCCAGTGGGCCTGCTGGAAGCGTGACTCAGATGCACGGGGCCAGGCAAATTCACTGTTGAAATCTTATCAGAGCAGATGTTGGTCACCGCAATGTTTTCCATGGCAACTGTGGGTGCACTGAGATCCTTGGAAGAGTAATGTGGAGTGCAGCGGCTGTGAGACAGAAATGGAACAAAGCCGATCGCTGAGTATCACATCATGGGGAGCCATTTGCAGTTTGAACCCAATCCAGTTTATAAGAGGATATAATCAACAGCAGTGTGGTACTGGTGATAAGATTAATCACAGAGATGTCCTTTCCCTCTTATCTTTTTGTCCTTTTAACACAAAACACTTTTTCTGATCCCATCTCCCTCCTCCATTTGGCCATAGCTGCATTCAAACTGAAGCTCAACAAAACAAAATTTTTGTTTGGAGAGACTTCTCAGAGCGCATTTTCTATTTTTTTCCACGTGGAAATAAGCATCTCAAGGAATGTTCCTCATCTCGTGACTTTTTGAAAAAAAGGCAGTGGTGAGAAATTAAGGGTCGCTTCATTTTCCTCAGTAAAATGTCACTGTGTATCTCCATGTATAAAACCTGGGCAGCAGCTGAAGAACTTGGAGTCAGAATAGTTCATGTCTACGTATCTCATTTAACCTCTGGTTATGTATAGATTTAGGATTTTTTAGTATTTGTCAGATCTGGAATATTAATCTCAATTTAAGTGGAATCTAAAGAGTTCGTAGGTCCTCTTTAGAATCATAGAATAGAATCATAGAATCCTTAGAGTTGGAAGGAACCTCTGGGGGCCGTCTAGTCCAACTCCCCTGCAATGCACAGGGACACCGCAGCCCCCTCAGGTTGCCCAGAGCCTGATCCAACCTGGCCTTGAAAGTCTCCAGAGATGGGATGCAGCCCAGGATATGGTTGGCTTTCTGGGCTGCAAGGGCACATTGCTGGCTCATGTCCATCTTCCCATCCACCAGTACCCCCAGGTTCAGCAGGGCTGCTCTTAATCCTTTCGTCCCCCAGCTTCTATTGCTAGTGAGTACAACTTTAACTCAACTCAACCTTCCAACTCAAATGTGGAGTGCCTGCACTTGGAGACATAGTTGGTGGGCATGATGACAATGGGTTAAGGTTAGACTTGGCAACCTGAGAGGTCTTTTCCAACTTTAACGATTCTATGATCACTGCCCACATTTCTTTGGAGAGCCCAGATCGTCTCCTCTGCCACAGCACTCACCTCTGGAAAATTCTCACTATGACACTGATCACAAAGAGCAGCAGCAGACCTCCACAGAGAGACAACATGACGATTTCATAAATAATGGGTGACGAACCTTGAAGAGCAGATGGAAACCACAGGTGAGATTTGTCAATGAACAGCTTTAGGAAATGCAGCTTTCTGGGAAACTGTCACAGGTTCTTTTCCTGCAAATTGTAGGTGGAGGGTGTAATGGCCTGAGTTTGCACTGGAGAGGTTCAGGATTGCAATTAGGAACAATTTCTTCTCAGAAGGAGTGAAAACACACTGGCACTGCTGCCCAGGGAGTGGAGGAGTCACCGTCCCTGGAGGTGTTCAAGAACTGTGGAGATGTGGGAGTTAGGGACGTGGTCAGTGGGCATGGTGGCTTGAATTCCCCCATGCGCACCCATCTCCAAGCTTTTCACTCCCCCATTCTCTTGTGACAGCTCGTTTCATTTCCACTGTCCTTCCCTCTCTAAAACTTCAACAGAGATAGATTGAATACAGCTCATTCATTCGTTCCTTTTGAGCCCACTCTCTGATAAATCCTCAATGTTTGACAGCACTGCTATTACTTGGGGCCTCTCGGAGCTGTTACCTCACCAACAAACACAGCAACAGTGATTTTAAATGCCAGTGGAAACAAACAAGAAAATAAAGCACCTTCTTCCTTGGACAGGGGAGTGGTGTGAAAACCTTCTTCGGCATCATGAAGCATCCTGAAAAGGCAAGCCAGCACTCAGGTCACATTTTAACGTTTGAAATCAGTGTATCTGTTATAGATCCCTGTGAGCCCTCGGGATATTTCACCATCTCTAATGTGAATTATCTTTACAACTTCCTTGTGAGATAGGAGCATTACAGTAACACGGTTTTGCAGACATGGAATTAAAGCACAGAGGAGCTGAGGGACAAATCCCACAAACAGAATTTAATCTGACACCAAAAACTGGAATGTTTCTTTTAAGGTGGTAAGAGAAATAAGCAATGTGGGCACACATTACTTCCAGCTTGCATGCGTGATGCAAAGGCTTCCATTCACTCTTTTACTCCCTTCTAGTTCCTTTTTCAGGATAGGAATAAAATGTGCAATCGCAGGCTGTATTCTATAACATTCATTTTATTAATACATTAATAAACTGTCCACTGGTGTGCTCTTGGGTATCAGAACAGCTTGTTTGTAATGACTTTTATGCTACACTTTCAACTCTATTCTCATTGCGCAAAAAAAAGGTTTAAGCTGAAGTGGAATTGTTGTGAAAAATCTGTGTAGCCACAGGTTGTGTAAGAAAATCTGGGTACCTGAAGAAAACACTGCTTTATAGGAAAAAAAAAAAGATCTTATAAACCAAAGTCACCCTCACTTTTATACGAGGCATGGTACCAGCTCTGAAATGATGCTCAGAATGAAATCTCATAGGTCACCCGCATCAGAGTAGTCTGCAACAACTCCTATTAGGGAGTCCCTCCAGATTCCCATGGCACAGTCTGACTCACATTGAAAGATGTCCAAAGAAGCCCCTCCATCCCACCCTTCAGCGTGAAAATGTTACAAAATAAGCCGTGGCCATTTAAATCTAGAGCAGACTGAGAAGAAAAATAACAAATTTCTGGGTTACCTTGTGGCTGCTGGAGATCCTTGCATCGACACCAGGCTGGTATGACCAGAAATGAATGTCAATCTGATCTGAATGGTTCCAGACTAATTGCTCACTTCATTTGCCGCTGCTGATTGTTTTATTTCCTCCATGTTATCCTTTCTTTTTTTTTTTTTTTTTTTTTTTTAGGGCGGAATAATCTCCTCCTTTCACAGGCAGTTAATAAAGTGTGGAGGTGGATTAAAGATAGGCTTTACTCACTGTCCTTTTGTGAAGCAATTCCTTGCTTGCAGAGCAGTTGATGCAGCTGGACTCCACCTCCAGGCCTCCAGAGCTTTCCCCAAGCACTGGGCTCCTTCCAGCAGCCCCTCATGCACCCTCTCCTGCTGCAACAAAGCTGCCTCTGTTGTTTGCATCCAGAAGTCTCTGCAGAAATGTGCCGCATCCCGGGACCTTTGGGTCATTTCCAGCAGGATTGGTGGAGGTCCCTTCCTGGTTTGAAACCCAATCAGCTAAGAAGGCTCCTGGCCAAGGGGCAGCTGCAGGAGCACAGAACTCTGAACCCTGACTTCGTTTTCTGGTGCTACACGGACCAGTCTGGCTTTCACGCTGAAAGGAGCAGTGTTAGAATCATAGACTTCTAGAATCATTAAGGGTGGAACCCCACTGCCCACTAGCCGTATCCCTCATTGAGCAGCTGTCAAGCTGCTTCTCCATGATGGCCAAGTTCTGGGCTGCTGGAGAAGGGCTGAGATTGAAACGTGGTTTATTTTGGTGTTGGCTTAGCTTATTCTTCATTGTACCACGAGCAGGGTGTTGTGAATCTCACCGTGCAGCGCTCGCCTCTTCCCACACCTCCTCCAGGGAGGTGGCATCCCTGCAGATCAGGACCTCCTTTTTCTCCCTCCTTGCTGCTGGAGCTCAGCTGGCAACCTACACAGAGGTTTGTTGTGTTTTTTTTTTTGGCAGAAAAAAACTTCATCACTGCTCAAAGCATTTTTGCTTTGTGAGCAGAGAGGGTGGGGTGCTGCAGGGTGGAGACTCCTTTTTCCATCTGTACACTTTGGTGTTTTGGGCTGGCAGGTGAGCAGGGCTTTCAGAACAATGGAGACCAAAGCTTTTTTTTTTTTTGCAGCATGCAGGTAAACAGCCACAAAAGAACTACAGCTCCTCCTGCAAGTATCAACAGCACCAAAGCAGCTCTTCACAGCCCTTCCTCACAATCTTTTTTTGTGAATACAACTTCACCCTGAATGCATGTACTTTCAGAGTATAGTTTCGTTCTGCTTTGAAAGCCAGTGGAGCAAAAGTGCTGAGCCAGTGCTGATCTTTGCTTCCATTAATTCCTTTTTTATACAGCCCCAAACATGCAGATTTGCTGAGAAGGTACTGTTTTTTGTCTACTACTAAATTTATCCAAAATTTTTGATGCAACAGCCTGAAAGGGCGGTTGGACTGAATGACCTTTGAGGTCATTTTCAACATTGGTGTCTCTATGGTTCTAAAGTTTTACATAAAAATTATGGGAAGAAAACATTTGGAGGAAATCTATGGTCTTGGAGATGCTTTGAAAGCACCTAAATTTACTGTTCTGGATGGGAGAAATTTGTTCCTATGTTGTGAGCAAGGGAAAGCTTGTACCTCCATGCTTTTGCTTGGTGCTGAAGTATCACAGAAGCAAACGGTTTGGGAGTTGGATCCTGGAGAAGCAGCAGCACGTCTGAAGGGCAGAGCTTGAAATGGTTTGGAGGTTTGTGTTGGAGGGGGAAGACCAGTTCTGTGTAAGAAAAAGGGATAATTATCTGCTAATGAGCTTTCTGCATGTATTTATTATTCATCCAAATACTCCAAAAATTCAAATCACAGCTCAAAATGCAGTCTGCCTTGTGTTTAATTTGCATTCTTGGAGGATTGGACAAAAGAAAGGCTAAAGCCAAGATCTGCAGTACCTCTCACCTGTCGTGTTAGTGGCTGTAGAAGTTGAGATTTGGTTAAGTGTAGATTTTTTAGAGGTACTGACAGGCTGCATGTAACAAAAGCTGAATGTGTATGGATTTGCTACTCTATTAAGCTACCCAACACCCATGAAAATAGCTCACCAGCAAGCTCTTACCTTTCATCCCTGCATGGCCACCTCCCATGGGTAAGGCTGTGGACGTGGGCTGACTCGCCATGCCAGGCTCCCCAGGATGTCTGCAGCTCACCTATCAGGGCCACCATCATAATACACGGTCTGACTTTTAGCTGTGCTGTGTGGAGCCAGGAGCTGGGCTCAGTGATCCTTAGGGGTCCCCTCCAACTCGGGATATTGATTCTATGATTCTATAACTATCTGCAGAGTTGCATTCAGTACAAGCAGTGTTAGGATAGGCA
Source organism: Lagopus muta (assembly GCF_023343835.1). Lineage (NCBI taxonomy): Eukaryota > Metazoa > Chordata > Aves > Galliformes > Phasianidae > Lagopus > Lagopus muta. The sequence goes on along the minus strand of NC_064472.1, from coordinate 2,712,404 downwards.
CACAGGTCATCCTACATAGGTCATCCTACAGGTCAGCTATGTAGGTCATCCTCTTTCTTTTCCTTATGACACCAGCTGGTGAAAAAAAACCAAACAACACATTGAGGGTTGAGTCTGCAGGGCACAACAGCTTACTGCAGTGTGGGGCACCTCATCATTTTAACATGTACCGTTTTGTCGCAAGAGGAAAGCAAACAAGAGCCAGTGGGCGATAAGAAGTTTCATGGGATGTTTGTTGAAGGAGAGCTGCTTAGGCGGTGGCTGCTCTGTGTTTGTTTTCTAGGATCACATTCTTGTGCTTTATCGGTGTGAGGGATGAGTTTTTAATTCAAGAGATTTTGTTCACGCTTCACCAGCTTTCCACCTTCACATTTGCAGCGGAGATCTGCAGGTTATTTATCAACAAGGCAAGTGGTGCTTCTGTTTTCTGTCTGGGAGCTTAGCATAAGTAACAAAGCAAGAGCTCAAAGTTGAAGTTTGAACATTAAATTAGAATCGTATTAGTTAAATATCCTTCATTTGTGTGAGCTATGCAGTTAGTGCACGCTGGTTACTTTTGCAAAACCAACATTGTGGAAGCACAGCTCGCAGTGGAAAACATGATGGGCTGAGCTCTACTGAACAGAACAGAGCAATAGAAAGAAGCAATAAATCTGCTGCAAATCCTTTGTGTCTGCTCCTGGGGTTGAACACATGGTGGGAGACAACAGGCTGCTCCGCTCACCTGACCACATCCAGGAGCTCTGGCACTCTGAGGCCATTAAGGCAGTAATTTCTTATTGAGCAATGGGATTGCTTTATGTCTGGGCAAAAGTTTTGATCTGTAGTGGTAAGACATTTTACCACGACACTACAGAAGAGTTCATTCTTCACAGAAAAGATTGGAAAACATCACTGTGTCACTCTACACTATGATCTATATGATATCCTGTGTCCTGAGTTCTTTGCAGATATTTCCCCATCTCACAAGGGATACAGCTGGTCAGAAAAAGGCAGAGGAAAGCTGTGGGATTGCTTCTGTTGGAGGAGCAACAACAACTCGTTGGAAGAAAGACAACCAGAGAGGCTCAGTGGCTGCCTATGAAACCATTTTGGCATAGAGAAGGTGGGCAGGATTGACAAGGACTCAGCTGGCAGCTGACATTGTCAGGCCTATGAGCTGAAGTACTTCTAAACAGCTATTCTTGGGGACAAATTTCCCCATCTTTTTCTTTTTTCCAGGGGAATAAGCACAGCATTGAATTACAGAGAAGCTCAGCTATGATCTCATAGTTTTCTTTGTTTTATTATAGACTTTTTATCCACATGAATGATAAAGAAACTACAACAGAGTTAAATACCTTTTTTGATAACAGTGATTATATTCTTAATTACACTCAATATTAAATTGTAAAATATTTCCAGAAGAGTACAATCTTAATTCATACAGCAGGCAAAATACCAGAGGAGAAAGGGACCAAGGAGGGGGGGTATGAGAGTTTCCAGTCTGCTTTTAAAAAGCACTGTGTATGGCTCACGCTTTTTTATCCTTCCATCCCCGTGAGGCTCCGTCTCAAAGCCGCGTGTTTCTTTCCACAAAACACTCTGCAAAAGCAAAAGATGATCTGGCGGATGGCGTCAGTGTCTGTAGCGTTGGAAGGATCGTCGGTTCTCTTCACTGCTTATGTCTGTGATTCATCAAAAGCGTTTCCTCTATTAGGTTTAGTAGTCCTTCTAAAAACACAAAGACTTAAACTTTGGTACCACCAAAAAAGATCCAGGACAGGCATTTTTTGATTTTTTTTTTTTCTTTTCTGTTTGTTTGTTTGTTTTGTTTTTAACTAATAAATGGCTGCTACGTTCTATTTTACATGGTTGTCCATGATGTTTTGAGGTCACTTGTCCTTGAGTTCGGAGGAACCTGATTTGTTTTACTTGTTCTTTATATCCCCAAGCACTTCCATTTTATCAGTCTTTATACAAGTTAGATTTCAGAACGGTGGGTCATTATTTACAAGGGAACAGCTGCAAAAGGTCCTGCGCTTCTAGGAATAAAAAAACAAACACAAAAGCTCACAAAACAAAACAAAGTGTTACCATCTCTAAGCCCGAATCTGACGTTTCTTTACTCACAGAATTACAACATTTACTCACAGTCCCAAGAAAACAGATACGCGAAAGTCACCTGCTCAGGGAAAGTTCAGGTTGGATCAGAGGAGGTTCAGGTTGGGTATTAGGAAGAATTTCTTCTCCAAAAACAAATGTGATGCAGTGGCACAGCTGCCCAGGGAGGTGATGGGGTCCCCATCTCCGGAGGTGTCCAAGAACTGTGGGGATGTGGCACTTGGGGACATGTGAGAATGGTGGGGGTTTGTTGGACTTGGGGATCTTGGAAGTCTTTTCCAACCTTCTTGATTCTGCAATTCCCTGATTCTGTGATAAGCATCCTCTGAGACTAGCTAGTTAAAATTCAGAGTCCCATTGAAATACTCCAGTGCAAATGAGGAGTAACCAACTGCAATATGACTAAATACAACAAGACCTGATTTGGCACAGCAGGTCCAGCAAGAGCAGTACAGGATTTCTGGAAAACAGAGGGCATTTACTGAGCGGATTCTCTGCAGTGCACAGGGTCCTCACTCCCTTGGTGCATTGCCTGGGTATGGATGTGCATGCACATTTCTTGCTAAGACAACCCTTTCCTGCTTGGTGCATTGAGAATCTGAAGTTGCTTCTGAGCAATGGAGTTGTGATTCTCTGCTTTACTGGTTTAGCTTAGCAGTTAAGTAACAACTAATCTTCCAGGGCCTACTCAAAGAAATCCCTGGTGGAATGATGCACAGTCCCAGGGATGGTGCATCACTGGCAACAAAACCAGCACAAGAAATACATCCATCCTTCACACTCAACAAACGAACAGGAAACTCTTGAAGCTGTGATGCTGGGACCTTCCTACAGGGATTACTGGCTGCTGGAAATGCAATGGTGAGAACAAATGGTGCTGTTCAGCTGATGCTGCTCTTCTCAGCTCAAGCTGCCCAGGGCCCCATCCAACCGACCCAGCCTTGGGTTCTTCTCATGGTGAAGCACCCACATTTCTCTGGGCAGCAATGCCAGGGCCTCATTGCTCTCTGAGTAAATGTTAATTTAAGTGTTAAATAATCTTTAGCACCCAGAATTGAATGTCAGGGCAGTTTCCCATTTTTGCTGAAGGTATATTTCCTTGAAGCCACTTCATAGTGTCAGAGAGCAGCTCTTGTTCAAGCCATTAGCCTGTGTTCAACCAGTGGTCAATTCTCAACACTCTGTCCCACCCCAGTGAAACCTCACAATTTGGGTGATGATTTAGGACAAGAGGTAATGGCCTCAAGTTGCATCAGGAGAGGTCCAGGTCGGATATGAGGTACAATTTCTTCTCCAAAGAATGGTCAGGCCCTGGCACAGTCTGCCCAGGGTGACGGTGGAGTCCCTGTCTCTGGAAGTGTTCAGGAACCGTGGAGATGTGGCAGCTGGGCACATGGTCAGCGGGCACGATGGGAATGGATCAATGTCACACAGCAAAACGATTCTCTAAATTCTTGTAACGGCTGCAGAGAGAAATCTGACGGCCAGAATACTACCCCACCCCTTCTTTCACAAGCTTACCTTTAGCTTTTGCTGAGGTGTGCACCCAGCTTTTCTTTCCTGATCAAGCTTGCTGCATAGGGAATCTGCAACGACACAGAAACAAAGCCACTGTTTTAAGCCAAGATTTGGCTAACAACATATGCAGGCTGGAATCTCTGCGCAGCCAAAATACAGCAGGTTGGGAGTATCAGTCTGCATGTATTTATATCCCCATAATTAGGAAGTTCTTAATAACTATCTCTGCCTTGCACAAACCCGATGAAAGCCACTGAAGTGGAACAAATAATTAAAGCAAAACAGAGAACATAGGTATATTAGGGAACGTAGTTATATTTAGGAACAAAGTGGGATGATGTGTTCGTAGGCTGCTGGGAATGCAGTATGGGACAGCTCTTTAAAATGCAACAAAACTAAATTGCTCTGAGATTTCCCTGTAGGTGGGAATCCAAATGGCTGCATGTTCACTATTCCTCAACAGTGAATAGCTGTCTTTTGGAAAGAATCACATTGGGATCACAACATTTATGCACCTCCACTCCCGGTGCTGCTGCAGACCGAGGTGACCCGCTTCTGCTTCTAGGAACTCTGTGATGTATTCAGAAATAATGTCAAATGTGTTGAAATCATGAATTCGCTTTCATGACTTATGAGCTAACAGGACCAGTCCAAAGCTGGGAGCAAAGGGAGCCACCAACAAGTGGCTGAATAAGCACGTTTCAGCTGAGGCTGTGGTGTTTCTACCTCCTTCTCACTCCCAACATCGCTCTGCATGGCCGTCAGTTATATAGGACATCTCCCAAGCTGTGCTGACCTAGATAACACGACGAGGTACATTCTGTCAGAAAGGGACTGTTCTCAATCCGTTTTTTTTCTGCTATATTTGGCACGTCGGTGTCTTTTCAGTGTGTGTTGTTTTGTGCATGCTCCCGGTAATAAATGAGAGTGGAAGGGGTGGTATTCAGCAGGGACACTTTTTCACAAGTTAAATCACGTGCAATGTCATCTGCTTTTCAAGTTGCACGAACATTTTGTGGATCCAGTGCTGCAATAGGACATGTTTAGGGCTGTTTGTGACGCTGATGTCCCTTTTTGTGCATCCAGAGCGAGTGTTCGGATGAAGATAGGATCAATACTTAAAAGGGCAAGATAAGATTCCTTATCTTTGATAAGATCCCTGGAGCACATCCCCTTTGGTTTCCTGGGAACTGAACTCTGCCTGGGATTATGCATGTAGAACTAATTTCCATCCTAATTTAACTACAGATGATTCCACCAAAATCAAATCAATATTTTAAAGCGCCACTATTTCCCATTTCCCCTCTCACTTACGGAGTGATAAGCATGCAGTGAGCAACATCTCTGCAAACCTACATAACAGTGTGAGTATTCCCTGCATGTATCATGAATACATTCATTGTACGAAGCCTCAACCTTCCATGTACATCATGAAATAGGAACTGAACCTATTAGAGCTTTTCTTAATTACAGTAGGACTCCAAGGAACATGATCTCATACCTCCAAAGACCTGAGAATGCCACACCAGGATGGATTTTTCCTTCTTTTAAAGACTTCTTGTACACCTTTAAAGATCAGGATAGAAGATGATGAAGAGAAATCAATTTCGCAGGCAGATAGTTCCTGATTTATTTTCTTGTCTGCCTTCAAAGAACAGAGGTGGCTGAAAGTAATACTGAGGCTAGAGGCTATCGAACATCAGAGGAGTTCTAGCTGGATCCAATTCTGAGGACTGAGCATTATTGTCACCCCACAGTTGGCCAGTAGGGTGGAAGCCAAGACTCTGTAGTGAATACAAAAGCCATCTGAACCAGATGAGAAGACAAAAGGCTGTCAGAACAACTCACTTTTCTAACACGTCTCGAAGACCTACTGCCTTTATCCTCATGGAAAAGTAGTAGGGTTGATCACAACCCATGCCTGAAGCAAAGTGGGACCTGCACGTACTCAGCCATTTGGGTAGAGGATGCTTAGAGACAGGAGGAAGAGAAAAACACACTCAGTGATTTAAGATCAATTTTCCTGTTAAATATGATGATCTATTGATCGCTTCTTGGCACTTGGCTGAAAGCTTGGCATATGGTTGCAGTGCTTCCTGGCAGCTGCTCCAGGCTCTCGGACCAACTCCTTATTAACAGAAATTGCCAATGGCCACACAGAGTCCAACACTTCATCCACCTACCAAGCCAGGTTGTGTCCAAAGAGGTCAATATCCATTACAGATGTTGTAACAGAACACTTTCTCAAAGACCTGAACCTTGCTCTTGACTTTCAGGAAGCCATAAAAGAATTTTTCGAAGTCCGGAGTGGACAAAGCATTAAAATTACAACTCATCGATTAAACAGTGAGGCTCTCAATGAGGAATGTTAAACCTGTGCCACGTCCTCGTTGCTGTGAGTGCAGTGGCTGCGGAGTGACAGCAGAGGGCACTTGGAGTCTGAGCCATCGCCTCCCTTCCGACAGCGCGACTCCCCAGCACGTGTTTGTTGGGGTGGCAATTTATCATCGCGCTCTGCATTGCAGTTTCACAACGTCAGAAGTGCTTTTAAACAAACAGATGCCTTCGTGGTCATGTTGAAATGTTCAGGAAGAGCTAGCGTAAGTTGTATATGCACACAGTGGTGAGAAAAGCAAAAAAAAAAAAAAACCCAAAACAACAACAAAACAAACAACAAACCAACTCATTTATATAATCTTAAAAATAAAAATGACTAAGCCAAATTCTGTGGCTAGCTAAGCCACTAACCTTTGTGTTTAATCCTACATATCTGTGAACAGAAAGTAAAATTGTGATTTGAGCATGCTTTAAAAATTTCATCTTCTCTCTCTGCCCCGCAATGACAAGAAAATTGCATGTGGGCAACTTTGTGAAAGCAATGCTACAGTGTTCCAGGAACATACAAACCAAAACAGCCTATCCCTGTTAAAAACAACAGACAAAATATAGCAAAATAAATCCTGCTTTTTAACGTGTCCTGCACCAAAAGATTTGGTTTACCCATAGCATGAGCCAAGAAGGCCAATGGGGTTCCAATGAAACTTTCTGCCAGATCCTGGGAGATGAGGGGGAACGCAGTAACAGCTGTACATGTTAAAGAATGGAGACCAGCAAAAAACCCTCCAAAATGGCCTGGAGTCGATTTTCTCCATGAAACAACCTCCTTCCAACACCCTCCATCTCTCATTGAAATCTCTGAAGTCAGCAGGAACAGGGAGCTCAGAGCTCTAAAAATAAGGCCACTCTAAATGCCTCGGAGCACAGCACACATGTTTGACAATCGTGGCCTTCAGCTTTATTTTTATGTCCTAACCCATCAAGTAGAAAATGACAGCACCAGAAGACAACAACCCCTCCCATTTTCAGCAAGAGGAAAAGTGAGCTTCTCAAGCAGAAGGCTGATTCAGACGTGGAGATTTTTGGCAAGCCTGACTCAGGAAAGCTGTAGTCTCAGTGTTCAGTCAGCACATTCCATTGAGTTGAAAGATGAAGACCCATCTGGTTAAGGTATGAAAGTAAATCTCCAGGTAATTAGGCTCTAAACTAGTTAAGAACTGCAAGCTGACGTGTTCCTAAGCATAAGGGAACGTGAGCTCTGTAATATTACATCTACATGGCTTCCAGGGGAAAAACTTGAGGGTGTACTTAAAAAATCAAAGTGATAGTTCATAGCATTTTTAGTCAAAGACATAGACTCACAATTTGTAGCTGCTGCACCATTTCTTCTCTGTATGCCAGCTCTCGTTTCATCTGATCTTGAAAATTATCTATTAAGAGGGAAAGAAAAAAAAAAACCAAGTAAATGCAGTAATTAAAATAGAGACCATAGCAGAATTCCTGTAAATCAAATGAAACCAAACCCAACTGAAGCACACCAACGCCTTTTTGTATGATATACCTACCAAAAACTTATCTGATAGGAGGTACTGCTGATGAGAAAAAAAAAGATTTGCCTGGAAAAAACAGATCCAGCTCTGTCCTCCCCACATTAAGATGTAGGCTCCTATGTTTCTCTTGCTAGCTTTCATGCCCACAGTGATGTTCTCAATGGACCAGACTGCAGTCATCACTCAAACTCGTACAAGAACTGGAGATAACAGCAAATGCTACTTTGCTTTGGTATAAATCTGCTGACATCAATAGGGATGTCCAGGATGTGAGAACAGAAAGTGTTCAAGGATGCAGGATTTGATTTGTAGTTTACAACATTGTGCTGACAACTTTGAAAGCAGCTCAAATTCCTTAAAAGAGTGACGTGGAATTCAGATAGGAAGAAGTCATTGAAAGACAGACCACACCTTCCCAGTCAGCTGGGTTGCGGCACAACCTTTCAGCTCTGGTAGGGTCTTGCTGAAGAGTACTACAAGGCCAAAGCAGCCAGAATGGCTTATTTGCAATTAAAAGACTTCAGCAGTCATGTTGGCTGTTGGGCCTTGGCTCCAGAACTCATGGAGCCTCAGTTCAGTATCTGCTCTCCAAGCTCTGTGCATATGTCTCCCCATGCTTGGTTTCTTCACCAGTAAATCAGGAATAATAGCACTGCCTCATCTGCCTGGAGCATAGGGAGGATTAATAGATTAAATGACTGTGGGACACTTTGATAGGGCAGTAATGGGAGCCACAAAAATACCAAAATTGCAATGCAAAGATTTGATCCCAGATGAGAAATGTGGCTCCTATCAATGCTCCGTGTGCTGCTGTGGGCCTAGGAACACACTCATTCCCTGCAGAGCCCCACAAGCTCACTACATTCTCAAACCCAAAAGCAGAGGCAAGAAGACAGAGCACATCACAGTGGAGTGGCAGGAGCTGCCTTGCCTTGGGGGAAAGGAGATATGTCACCATCAGGTGTGGGCACAGGGAAGAAATGGAAGAAACTAGAAGGGGGCAGAGCTCTGTTGTCTTTCACACAATAATTTGGCCTCGTCTAAATGAAAAGCAAAGGATGTTGCTTAGGAGGCATGGAGGCAGTGCAGGATGGTGAGAAAATATCAGGAAAACAAATGGAGAGAAAATTTGTCTAGCTAAAACCAGCAGGAGTCCAGCATGGTTACACTGAAAAGAATGCAATGACATCTTAAGGAAATCCTCCAGGTTTCATTTTATCAGCCTGTTTTTTCCTCTCCAACTTGAAAAGAAAAAGAATACAAGCCAGTTTGCAGTTTCTCCTCTGCTTACCAAAATAGCCACGTGGGACAAAAGGTGATGGTCTCTTGTCCCATGCTAGCTACTCTGTAGGTCCTCTTCCAGTTTCATTTCAATAGGAGCAGGCTACGCAGAGAAATGCCCCTCATCTACTCTCCTCCCTGAACATCTCTTCACAGGCTCGGTACAAACAGCTCAGAAATCCTGCTCAGTCCTGCGCTGCAAACTCGCTGTGCAAACGGGGTTAATGGTGAGGATAACGCTTTTTTTTTTTTTCCTGCGGCAGACAAAGCCGTGAGCAATGCCCAGGAGAAAAGAGATGAATATTTAAAGAGTTTTCTTAACACAAACTTAAATACTTTAACTGCCCAGGCTACGTTTCTACTGTTTTACTGCCACGTCGTTAAATGCTGCCGGACAAAAGGTGAGCCGGTCTGCACCAGAGGTAAAACCGGTGCAGGATTCTGCCTTCAGCATCTTCGGGACGGACAGAAGCTCAGACCTATGGCTGCTCAGGACTGGGATGCAAACCTGCTCTGCTCTTCCTCGTGCAGACCCACGTGTCTCCAAGCCACGAGAAGCCCATCAGCACGATTTTAACCCTACCTTCCTTAGTCGCTTTTCAGGTTTCTCTCCTTTAATTGGGTTTTCTGTGATTTTTCTCTCTAGCACCGTCACAAGCAGTTAGAAACTTTACTAGGGAAACCTGCAAGACAAATAGCTTCTAACACCTGACCTGAGGCAGCGGCCCCATCTCTTTCATTGCACCACACGCTGTTCTGGAGGACAAACCGCACTTATCTCAGATTTTACACTTACTTGCTTGACAAAGACCCATTTTCTTGTTTTATTGTATGTGGAGGAGGGTTTTTTTGGTAAATCTAAATCTGTAGATAGGTTTTACGGTCACTTACACGTATTGTTTATAGCACATTATCTGTTTTCTATTTTAATCCTGAAGAAAATTGACCACTGCTTTGTGGTATGTAGAAACCACATATTTTTCAAGTCAGCATATGCAGTCGCCACTTCCTTGGTCAGCCGAATGTGTTCTTTTCTTTTATTTGAATTGTATTTCATGCGGTTTAATTGCACTGTTTATTTACACGGCGATGACAGAGCATTAATTTTACTGTAGAAGAACAAAAGGATAAATGAGTGACCCGAATGGCAAAACTCCAAGATGCCGTTTTACCAATACCACACATCAAGCATTTTGATCTATACAAATTATTTGAAAATTACCTCACTCTCAAACCCACGTAATGACTGAATTTATACTGAAGGATGAGGTTATCTCCTTTCATTAATATCTATACCACTTCAGCCTCTCCTTTGTTTATGAAGCTTTCGAGATTTGAGCTAAAGATGGAGTCATTTCCAGAGACCTGCCTTGCACTTCTCTGAATCTACCTTATTTACAGAAAGCAGAAAAATGCATTTTCTTTAAATGACAAGAAAACACAGTCTGCACTCCCACCTCTTCTTGTGATCCAAACATTCCTCAGCTTGCAGCAGAGGTGTTTGTTGAATTGGGGTGCTTGCAATGGTGGAGTTTTTAGGAAGCAACTCGGACTTCTAACAGAACAGAGAGCTTCTGAACTCTTCAGGAAGCTCCAGGAAACCAAGCTGAGGGCTGGTCAGATATTTTCATCATGCAGGAGGTAAGAGAAGTTAGCAAAAAGCCAACTTGTGCATGAATGAAGGCACACTTTCCCCATCGTTATGTCCTTTACTGTTTCCTTGTGCCTGCAGTTCAACTTCCTGATAACTTCACGAAAACCTTTCTGATTGTCCCTTTCATTTTAGAATGCACACCAAAAGGGACACCTGGATTTTTCCTACAAAAGACTGATGTTGGCAGCCTGAAAAGCCCAAACAGCGTAAGTGCCATCGACCTCAGCTGAAAATCCTGGCAATACAACTGAGGACGTGCTTCTCCTGTTTTCCAACAACAAACAACTCTCAAAAAAAAACCCCAGAAAAGCCAAAATCACAGATAAGTGTTCTTACTGAATACTGGGAAAGATGCATTTCCTTTCAACACCTGGAACTCCTGCTCCAGCCTCCTCCGTAAGTCAATTTGTTCAAACAAAACCTTCTGGAGTTCCTCTAAGAAAAAGAAAAGGAAAGAGGAGAAAAGTGGTGTTACTAATCTGTGGAAATAATTCTTGAGAGAACGGTCACTGAGCAATTCATTACGATAAGACAAAATATTTTAGCAGTTATTAAAGGAGAAAAAAAAAAAGTGTTGCATAGACCTACGATAGATTTTGTGCAGAAAGCCATGAATATAAATCAATGTAATATATTATTTTAAAGTATTATATTACAGTGTCATGTATTGATTGATATATATGCATTAATCTCAATTATATCCACCCAAAGGTCCATATATTATTCATATGTTACTTGACAAGCTTAAAATATGGTGCAGAACAAAAATGCCCCCTATTATCCTCATATTCTATTAAAACAAATAGCAGTTTTATAACAGAAGAGACCCTGATTTATTTTACCTTTCCCCATGTTTTCTACATCCTTCTTCAGCGAATGAGGTGAATTGGTTTCTTGTGTGTGTTCACCTTAAGAAAAGAAAGGAAAGAAGTTATTGATTTACCAGTATCACTTTTCATCAGAATTGTCTTTATTGTGCAACTGCTTCAGAAAACATGGAGGAAAAAAAATAAAATTAAAGAAGAAAAAAACGATTAAGTCTTCTCTACAACATCCAGATGTCACTTATAAACACAACCCTAGCTGAGACCAAAGATGCTTTTCCTGGTACAGGCTTCTGAGGCTTAAGGGTCTATTTTGATTGTCCTCTGAAAATGTGGTTGGTTTTTTTTTTTTCTGTAGTTTCTATGAACAAGGTTTTGAAAGAAGCCAGGAAACAGGTTTTTAAATGACAAAATACCATTCTCACTGAAATTAATAGAAGATTTTCTATTACTTAAAGTTGGAGTATAAAAGGACTCTCAATAATTAAGAAATATTTGGTAAGGAGGCAGTTATTGAGCTAATTGGACTAATTCTTGGTTTTTGTCCAGCTGCTAAGTGCACATCATTAACTACTGATGAATAACCACAAGGAAGACATATGTAAATCTGCTCATTCATTTACGTATTTGAAAGAGTCATGGAGAAAGCATCTTGGGTTGGGGGAAAATGAAAAGCTCCAGCACTGAACACAACAGGTAAGACAGCAGCTGCTCAAAAGCTCACAGTCACAGAGCATCGATGGCAGTCAGCTGATGGTGAAGTCGAATTGGAAAGTCTTATTTCCTATGCAATCAGAAATATTTTTGCAAGGCATTTATTTCTGTTTTTAAAAACCAATGCACTCGTATGTCCCATGAAACATGAAATGTTAATACATGGAACAGATCCCATAGCTGTGCCCTTCAGCATCTGCTCTCTCTTCTTGTTTCTTTCTTTAACGTAAAAATAAACTCGTTCAGGTGTTTATTTACACAACTGATACCTGCTGCCATCAGTGCCATTTAAATCTGTTTACATAACACAGTTGTGATGATTATTGTATGATATTTGATATGGACAATGCATTTTCTGCAGGTGAGATGGCTCTCAAATTAAAAGAGGCAAAAGAAACAAAAAGAAAGCTATACATCGCTCTTGAAGCAGTGCTTTTAAGTAGTCCTGTAATGTAAAATGCTTTTTCTTTTAGTTTAATATAGTGCAGTCTTAAGCAGGATTGTTAACAAAATAAGTATTTTGTTAGGTAAGTCTGAAATAAATGAGAACACACAAGCAAAAAGAAAGAATTTAAGTTTAGGAAGTGTACTTGTTAAACTGTAAATATCAACCATTCTCGCTTCCCAAAGAAGTAAAGAACAGGATGGGAAAAGTGAAGGTGTTTAAATGCAAATCCCAGCGTTTGGGTTTTAAAGAATCAGCCTCATTCCTAAACTGCTTTCTGCTGCTCATAAAAGGGCCTCGACATTATTACTGTTAATGGCAATAATAACAACAATCGGATGAGTTTCACCTTCCCAGTCCCCCTCAAAATGATAATCAGGAGTCTGCTCTTCTGCTTTTCCATACTTCCCAGAGGCCTCATCAAGTGCTGTGTACTGTTATACCTTAATTGAAAGGGAGGAGGTATTGAATATTTAACCAGCTTCCTTTCTCTTAAATGTTAATTAAAAGCTAAATAGGTGTTTAAAAACAAACAAACAGAAAGCCCAACGAATTTTAATCAGTCTACAAAAAAATCACTTCCCCTCCTAATAGCTCCACCGGAATTCTCTTGGGCCTTCTCTATGCACAAAGTTGTGTTTGGCACGATGGAAAACAAAAGCTGTGCATACCCAGAGATGGATGGGCATCTAAGTTTGCTTTCAGAGAGGCTTGGTTTCAATTTAGCCAAAAATCTAACTGCACCTCAAGTCTGCTGTCTAGGGGTAGAAAGTGTCCAAAGCCACTTTCGTACCTCTGTTATTTCTGATTAGTGGCAGGTTTTTTTAATCTGGAGTAAGGATGGATTACATTTTGAGGTTACTCTTAATCTGGAATGTGGATATCCATCCCCTGCACGCTGGATGTTAGGAATAATTTCTTTTTTATAAACACAATCCTTGTTCCTGGACGTATTCAAGAAACCTGGAGTTGTGGCACTTGGGGTCACGGTCAATTGGCACAGTGGCAGTGGGTTGAGATTGGGCTTGGGGATCTTGGAGGTCTTTTCCAACCTTAGTGACTCTGTGATTCTATGAACCAAGGAGGAAAAAGCCAGTGATGCAGCACCGACGGTGTACCAGGACCAAAACTCAAAGTGCTCCATTATTTTTTGCTGGAGAGAACATGTTACACAAAGACCACGGTTACGACAGTGCTGGTGTCTTCTGTGTCCAAACATACAGTCATTCAAAAACTATGGGCAGATGTGAAACAGCAGACTTGGAGAGCTTCAAAGACTCCATCTGTATTTACTATTAATGACTTGCTGTAAGTCATACACAGTTTGTGCATTTGTCCTGGATAAATCCTTCCAAAACACACTCTTACTGAAAATATTCATGCATCTTGAATATTCATGCCCCATTCTGGGGATAAATAATCAGCAGGCTAGGCAAGGCTTTAGAAAGTATGCCTATTTTAGAAAATGCAGTAAGTATGTTCAAGTGTTTTTCTCCACTGGGGCTGATGCACACATCGTGCAAAATCCAGAGCTTCTAATGTTAATTTCCCCTCCAAGTGCCTCAACTTTAAAACAAGCTAGTTCTATTTTTTGC